>NW_013528976.1:0-121610 GCF_000836235.2 Papilio xuthus
ATATCACCATGATTTGCACATATATTAGGAGCTGTTGCCACAGTTTTATAATTGTCCATTATATTTTCGGCATCTCTCTTCTTAACATCGAAATTATTTAAATCGTTATTTCCTTTATTACCCATATCTTCGATGTTTTCCATGTTTATCCTATTGTTTATATTTAACTTGAATTGAACGAATTTATTTAAAAATGTCGCGATATTAATTGACAATTCATTTGAGTATTGTTCTGAACAAACAGTTGCGGTGAAACATAGAAATAGTATTATTTTCTTCATTACTATTATGTTCGTTTTTCTTTTTTTACGATGATAATTTTAATACGGTTATTATTTCGAGAACTTCGCACTGGTATATTGTAAATGGTGGCAAATGTTTTATTATCATTTGTTTTATACTTTTCATAAGGGAAAATAATACGTTTAATTTTGATTTAGGTAATTGTGGTTTACTTATGAGTCAAATTTTAATTCGTAACTTCAATTTTGTCCTCATTAATATTATAAAATAGCAGTCGCCCGCGACTCCATTCGTGTGGATATATTAAACTTAATTAGTGTAGCCCACCAATCCATCCATCCACATCACATCCATCTAAACATTCACATTTATAATATTAGTAAGTTAAATAAAAAGCAACTCTTCAAGACATAAATTCGAATACTATGTACCCTATGTCCGTCTCCTGGCTCTAAGCTACCTCCTCACCAATTTTTAGGCATATCGGTAAAGCCGTTCTTGAGTTATAAATAGTGTAACTAACACCACTTTCTTTTATATATATTTAAAACTATCTGTCGCCCGCGACTCCGTCCGCGTGGATATATGAAAAACTTAATTAGTGTAGCCTATGTGTTCTTTCAGACTATGTTCTATACGTATGCCAAATTTCATCGAGATCCGTTCAGCCGTTTTAGAGATATCTTCAAACACCCATCCATCAATCTATGATTGTTGTTTGAAGGTATCTTCGGAACTGAGGGCATCAGTGGCTCAGGGGTTAATGCACTTGACTTGTAATCTGCATGTCTTGGGTTCGAATCCCGCCATGTGACTGGAAGAACACACATATCGCGCGGACGGAGTCGAGGGCGATAGCTAGTTTAAGGATAAATGAGAGACATAAATACTTATTTCCTACTACACGTGTCCCAAAGTTCAACGATAAGCTGGTTATGATGTACAGCCAGGACATTAACTATACGAGGAAACATATTTAAAAGATCCAACTCTTTTTGTTTAACATACATTAACTTTTTTATATCTTACTTCTTACTTATATTATAAATGTGAATGTTTAGATGGATGGATAGAGTTGTCAAACTAATATATCTTAAATAGACGCATAGATATAATCATCATTACACTATATGTGGGTCTCAGAGTCTACCCTAAGTGAGGCTATGTGATAGTGAATGTTGTTCAAGCGCGGGTTGACTTCACTCTTATGTTTGACTTTCTCAGATATATGCATCGCGATGTTTTCCTTCACCGCAACGTCGGATAAATGTACATATGTAAATTAAAATACAAGACCTTCAGATTACATGTCAACTGATCGACAGACGCTCCTTCAACAATATAGCTATTACATTTAGCTATCGCCCGCGACTCCGTCCGCGTGGAATGAAAAAAATCTTAATTAGTTACCCGCAATTATTCGCGTTTTTCTCACCTTTTAAACCTTCCGTATACCTCCACGAACATTTCGAGACCAAGATATGAGAAATCCGTTTAGTTCTCGAGTTTTAGCGAGACTAACGAACAGCAATTGATTTTTATATATAGATAAATGTATGATAAGCAAGTTTATAACTCATCGTTCGATTAAAGTAATACGCGGGCTTGTCAGATCCTTTATTTAAATAGTCAAAGTTTATACATTGAAATACAAAACAACTTAAATTGTTTTGACTAAGAATGTAATTGAATCTAACCACGTAATTTCTTTTGGGGGAAAACATTACAATAGGAATGTTGTTTGTTTAACTGTGTATTCCTTTCAGCCATTATTCTTTGTATCGATTTAAGGACAAACAAAGCCACGTCTAAGTATATGTATGTATACTAAGACGTGGCTTTGTGGCAGCCGTTACTATTTTTGACTTTTTTTCTATTTTTTTTTAACTTGTAATTATGCAAGAAAAAATGTGTTTTGACAGAAATATTTACGAGTTTAAAAAGATTTTAAACTAGCTTTAGCTCGCGACTCCGCGCGATATTATAATAAACTTAATTAGCAGACTGTGTTATACATCTATGATAAATTTCATCAAGATCCGTTCATTTGTTCTGGAGATATCTTCAAGTTAACATCCATCTAAATATTCGCATTTAAAATATTAGTAAGACAAGCTGTCGCCAGCGACTCTGTCCGAACGGTATTAAAAAAAACTTTATAAGTAGCCTATGTGTTCTTCCAGACTATGTTCTACATCTATGACAAATTTCCGCGAAATCTATGCAACCGTTCTAGAGATACCTTCTAACAAACATACATCTAAACATTCACGTTTATAATATTAGTAAGAAGTAAGAAAATATTAGTAATTTCGTAAAATTCATATGTTATGGAATCCTAACAGATTGTCTTTTTTAATATCATTACGTGACAAACGAGCGAGCGATCACCTGAAATCGCTGAAATAGAGAAGTGACCGTTGCCCATAGACATACGCAATTGCATATGCGTTGCCTACCTTTAATCGACGGAAGAGAGGATGCACAGAAAGAAAATATTTTCCCTTCATATGCATCCTCTCAACCGGAAAGTTCACTTACACTTCCCATTCTTTCCTTATAAGAAAAAGGGTGGGAAGGGAGAGGACTAAATTAGGCCTCCGGGACGCACACTCATCAGACTGTACGCGGAATTGCTTCCACTTCACGCGTGTCTTCTGTATGGTCGTGGTATTTCATCGGGCGAGCCGGGACAATTCGTGCGAAGATGTTAAAGCGGGCTCTACCACTGTTAAATGTCAATATATACATGTTGGTATTTGCAAAAACAATTATATTAGTCTTAGTAATAAGATAAATGGAAAATCCATTAATAGTTCTATGTTGACAGATCACCCTGGTGTACAGAAATCGTTACCTACAGACGATTTGTTTCAATTTGCTACTAATTTGTAAAGGCAGGAGTATGTTAGGGTAACATGGTATATTGGATAACTCAAAAACTACAGAATAGTTTTTAATGTTTAAAAAAATAGGACCAAATAATCTTTAGAATAAAGAATGATGAAAATTAGATAACTAAGGGGCTGAGTTATCGATGAAAAATACATACCTCCTTGTTTTTGAAGAGTTAAAATGGGAAATAATTTTGCTAATATTATGAGTGATATAGATGGGTTTATTTGAAGGTATCCCTAGAACAGCTTCATGGATCTCGCTGAAGATTGACATAGATGTAGAACACGTAGGCCACTAATTAAGTTTTTTTTAATTTCGCGCGTTCGGAGTCGCGGGCGGTAGCTACTTAAACTCTGCGACCTAACTGATTTGACCTTTCAAAGTCTTTGAAATAGAAATACTAATATTCTTATACATGTAAGAGATCTGAAATTTATAGTTATTTATAACTTTAAAAAAGAATAAATGTTTGGGAGTTAAATCATTACATTAATTGTTAAGTGTTGATAAATCATAGTTAAACTAGCTATCAACCGTGTTTCCGTCCACGCGGAAAAAAAAAAACTTAATAAGTAGTCTATGTGTTCTACCAGACTATGTTCTACATCTATTATAAATTTCAGCAAGATCCGTTAAGCTGTTCTGGAGATATCTTCAAACATATAAACAATTGCATTTATTTTTTTTAAGTAAAATGTTACGATACGTAAAACCCCAATCTCCCCTTTTCATTAAATTCGCCTCCATACTTTTAGAATAGTATAAAAGGGTAGCTAGAGCCGATTTTCTTCAGTTACATTCAAGACATTGGTAAAAGGGATTTTCTTAAGAACTTAAATAAAAATGTTTTCGATAGTAAAAGATTTTTATCTCTGCTTAACGCTTTTTATCTTGTATAGTTTAATGTTAATATCGTGTGAAGAAATAAAGGTAAGTTACTTTAGTTAATAGCTCAGGGATTTGACACTTGACTTGTAATGCAAGTCCTGTGTTCGAATCCCGCTATACCAATGTGTTCGATTTATCCGACGTTATGGTGAAGGAAAACATCGTGATGCACGTATCTGAGAAATTCAAAGATATGTGTGAAGTCTTGCACTGGACTAGCATTCACTGTCACATAGTCTCACTTAGGGTAGACGCTGAGATCTTCAGTGGGGACTTATAGTTGATGCTCATGATCATGATATAGCTGTTGCCCGCTACTTTGTCCACGCGGAATTAAAAATAAATATAATTAGTAGTATATGTGTTCTTCCAGACTATGTTCTACATCTATGACAAATTTCTACGAGATTCATGCAGGCGTTATCTTATATCTTTAAATGAGCAATTCTTGTATATATATCATTGGAATCTCGGAATCGGTTCCAAAGATTTTCATAAAATGTAGTATATAGGTGGTTTCGGGGGCGATAAATCCATCTAGCTAGGAATTATTTTTAAAAAAAGGTCATTTTATTCATGTTTTATCGATAATCAACTTAAACATAAACTTAACTTTTTCTATCGGTAAGATCGAACAATATTATTCATATTTCATCATTTTATTACTAATTCGTACTTAAATATAATTTCCAAAAAACACAATTTAAAAAAAAAAAATACCGAGCAAAGGTCGGTCATCCAGGTACTGGTTTTAAACCGCGACATCGTCTGCGCGGAATTAAAAAAAACCTAGCAATAAATAAAGTCTATGTCAATTGGAGATAGTGAAGCTTCACAACAGTGAAAGTATTTTTCAAATCAGTTTAATAGTTTTTGAGTCTATTCAATAAAAACAAACAAATTATTTTTTCTACATATTAACATCATTATGTTTAGCTCATGTCCCCACTGAGGAGCTCGGAGCCTACACTAAGTTAGTGATTAGGTCATAGTCAACCACGCTGGTCAAGTGCGGATTAACTTCACACATATGTTTGATTCTTCGCAGATATATGCAGCATCACGATGTTTTCCTTCACTGTAACACATTGATAGATAGCAGGATTCGAACCCAGGACCTGCATTACAAGTCAAGTGCTTAAACCCCTGAGCCAGCGACGTTTTCATATATGTAATGTATCGAAAAATATTAATGCAGTTTTGTTTATATTGAAAACAATACGTAATAGTTTTCAATATAAACGAATGGGGAAATTCGGTGACACATTTATTTTAATGTCATAGTTTATTTAAATCATATTTAGTTTTCGTTTAGTCATATTAAAATTAAGTTTTTGATACGTTACGTCATCACACTTTTCCTGTAGTGTTCAATCCTTTATAATCTTTATATATATAATTCTTCTGTGAGTGTGTATGTCACTGAACTTCTCTCAAACGACTCGAGCGATTTTGATGACATTTTTGTGTGTGTTCAAGGGGATCTGGGAATGGTTTAGATTCACAATTTTCTCCGCTGGACAATGTTTTTTTAATTAATTTTTAATTTATTAGTAGTTGTTGATTTTGGAATGTTTTACATTGGATCCGACAGACGGCGCTACCATCGCATTGTCAAATTGTCAACGTCTGTCGGGTCCGCTAGTCTTTATATATAATTCTTCTGTGAGTGTGCATGTCACTGAACTTCTCTCAAACGACTGGAGCGATTTTGATGAAATTTTTGTGTGTGTTCAAGGGGATCTGGGAATGGTTTAGATTCACAATTTTGTCCGCTGGACAATGTTTTTTTAATTATTTTTTTAATTTATTAGTAGTTGTTGATTTTGGAATGTTTTACATTGGATCCGACAGACGGCGCTACCATCGCAGTGTCAAATTGTCAACGTCTGTCGGGTCCGCTAGTCTTATATATATAATTCTTCTGTGAGTGTGTATGTCACTGAACTTCTCTCAAACGACTGGAGCGATTTTGATGAAATTTTTTGTGTGTGTTCAAGGGGATTTGGGAATGGTTTAGATACACAATTTTCATCAAATATTAACTTCATATTAATTTATTCAAATTAAAGACTTGTAGACAGGACAACGTCTGTCGGGTCCGCTGGTAATATTATAAATGCTAAAGTAACTCTATGTCTGTCTCTATGTCTCGCTTTCACGCAAAAACTACTGAACAGATTTAAATGAAATTTGGTACATAGATAGTCTGGAACCTGGGGTAGGACATAGGCTACTTTTTAACGCGAAAAATAGGTTGGAAGGGGGTGAAAAGGGGGTTGGAAATTTGTATAGAAATATTTTGGCAGATAGAAGCTCAAAACTTATTTTTTAGGCTGTTAATCATATGTATATAAAAGAAAGTCGAGTTAGTTACACTATTTATAACTCAATAACGTCTTTACCGATATGACTGAAAATTGGTGAGGAGGTAGCTTAGAGCCAGGAGACGGACAAAGGATACTATTTATTCATTTTTTTCGAATTTATGCCTTGAAGAGTTGCTTATTATTTAACTTACTAATATTATAAATGCGAATGTTTAGATGGATGTGATGTGGATGGATGGATGGGTGTTTGAAGATATCTCTAAAACGGCTGAACGGATCTCGATTAAATTTGGCATACGTATAGAACATAGTCTGAAAGAACACATAGGCTACACTAATTAAGTTTTTTTTATATATACACGCGTACGGAGTCGCGGGCGTCAGCCAGTTTGATATAAATAAATATGACATTCTATGTTTGTTAAATGTTACTCTCAAGGGTGCAAAATAATAATAGGGGATGAAAATTTGAGAAAGTATTATAATACGTATAAAACTGAAAATAACTTTCTGTTAGTCACATGATTGTTGCGCGTCAGTTCCATACATTTTTGAAGTTCGATATCGGTCTTGTAATAAAAATTTGTTTGAAGTTATCTCCAGAACGGCTAAATGAATCTCGCTGAAATTTGTCATACATATAGAACATAGTCTGGAAGAACACATAGGCTAATAATTAGTTTTTTTTAATTCCGCGCGAACGGATTCGCGGTCAACAGCTAGTATTTAATACTAATTTAATTATTAACTCGCTTTGTAGCGAAACTATTTTCTAACCCCGAAAGTCGGCCATGATATTTGACGTTTTTTGTCAAGGTGTTTATTTGAAATTTAAAATTAACATTTCTCTTTACAGGAAGAAACATTGGATAGAGGTGCACATAGCGATAGAAATGGTCTATGGTTTGGACCTCGACTTGGTAAAAGATCGCTTGCTCTATCATCTGAAGACAACAGGTAAGTAACTCTATAACCCCTTCTTATCTTTAACAACTGTGAAAGAATACGTCCCCATTGAGGGGCTCGGAGCCTACCCTAAGTGGTAATAAGGTCATAGTCAACCACGCTGGTCAAGTGCGGGTTGACTTCACATATACCTTTGACTTTCTTAGATATGTGCAGCATCACGATGTTTTCCTTCACTGTAAGAACGTCGGATAAATGTACATGTGTAAATCGAAAATCAAAAAACACATTGGTACATGACGGGATTCCAACCCAGGACCTGCAGATTACAAGTGCTTTAACTGATTCACCGACGCTCGTGAAAATTGTGAAAACAGAAAACAATGGCGTTAAAAGACTCATTATTACGACTTTCTAACTCGAGTGAAATTCCGGCTATTTTTAGTACATGTCAAATATTACAGTGTAAGCTAAAGGTAGCAAAAAATTAAATCGTATTAGGTATAAGGACTTCCCCGTCTTACTTCTTACAAATAATATAAATGCAAATGTTTAGATGTATGTCTGTTAGAAGATATCTCCAGAACGCCTCAACGGATCTTGTTGAAATTTGTCATAGATGTAGAACATAGTCTGGAAGAACACATAGACTACTATTTAAGTTTTCAATTCTTTGCGGACGAAGTCGCGGACGACAGTTACTTCGTCTATATTTTGCGCTTTTCTTATTTAAAGTGTTTAATAATTTTGATGTTTGACCATCTTGTGTTTCGTTTGCTATCGTCAGTTTTCCGTCAAAATATTTGAACGTGAGTATTGTTTTTTAAATATTAAAAAATTCCAGCCAAAAGTTCCTCCGATTATTGGAAGCAGCGGATACCTTGAAGTATTATTACGATCAGTTACCGTTTTACGAATCTCAAGTGGACGAGCCGCAGAAAGGTAATTTTGTCATCATCGTCAGCTTACTATACGTCCCCACCGAGGGGCTCGGATCGTACCCTAAGTTAAGGGTGATTAGGCCATAGTCAACCACGCTGGCCAACTGCGGGTTGGTTGACTTCACACATATCTTTGAATTTCTTCTCAGATATGTGCACAGGTTGCATCACGATGTTTTCCTTCACCGTAAGAACGTCGGATAAATGTACATATGTGAATCGGAAATCGAAAAACACATTGGTACATGGCGGGATTCGAACTCAGGACCTGCAGATTGCAAGTCAAGTGCTTAACCACTGAGCCACCGACGCTTTATTAAATTATAGTTAAAATAAATTACTTCTTTTAGTTATCAAGAAAGTTATTTTCACACCTAAATTGGGTCGTAGTTTGGAAAGGAACGAAGAGAAAAGGGGTTACGAAAATGTAGAGTTCACTCCACGACTTGGTAGACGAGTTCCTGATTCTGCAACGACACCTGAACAAGAAATGTAAGTTGTATTCTTCTTCTTCTTCGTATTCTTCATTACTGAAGGTCGTGCTTGTCCTGGTACGCTTCAACGGCCGTGTCGACCAGCTGCCTCCACGCCGTCCTGTCTTCGGCTTGTCTCAGGGCAGTCGTGATATTAAGTCCCAATATAGCCTGCACTTGGTCGGACCAGCGAGTAGGTGATCGACCCCGTGACCTTTTACCCTCTATCTTTCCGACCACAACCAATTTGTCTAAATTGTCGGGGTTTCTCCGGGCAATATGTCCAAAGTATCCTAGGACTCGTCGGTAGCATGTAGTGGCTAGTAGGTAGTAAGTTGTATATTGGAAAGAAAATTAAACAAACAATTTGAAACAAAGAAAAGTACAGTTAGCTTAGAGAATATGTGACGATTGTCAAAATTAGTATGACAATTTTAGTGTACTTTATGCCCGGTAGTGTTAAATCTTTACTAATATTATAAAGCGGAAGAGTTTGTTTGTTTAAACGCGCTAATCTCAGGAACTACTGGTCCGATTTGAAAAATTATTTTTTTGTTGGATAGTCCATTTATAGAGGAAGGCTTTAGGCTATATAACATTACGCTGCGACCAATAGTTTTTTTAATTCCGCGCGGACGGAGTCGCGGGCGACAGCTAGTTCTGCGTAAATTGTAATGTTTTTTTTTAATAGCAAAGCGCTAAACCCGTAGTCATACGCAATTGCAGATGCGTTGCCTACCTTTAATCAACGGAGGAGCGACACAGAAAGAGAATATTTTCCCTTCCCATGCATTTCATCCGGAAAATTCACTTCTACTACCCATTCTTTACTTATAAGAAGTGAGGGAAGGGACAAGGGACTAATTTAGGTCTCCGGTACCACATTTATCAGACGACTAGTGGAATTTCTTACATTCCACGCCTTCCATCTGTGTGCTAGGCCAACTAAACAGGAGGGCGGGGAATCCCGAACCTGCATTGCACGGTGTCGTCTTTGAGGACCACCTACTCATTGGGGGCGCATTGAGGAGCCCTATTCTCGGGCTGGTCAGTGGGGCGTCGCGGTGGTTAGTTAACACGATCCCGTGGCGTCCCACATTATGGGTATGAGGGAACAGAGGGGTTTAGTGGGTATGCTCCCATTCGGGGAGAGAGGCCAACTAAACAGTCTAGTTATGTTGATTTTGGTTTATTGCCTTTTATCTGTTCATTTTAATGTCTTATTGCTTTATTTTTAACAGTTCTGGTCGTGATCGAGTTGATATCAGATCTGAATATTTCTCACCGAGATTGGGACGCACAGTACACTTTTCTCCACGTCTTGGCAGGGAGCTGGCATATGGTAATCTAACATTATAAATGCGAATGTGTAGACCAGTGGCTCTCAAACTTATTTTCTCTACTCTACTGTCCACTTTGAGAATAAATATTTTTTTAGCGCCCCCCATATTTTCACATATTTAAAAACCACTATAACTTCAAATTAAATTAAATTAATTATTGTGACCTATATATGTATATTAACGGAGAATTCTAAACGAAACTTTTACTATAACCCGCAACTTGAGACCTGCAGCGCCCACAAGGGGGCGATATCCCCCACTTTCGGAAAGGCTGGTTTAGATGTATATTAGAAGGTATCTCCAGAACGGCTGCATAGATTTCGCTGAAATTTGTCATAGATGTAGAACATAGTCTGGAATAACACATAGACTATTAACTTGTTTTTTAATTCCGCGCAAACGGCGACTGACATCTAGCAATAAACATAAAGTTTTCTACCGATAGATGGCGTTTTCATTCAATTGTAATGTTTAATCTGTGTCAATAGATGGCACTGTTTTTTTATGATTACTTGAATCCATTCAAGTCCTATAAGTGAAAACTTTTGGACAGTTTGAAGCTTGATTAAGGAAGCTTTTACTGCGTTCAACATGAAAGTACCCGTTGTAGATATTATTGGCTGACAACTGACGCCTATGAATTTAATTTTATTATTCACAGAACTTTATCCTGAGAACATCAGAGTGGCAAGAAGTGTTAACAATACTAAATCGAATTAACCACAAAGAAGATTAAAAAGGACGACGTAAAACAGAAGAGAGATAGAGACATGTTTAACGAAATGGCATTTGATAATTTAAAGCATATATAATATGTTTTGGACTAAGTACAACTTAAGTCATATTAAGTTATAAATAAATGATCTCATATTATCTTATCTTTTTATTTGTCTACCAGGAACACATAAGTCAAATTAGATTTTGATAGCTCACTAACGCCCCCCAATCTTATATCTTTAAATGAGCAATTCTTGTATATATATATAATTGAAATCTCGGAATCGGCTCCAACGATTTTCATAAAATTTAGTATATAGGAGGTTTCGTGGGCGATAAATCGATCTAGCTAGGAATCATTTTTAGAAAATGTCATTTTATTCGTGTTTTGTCATTTTATTCGTGTATTATCGATCGAACATAAACTTAACTTTTTCTATCGGTAAGATCGAAAAATATTATTCATATTTCATCATTTTATTAGTAATTCGTACTTAAATATAATTTCCAAAAAAAAAAACAATTAAAAAAAAAATAGTGATAAAAAGCATAGTTATGTTAAGCGTCAATAGCCTAATGGTTAAGGGTACGGATTTCCGATCACGAGGTCGGGCGTTCGAATCCCGTCATCCGACTATTGTCGTAAATCATATCCTAGCACGAGCATAGAGCTTAGTTGGAATGGTAAAAGAAATATTAGTAAATTTACAAAAAAATCTGCTTATATTTAATTTAAAAAAATCGTGTGTCTAAGATAGATTGGTTTGACAATTCACTAGATATGGTTTGAGTAAAATCTATTAAAAATTATTTCGATTTTCGATGGTTTTTTCTTATATCATAAGGTGGCAAACGAGCGAGCGTCTACCTGAAATCGCTGAAATAGCGAAGTGATTACCCATAGACATACGCAATTGCATGCGTTGCCTACCTTTAATCGTCGGAGGAGAGGATGCACAAAAAGAAAATATCTTCCCTTTCCATGCATCCTCGCATCCGGAAAGTCCACTTTCACTTCCCATCCTATCCTTATAAGAAAAAAGGTGGGAAGGGAGAGAAGACTAAATTAGGCCTCCGGGGCGTACACTCATCAAACGAAACGCGGAATTGCTTCCACTTTACGCCTGTCTTCTGTGTGGTCGTGGTATTTCACCGGGCGAGCCGGGCCGATTCGTGCGAAGATGTTAAAGCGGGTTCTACCACTGTTAAATTTTAACTGTATTGTTTTTTTTATTATATGGCATTCAATGCCCATGTAGGTTTTATATATTTTCTGACAGAACTAACCGACGAACGCCTCTAACTGGCCTGGATAAGCTTGTCGCAGTAATAAAACTTATATTGTTTAAATCATAAAACGAAATTCAATAACATAATTTCGATTAAAATCCATTGCGTTGAAAAAACAAAGAAATGACTACTGCATGGCTTTTTGTTTTCACTTCAGGAATAATCGAAATTTAAAAAAATATATATTTTAAATTTTAATTGTATATAATTATTTTTTTGAATTAATCTTGTTTTATTTAAACATAAATGATGCTAAAAATACAAAAGGTAAGAAATATAATTTTAAATTAATACATAGATTTGAGTTTACAACGTATATTACGACATATTGCGAGGAGCCTCTTATCTCATAAATTAAAAGTACAGTTAGCAAAACAATTTTGAAATTAATAATTATTTTATTAATTTTTTATCTGTATTTAGCGATTTAAGCGTACATTATAACTTGAAATAAATCATACAAGTATAATAATAACATAAACATAACATAATAATACTACCCACTGTACATTATCTCTGTCTCATGAACTCTGTTAGAGTTAAGCTCACATGTACATCACAGTATTTCTATGTAATTTTACAAACTTTAAACTGTCTATAGAGGTTAAATAAATCTATATATATAAAAGAAAGTGGTGTTAGTTACACTATTTATAACTCAAGAATGGCCTTACCGATATGCCTGAAAATTGTTGAGGAGGTAGCTTAGAGCCAGGAGACGGACATAGGATACTGTTTATTCATTTTTTTCGAATTTATGCCTTGAAGAGCTGCTTTTGTATTTAACTTAATAATATTATAAATGCGAATGTTTAGATGGATGTGATTTGGATGGATGGATGGGTGTTTGAAGATATCTCTAGAACGGCTGAACGGATCTCGATTAAAGTTGGCATACGTATAGAACATAGTTTGAAAGAACACATAGGCTACACTAATTAAGTTTTTTTATATATCCTCGCGGACGGAGTCGCGGGCGACAGCTAGTAATTAAATAATATTAGTCATTCCCATCAGATTAGTGATTATATTACCGCAGACTTCTACTTAAGCTTGCCACTCTCTTCTATTGTAAGTCATCATCCACTTCAGCTGTTTGTCTAATTTCGTCCTCGTCAAGTAATTAAAAAATTAATAATATTTAATTAGTTTTTTTTTCTTGTATTTAGTAAATAGACGGTGGAACAACATTATGCAATTACTAAATGATAATCAAAACAATAAATAAAAGAAAATAAGAGATGATTTTATTATCTACACCAACATTAATATGTAAGTTTTTTATATTTTACAATATTTTGTTTTACAATTTAACGTAAAAACATATTGTCTTTGAAGTCCCTACCTCCTAAGGTATCGTATGAGACGTAAAACCCATATTATATTATAATATCAAAATTTAAATGCGTAAATAAATAGTTGGCTATTTAAAAAATCGTTTTACTTTTGAGTTTGAATTATGAAGTTGATAATACTTAAGATGCTTTAGAGAAAAAAAGAAAAAAATGTTTACCAAACATTAAGATATTAGTCTGACAGAGATAGTATTTAGTAATCGTATACATATATATAGAAGTTTATTTCGCATAGAAACTTATTCTCATCTCTTATTTTCAGACGGCATCTTTATTATAACAAAATGTATAAATAGTTATATTCTACTGACAGCAAATTTAGGTGACTTTAGAGTTATGGCGAAGAAAATAATCCAAGGTAATGTAGCAGAAATACTAAGCAAGGTAATATCGATTACAAACGAACAGAGTATAAAAGATGTATCCAGTGACAAAAGCGATTATCTCGATGATTACAAATCAATTAATTTAAGAAGATCATTTAAAACTGGCAACTCTGAAACTGAAGAAAGCGAAGAAGAAATCATAGAAGAAGCTAATAGATATGTCATAGAACAACTAGGAAAACATATAAAAGAAAGAGTTATTGATGATTTAGTGACGAAATTTTTAAGAAACAAATTTAACATTGACCGTACATCTAATACACAAAAAGGTAACATTCGTAACACAGAAAAGAAACTACAATATCACAAAAAATCAAACATTAAATATAACAGATATGATAATATCAAAAAATCAACGGAAACATCAATGGAAAGTGAACAATTGCAAAATAAGCGTTGGAAAGGTAAAAATTACGCTAAAAATTTCAATAATGAAGTAAAAGAAATACTTCTGAAAAGAAAACAACCAGAAAATAAGCCAACACTTAATCCAAATGAATTAAAAAGACCTCGCTATACAATAAAAAACAGTGTTAGAAATAGACAAGTAAAAGGTAACGAGATATTCGTAATTTTACAACCTAAACTCGATTCTACTGAGAAAAATACTCAAGATATTAAACATGAGAGAAAAGAAAAAAACAAAATAACTGAACGTGATAAAACCAAAACAACAACTACAAGAAAATTTAGATTTATTAAAAAAACAAGAAAAGAACACGTAACACCACAGTTAAGTAATAAAGCAAAAGAAACTCATAAGAAAACAAACACATCAGATGTTATTTATGAAAAAATTAAACTAAATACGAATTACGATAACAATGATTCCGAAAAAGATGAAAAGATAAAAGAGGCAAAAGATAAAAGAATCAAAAGTAACTTTGAGGGTACAAAAGATAAAGTAAAATTTAGCAAAGAATCCGACGTAGTTAAAGCTATTACAAGTTATTTATGGGTTGATGGTGAAGACGATGATATACAAGAGAAAGAACCAAATGAAGGTAACAGTAAAGAATTATCCTCACGTATAATAAAATCTAAAAAGAAACGTAAACAAACTACACCATATAATTACGAAGTATCACCAACTTTGGTAGAAAAATATGATTTTGCCGAACCAATACCAGAAAAAGACAGAATAAGGGAAGTTATAAAAACTATAAGAAAACCACCATCTCGAATAAATAAGAAACAGAAAGCTATTTAACTTTAAATAAAATTATTTGTATAAATAAAATTAATGTTTGTTTGTCCATCCATTCCTTAACCACTGGATAGATTTAGATGAAATTTTAGCAAGAAATTTGGACACTATAAGAAATTTATTCTAATATTAGCTGACGACTGCGACTCCGTCCGCGCGTTATTAAAATTAAACTTAATTAGTAGACTATGTGTTCTTCCAGACTATGGCCTACATTTATGCAAAATTTCAACGGGATCCATACAACCGTTCTGAAAATATCTTCTAACATACATCCATCCTAACATTGACATTTTAATATTAGTGGTAAGATTTTCCAATAACAATATACCGTTAGAATAGTATTTCAAATTTAAATAAAAAATTACTAGTATTTTATTTATTGAAGGATATTAAGATAAAAATAATGTTAAATATTTCTTTTTTGTTAACTCTACTTGTTTATATAAATTCAAGAAATACGTCACAAAATGGCGTCGATTCATACGCATTTAATTTTGAACTGTTCCGAAACGAAAATTAAAGCTATATTGAAGCACAAAGGTAAAGCTATAAAATTCCTCTGGATGCTTTGATTTAGGGTAATTTTTCTTAATCTTTTCATTTAAAATACAAAAGGTTTGGGAAATCGACTCTGGATTAGACTTGTATGTAACATTTAATATAGGTTATCTGTCGTAGATTAGTTAGGATCAAAAATACTAATGGAAAGAATTGCTATTCAAAATTTGCAGGAGTAAACGGAACATTTCCTTTGTGTAAATATTGAGTTTGATTTAAAGTTATTTTATTTTATATTTAAATAAAATGGCAAACCACAAAATATTTCATATATTTGATATAAAAGGCATAAAAAAAACAATTACTATTGCAAACAAAATGTCGATTCTTTTACTCCTAACGTTTTGCAAGCAAATATTTGGTAATGATCAAATAATTTTAAAAATACCTAAAGAAACGGATCAAATTAATCCAATTAACTTTTATATCTTTAACGAGAAAGGATTGAAAAAGATATCGGCTCATAATCTGATGGATAATGGAAAAAAATCTGCACACGTCAACTACAGACCAATGTTTGACAGGCAGATAAAAAAGGTAAGGAAATACCCAATTAATGGTCTGTCTGTTAGACAAATATAATCTTTATTAGGAAAAGTATTTAAAATATAAATTATTTATGGATATCCAGTTTTATTTTATTCTCTATTCAATCTGAAATTAGGATAAAATCCTAGTCTTAACTTACAAAATTCTCGTGTCACCATGTTAGTTACCATATTCCTCTTGTACAGCTAGACAGATTTTTATACGATTTTATATGCATATTCAGTAGGTCTGAAAATCGGTTAGAATAATTTTTTAATCTCACGCAGACGGAATCGCGGTCGACAACTAGTTGTTATATAAGTTTGACGTGTAATCATAAATAATTTTTTGAAATGTCCCTTTATATTGTAAACTAGCTGTCGCGTGATTAAAGAAAGGTTCCTAGAGGGTTTCCATTATTCGAATTTTTCACGCCTTAAAAACCATCTTTGAACTTCAACGAACATTTAAAAAAAAGAATTGGCCAAATTGGTCCAGGCGTTGTTGAGTTATGCGCTTACCAACACATTTAGAGCTTAATTTTTATATTATAGATTAAAACACTGAGGAAATTCATCTGTTCAAAAGGCAAAGGGAAGCCTTTTTACTGACTTTTGTGGTCTGAATTAAAAGTTGTCTATTCTTTATATAATCTGTGGCCTAAGTAATGTTAATAAAAATACAAGCGTTTGACAGAAGGATCATAAGGAAAAATTAAAGACGGGGAACTAAATTAAATAGTAGCTTTTCATTTTGAAACAATCCATATTTTTTATTATTGTTTTTTATGCGTTTCAAATAAAATGAATTCAATGTGATCGATTTAAAAAAACATCGATTGAAAGAAAAAAATTAAACTACTTTAACAATATCTGTTTTGTTTACTCTACTTTTATTGGATTTGAGAGCTATGACGTCACAAAATGGCGCGTATAGAACATTTATTGGAAACACACAGTAACAAATTTTTTACAATAGTTGTAAAGTGGTCAGGCTGAAACTAAGAATTTGGCGTTGTCGTAAATTGTTTATATCTTGACACTTTGGCAGTTTTCGTTGAACCTGTATTAAAAAAGTAAATTTTAATTACAAGCTCTAATAATCCAAGGCATCGTAAATATTCTAATACTGGCCATTTTAGTAAATTAGCGAATCACCCATTGAAATGTCATAAAGGTAGACAGCGCGTTTTGACATTTCTATCTGTCATTCCCAAAGACAGAAAACTGTTTGTCAATATCATCGCGAGATAAGTCGCTGTAATTCTCAATATGGCGGAGCAAGTACAGTTGACATATAGTTGCTATGTCTGTACTGAACGAATAGACGACTCCCGTCAACGATTAAAAGTATGCGTCCATTGGCCTGCGACATATTTAGTTTACTTTCCATGATATACCGCTGCGTCCATCCACGCGTTTAGACAAAGGAAACCCGTTCAATCCGTATCTGCGGTGCTTCTACGAGCCAATTGACGCATATATTCAAGGTTATGTGTATGAAGTTCAATGACGTACTAACGCTCTACTCTACCAGCTGTCGCCCGAGACTCCGTCCGCGCGGAATTAAAAATAAGTATTGGTCACAGTAATGTTATATAGCCTAAAGCCTTCCTCTATAAATGGACTATCCAACAAAAAAAATTCAAATCGAACCAGTAGTTCCTGAGATTTGCGCGTTTAAACAAACAAACTCTTCCGCTTTATAATATTAGTAAAGATTAGTTTTGAAAATTTACGTTGCCTTGTGTACGAAGGTCTTTAGTTATTATAAATATTGAAATATGGTATATAAAGTGACATGATCAAAAAGGGAGTGAAGACTGGAATAAGGTATAGGTTAGGTTAGCCCCCAAATGAGTCAGGAGACTGGGAGATGATTTCTAGGTTATAATATTAATATAGATATTTAATTTACCTGTATATTGCGATGTTACGGTACAAGCTGGTCGTATAATACGAGTTTGTTCAATTATTTTCGTCAAATTACGAAAATCTAAATGCCAATTTTCAAACATTTCTCTCATGCTTGCTTTTAAATTACGAAAAGTATGCGCCTTTCCTGTAATTATTTGATACAAGCTGTAGCCCTCAGCTCTGTACGTGCGGATTAAAACTAAATAAGTAGTCTATGTGTTCTTCCAGATTATGTTCTATATGTATGCGATATTTCATCGAAATCCGTTAAGTCGTTTCGGAGATATTTTCAAACAAACATCTATCCATCATTCTGAACTTCCGCATTTATAATATTCGTAAGATGCAAACTGTTAATTGCGTTCTGGCGTTTCTATAGGTTTGGAGAGGTATAGAATGTAGGATAACAAAGGATACATAGAGCCGCATTTAAAAGTATGGAATAACTGTGTAAAAGAGGATATGCGTAGGAAGTGGGTAGACTCGGATATGACGGCTGATAGAGACGTATGACGTAGTACATACTGTGCCGACCCTCGATAGGGATAAGGGCAGGTTTTTTTTTATATCATAAGGTGGCAAACGAGCGAGCGGTCACCTGAAATCGCTGAAATAGCGAAGTGACCATTGCCCATAGACATACGCAATTGCATATGCGTTGCCTACCTTTAATCAATGGAGGAGAGGATGCACAGAAAGAAAATATCTTCCCTTTCCATGCATCCTCTCATCCGGAAAGTCCACTTCCACTTCCCATTCTTTCCTTATAAAGAAAAGGATGGGAAGGGAAAGAGGACTAAATTAGGCCTCCGGGACGCACACTCATCAAACGAAACGCGGAATTGCTTCCACTTCACTTCGCCCGTCTTCTGTGTGGTCGTGGTATTTCACCGGGCGAGCGGGGCTGATTCGTGCGAAGATGTTAAAGCGGGCTCTACCACTGTTATATGACGATGGTTGATGACATAGAGCCGTATTTAGTATTTCCACAAAAAAAAATCTAAGATTGCCGTTACAAAATACACATATTTTTGTTCAATATGGGTATCAAACGAAATGGTTTGACTAGTAGAACTATAATATTACTTGATTTTTTTTATTACCTTTTACTAGTAAATTTATCAAGACCCTTATCGGCATTACATCCCATTGGTAGAGTCGAATTTGTACCTTGCTTATCTGATACATCAACGCGAACACATCCTCTTTAGCGTATGCGCTCATGTTAATGCTTAATAAATGGAACATTCTGAAACAAATTAATTTTTTAACTTCTACAAAGGTAGAGTAAGACTAAAGAATGTCCTTATTGTGTGAAAGATGTGCGTAAGAAGGGAATTCAAATATGACAGCTTACAGAGATGTATGGATGGAGTACAATAGGTTGATATTGATTATATTAATTTAAGCTATGTGTAAAACTGTTTGATCTGCTTATTATCGAAAAATTGAGTCAAAGATCAAACATAAAACTTAGTAAACACAAAAAATCGAGTGAATTGGAACCACACACCAAAAACAAAAGACATATATGTCAAACGACAGTCCTAATTACTCCTTCCAGTTATTAATTCATATGTTTATCTCATTTTAACAGTACTACTTAGAGCATTCAACAATATTTTTCCGTTTAGCCGTCAAGTGGAAGCAATGCCACGTTTCGTCTGATGAGAGTGCGCGGCGGTGGATTAATTTTAGTCCACGTTCTCTTCCCATACTTTTCTTGTAAGCCATCTCGATGGCTGGTATTCCACAACGACGAGATTTTCGCGTAACTTTTTACCTCGCACAGCCGCGTTGTGGAATACATTGTCCTCAGCGGTATTTCCAAACATTTACTACTTTAAAAAAAGACTACGGCCTTCAAGAAAAGAGCGTACACCTTCCTTAAAGGCCGGCAACGCATCTGCGGTTCCTCTGGCGTTGCGGATGTCCATGGGCGTCGGATCAAATATTATTAGGCGATTCGATGCTCGTTTGCCCCCTTCTCCTATAAAAAAAAAGAAAACAAGCTGTCGCCAGAAATTCCGTTTGCCCCGATTTACAAAAAAAAAATAGAAGTGTGTTCTTCCAGACTATCCATGCAATCGTTCTGCAGATATCTTCTTATTTATCCATCTAAACTTGAGCAATTATATTAGAAAGATGGGAAGGAGAAATATCCTCTTTCTGCGCATCGTCTTTTGCGCCGAAAAGAAGGCAATATGCCATATTAAATTAAAAATAATACCTTTCCGGTATTGCATGTTTAATTCCTATTTTAGTCATTTCCATCGGACCTTTCTTTACACCAGTTAAAAAAGGTGTTATTATATCTTGGCATAACGTCCATCTCCAATTTTCGTCTTTATACTGTTCCCCTATAAGCCTTCTATAGAAAATATCCATCGGATTAAGAAATAATTTCTCTTTTTTCTTTGTATTCGCTTGTGATTTTAAAAAAGGTTTTAATCCTTGACGTTTCGCTTGTGGATTACTTTGTTTTGTTACGTTTGTTATTTGTGTTGTTTTAGTTTTAAATTTATACTTCTTATTTGCTCTATTTCTTGTTATTGGCTCGATAAGGAAATCATGATTTTCATAATCGTCACTTGCTTCATCATAGTAATTGAATATTGATGGGTGAGATGCATGTCCATCGTTAAGTAATTTACTTTTCAGTATTGCGATACGTTCTTTCACCGACGGTGTTGGGCTCAAGACGTTGTTTATGAGAGCTGAAATAGATTATAAAAAACGAAATAATTTTTAACTGCCAGTGATTACTGGATCAGTTTCTAGGTCCAATTTAGTCCTCTTTCTCTTCCCAGTCTTTTTCTTATAAGGAAAGGATGGGAAGTGGAAGTGGATTTTCCGAATGAGAGGATGCATGGAAAGGGAAGATATTTTCTTTCTGTGCATCCTCTCCGTCGATTAAAGGTAGGCAACGCATATGCAATTGCGTATGTCTATGGGCAACGGTCACTTCGCTATTTCAGCGATTTCAGGTGGCCGCTCGCTTGTTTACCACCTTATGATTAAAAAAGATTATTGGAGATACATTTTATTGTAACGACAACTGAAAAGAAATCTTTCTTTATTAGTTTATGTATAAAAGCAAATGCGAATTGTCTATAGATAGCGTGCACTTCGCTATTCAAGAAATTCAAGTGACCGCTTGTTCATTTGCAACCTTATATTAAAAAGGTATTATAATAGTAAAAAAATATTGATTTTTAAATATTGTATATTAACAAAACTTACTTAATAAAATAATAATGAAGGTCTTCATGTTAAGTTAGATTTTCATTGTGTTTAGGTTTCTACGATGTTGGATTAAAGTTTTAATCCAAGCGTTAATCAACAAAATCATGTTCAAAACAAAACTGCGATAAAAATTACCTTAATATTGATGTAGTAGCTAACGCCTACGACTTTACCCGTTTGAAATTATTAATTTACTAGCTGTCACCAAAAAAACTTAATTGATAGCCTATGTGTTCTGTAACAAAAGTCCTCAAATGGAAATAATTTTCCCCGTTTTTGCAACATTTTTCACTGACGCTTCGCTCCTATTGGTCGCAGCGTGATGTTATATATCATAAAGCCTTCCTCTATAAATGGGCTATCCAACAAAAAAAGTATTTTTGAAATCGGATCAGTAGTTCCTGAGATTAGCGCGTTTAAACAAACAGACAAACTCGTCCGCTTTATAATATTAGTATGGATAGTCATACCGGTTAATTTCCGACGTTCTTGAAAGGATAACATCGTGATGCTGCACAGGATACAAGCGACTTTTGTCGACTAAAGTACAAACTTGACGAATATGAATTGCGTAGTCACTCATCGACTACAACTTTGCCTAGTGTACGATGAACTTTAGGCGGTAGATAATTCAATTCTTTATTAATAATAAAACACAAAATTGTGAATAGGTTTTATTTATTCTTTCTACCAACCGTGAGCTTACAATATCGAAAATATTTACATTAAAAAAACTGGGATAACATAACTTTTATGTGAATATTTTTATATACAAACTGCAGAGACGTTATATATTTTTGGTTTAAAGGTAATTAGCACATATATTTATATGTACACGTTCGTATTCTGAAATAAAAAAAAATAAAAAAATAGTAATCCGATCTTATAAAAAACAAAACGCAAATTCCTTATAAAAGTGGTATAAATGTTTTCAAATATCTTGGCGGCTCTGTTGCCACCAAATTAACTGTTGCTAGCTGTCCGCGACTTCATCCGGGCGGAATTAATAAAAATAAGTCTATGTGTAATTGCAGACTATGTTCTACATCTATGACAAATTTAAATGAGAACCGTTCACCCGTTCCGGAGATTTCAAACAAACATCCGTCTTTTTTTTATATCATAAGGTGGCAAACGAGCGAGCTGCCACCTGAAATCGCTGAAATAGCGAAGTGACCGTTGCCCATAGACATACGCAATTGCATATGCGTTGCCTGCCTTTAATCCACGGAGAAGAGGATGCACAGAAAGAAAATATCTTCCCTTTCCATGCATCCTCTCATCCGGAAAGTCCACTTCCACTTCCCATCCTTTCCTTATAAGAAAAAGGGTGGGAAGGGAGAT
Source organism: Papilio xuthus (assembly GCF_000836235.2). NCBI lineage: Eukaryota > Metazoa > Arthropoda > Insecta > Lepidoptera > Papilionidae > Papilio > Papilio xuthus. The sequence goes on from NW_013528976.1 coordinate 22,573, forward strand.
GACTAAATTAGGCCTCCGGGACGCACACTTATCAAACGAAACGCGGAATTGCTTCCACTTGACGCCTGTCTTCTGTGTGGTCGTGGTATTTCACTGAGCGAGTCGGGACAATACGTGCGAAGATGTTAAAGCGGGCTCTACACTATAATATTAGTAAGTATGTCAACTTACCTTGTAAGACACCTTGACGACAATTCGCTGTGTCTAAAGCGCAAATATTTTTAAAAAGAACAACATGATTATCAATACTGCTGACCGCACAAACTGGTTTAATATCATCATCACTACAACTGGCTGGACAACCAGATCTTAAAAATATCGTGTAATGAATACAAAATTTTGCTTCTATCATATCGTATTCTGAAATGAATTGACTAACGGTTAGTTTCTGAGACGAAAATCTCTGTATAAAACGTCCTTGTATTGATAACGATATGTTTTAAATGATGATTTTGGTCAGAAATTCACTAAAACCCAGTCTAACTTGCGGTAGACTCCAAGAACCTCAGTCGGGACGTATAGCTGATATCACTGTCTCTGTATCAGTCAGACGTCAAATGACGAGAAGAACAATTTTGATAAGAAATGGGAAGATGAAGTAGAATTGTCGGGAAAATGAAACCTATAAAAGGGGAAATATCCTATTACTGTTCGTCCTGTTTCGATCAAAGGTCGCATTTATAAATACTTGTTACAATATATGGGCAGTCAAGTCACTATTTTAGAGATATAAAACCATTACCACCGCTTTTTTATATCATAAGACAGCAAACTAGCGAGCGGACATCTGAAATCGCTGAAATAGAAAAGCGACCATTGCCCATAGACATACGCAATTGCTGCATTGCCTACCTTAAATCAACGGAGGAGAGGATGCACAGAAAGAGAATATTTTCCCTTCCTAAAGGATTAAAACTAGACCTCATGGGATGCACACCTTATCACAACTCAATCTTAATTTATAAAAAAAAAACCTATTTAGAAAGATAACCTCAATACGTACTAAGATTTCCGCGATACGCCGCGCATAAGTTATTCAAAGCTATATGACATCCACTTTGAAACCATTTGAATCTCATCCTTTTTCGATTCAATCCGCAGGCTGTTTTATGATAATCATTACAATGGTATGGGTCACAGTAATCCATCCAAGCTGGATGGAAGGGTTTATCGAATCGATTTTGCCATGTCTCATTAACAAATGGCTTAATTATTATATCTGAAATGAACAATGTATTTAGTAGACGAGTGAGAATTACTCAATTATTAACTCAACTGTCGACCGCGACTCCGTCCGTACGGAATTAAGTAGTCTATGTGTTCATCCAGACTATGGTTCTACATCTATCCCAAATTTTAGTTTGTTCCGTTCAGGGGTTCCGGAGATACGTTTAAACAAACATCCATCTATCCAAACATTCGCATTTATAATATTAGTATGATAGTATGATTAGAGCTGTAAGACAGTTTGACGCATTTTTCATATCAAATAAGAAATTAAAATTTATAAGATGGGTGTCAATGGGACTGGATTCAGGAATGTTGGACCAAATAGTAATGTCTGCAGAAGCACACACCATAGAATTCCACTTTTATATGTCAAAATTAAACGTCAAATGTCACTGTCAAAAAGAGTCACCGAATAATTGTAAACTTGTACAGTTTATATTCGTACTAGACATTATTATAAATGCGAATGTTTAAATGGATGTTTGTTAGAAACTATCTCCGGTACAGCTAAACGGATCTAGATGAAATTTGTCATACATATAGAACATAGTCTAGCACACAGGCTTATTATGTTTTAGTAATTCCACGCGGACTGAGTCGCGAGCGACAGCTAGTAGAACAATAAGTAAATAAAAAAATACTTTTTAGTCGATCCCTGACGAAATTTGGGTTTGAATATTTTGATGGTGGGCTGAAAAAGAATTATAAATGTAACAAAGTAAATTAAGATATAAGAAAGACTTTATATTATTAGTATTTTCTAATTTATTTATATACTTACATTCTTTCTACATATTTCTTTGTTTGTGCTTGACAATCTAGAAATAGAACCAAAAACTAGATTATATATGACGGCAATATGTTATTATACAAATGTCAAATGAACGCCTAGATTACTAATATTATAAATGCAAAAGTTTAGATGGATGGATGTTTGTTAGAAGGTATCACTAGAACTGCTGCATGGATCTCGCTGAAATTTGTCATAGATGTAGAACATAGTCTGGAAGAACACATAGACTAATCTTTATTTTAATACCGCTCGGACAACATATACTGTCCATAACAACACAATTCGCGCCCGTAACCCATCGGTGTAGGCAGAGACTACGGAACTTTTCTCGCATCCTCATTCATACATCTACGCATACACACACGTCAGTTTTGCTTTTTAATTTTACTAATATTATAAATGCAAATGTTTAGATGGATGGATGGATGGATTACGATGAAATTTGCCATACTATAGTCGTAGTCTGGAAGAACACATAGGCTACTAATTGTTATGTTAATTCCGCGCGGACGGAGTCACGGGCGACAGCTAATATTTAGTAAAATTAATATTATTAGGTTTTTAACTTACGTATTACTAAATTTAACAACAAGATGGTAACGACTATAGCCATCGTTTTGGTAATGAAATTACTTTCAAAATCCAAACAGAAGCTTTAAAATTAATCGTTTTCTTTTATAGCTAATTAACGTTAATTAGTCAGTGTTCTTTTAAGGCCCGTTTACACAGACCGTGGCGGAAAGCATATTTTTTGTTGCTGACATCATAGTTTCCACCAAGTTATACGTGGGTATCTTCAAGAGTATGATTAATAGGTGACTGACCTCTTACTCCCTGGTGTTATACACGCTATGCTGGGAAGTGAGAGGTCCTGGGAAGCCGTCGCCGCCTTTTGCGAAGTGGGGATTTCGCAGAAGGAGTCACAGAAAGGGGAGCGCGAAGGCGACCCCCTAGCGCACCCGCACCGCTGCAAACGAGTGGAGAGGCGAAAGCGGCAATATATCGCCGCCCTCGCCTCCCACAACAGCCCTAGGGCGCTGGATACGGGGGGATCCAGCGCCTGAGGCTGAAGGTAGGCCCTCCCCGAAAATGGGAACTGCTTCGACAGCTGACGCAGGCGAGGTCGCGGACGAAAGCGCAAGCGTACCCGTGGCCTCGTCATGATGCGTAGGAGGAACAGAAGGGTTTAGTGCGTATGCTTCCCATCCGGAAGAGAATCCCTCATATGTGATATGTGTATCTGTTTGTGGTCGAGCACAGGTTTATTCAGTATAAAAAAACATAAACACGATAAGTTAAGTTTTACTTTTTACGTATTTTTATCAAGACTTAACTTAAAAGTCTTTAATGTTAATAATCAAATTGTTACAATAGTATAAATCTTTATTTTATTTGCTCCATTCTCTGCCCCATTGTATGTAAACGGACCTTTAGTATATGACTTAGGACTAAATAAAACAACACTTAAAGTCCCTTACAAATCATTTTATTCAGATTATTATAAGCACCATACTTAAGACTAGTTGAAAACTCACGACTATGTCTGCGTTTTCTTAAAAATATTATATATTTTTAATTGTTTTTGAACAATATAAAACATACTTTGTACACTAGGCAACTCAAATCTATGAAACCTAATTTTAGTCGCTAAGGACAAAACAATATCATAGAATATACATAAGCATGCGTTGGCAACATATAGATCTTTCTATCTGTCAAAATAGCCGCGAAAAAATGGCTGCAATATTCAAGATGGCGGAGCAAACACAGTTGACACGTCTGTGTGTGTCAGACTCGCGTCACATCAACGTTGTGTGTACGAACCGCAAGCAAACAATATTAGTTTCGACTAAACGTCAATGACTATTTTTTAACTAATGCCCACCGAGTCAAACAAGTTTTTAAATCAACAACTTTCTTTCTGTATCTTTCTTTGGTTTTTTATCAGTCTCATCACAGTCTTGCCAATTAATTATTCCTAAAATTTTGACAAACAATACCAGTCTGACTGGAAAAGAAATTCTCGACATTTTAAAAAATATAACAGTTTTTGACATCGCTTGAATTTTTTCATCGAATTGGCAACCCTAATACATATATGGCAACTTTTTTTCATTTACATTTGTTCTTTCTTCCTTCTTGTTGTAATAATACATTTATCCTCTGTGAAACTAAGACCTCTTCATCATCAGCTCACTATACGTCTTTTTCCTTCCTACCCTTTTTCTTATAATGAAAGAATGGGAAGTGGAAGTGGACTTTCCGGATGAGAGGATCCGGAAAGTCCACTTCCACTTCCCATCCTTCCCTAATAAGAAAAGGGTGGGAAGGGAAAGAGGACTAAATTAGGCCTCCGGGACGCACACTCATCAGACGAAACGCGGAATTTCTTCCACTTCACGCCTTTTTTCTGTGTGGTGGTGGTATTTCACCGGGCGAACCTGGCCAATTCGTGCGAAGATGTTAAAGCGGGTTCTACCACTCTTTCTCTTTCCATGCATCCTCTCATCCGGAAAGTCCACTTCCACTTCCCATCCTTTCCTTATGAGAAAAAAGGTTGGAAGGGTAAGGACTAAATTAGGTCTCCGGGACGCATATTTATAATATATTTTTGACTTTATTCAGACTTTCTTCCGATACATCGTTCTGTCTCTTTCTCATTGAACGTTTCGGTGTCAAAACAAATTCCTCATCACTTCCATCATCAGGTTTCACATAATCATTTGGGAAACCAACAACTTTAGACGGATTGAAATATGAAACGAAATACAGTATCTCATTTCTAGAACAATGCGTTGAAAAACACGCATCAAATGAGGTATTCGATCTTCTAACTATTGGTGATTCGTTTATATTATAACCGTCCCATTTCTGAGCTGTCAAATGTATATGAAGATATTGTTTAAAATAATCATAAGGTATACAATTTATATGATTTTTAAATTCAAATTTACTTCTACATAGATGTATTCTACAATCTTCAGGATCATTTGTAACACTCGGTACAAGATGTTGGATTTTGCTGGAAGAATACATATAATCTTTATAATATTATAAATGTCGCGAATCCGTTCGTACGTAATTAAAAAAAACTATTGGTCGCAGCGTAATGTTATATACCGTACAGCCTCTATAAATGGACTATCCAAAAAAAAAATTTCAAATGGGACCAATAGTTCCTGAGATTAGCGCGTTTAAACAAACAAACTTTTCCTTTTTATAATATTAGTATATAGATATAGATTAGCTGTCGCGTGTCCGTCATATGCAAACAATAGCAAACTCAACATGACTTATGCCTAACGTGACCAGACGTCTCGTTATGAACGGGACTGTCCCTTTTACTTACGAGTCCCGGTGTCCCCGAAAAGAATTCCGAGGACGCTAAATTGCTCCGTTTCTTAAACCGCACGAAGTTGGTTGAAGCGAGCGGTGTGCGATGGCGACACGTCGTCGGTCAACCCATTCCATTTATAGAGGATGGCTTTAGGCTATATAACATTACGCTGCGACCAATAGAAGCGAAGCGTCAGTGAGATATGTTGCAAAAACGGGGATTTTTTTTCCTTAGTCTCTCTAAAACTCGAGATTGGATGAACGGATTTATCTTATCTTGGTCTTGTAATGTTCGTGGAGGTCTAGAGAAGGCTTAAAAGGTGAGAAAAAATCTAATAATTATTAGGAACTTATTAAGTGTTTTTCTTCATTTCTCGCGGACGGAGTCCCGAGCGACAGCTAGTATTGAAATAAAATAATATAAAACATTTTTACCTGTAAAAATCCCATTTATGGTCATTTATATAAACTTTCATATTTAACTTTTGATATATTTTATTTAATAAGAATTCAAATGTGTAATTAGCGTACATAAATATAGAAACTGCATTTTCTTTGTCTTTCTTAAGCCATTTAGAGATCTCATCTATAACAGTATCAACTGTGTCCGTTCTTTTTGCAAAATCATCATATTTCTCTTTGAAAAATGTCGTATCGATATACATAGCATCAATATGAATTGGATCATCGTTTTTATGCAGGTTACCATATTTTGATATATCGTTTATCCTAAACATAACATTGGTTGCTTTCAAAATGGACTTACAGTATGTCTATTTAAGATATAGATTAGTTTGACAATTCACTAGATATGGGTTGATTAAAATCGGTTTATGAAAATGATCGATTTTCGATGGATGTTCTCATAGAACTTGCAATCGAAAATTTCTTCGCCAACTTTATTCCTCAAAACTAATAGGTAAAATTAAACCAAAAAAATTGAGATTTTAGGCAACCAAAAAAAAACTGTTTTTGACGTTTTTTTTTAGTTAATAGCACGAGACATAGCTAAATATCTGTTATAAATTCAAAAAGTAACGAAATAAGTAAGTTTTAGTATTTTTTGTTCAATTAAAATTAACATAAGACCGATTCTCGATAGTTCATAGTTCGTAATACGCGTACACTCCGACACTATGAAAACCGTCCATTAAGTACAACATTAATCTACATACAAAATTAATTAGATATTTTATAGGCGTCAGTTGTCAAACTAATCTATCTTAAATAGACACACTATAGTAGAGGGTACTAATAGAAAGTGGAAATATATTCTATGAGTCCCCATATTTAGGGGCGCTAAAAAAATGGAGATCCCAGGATTTTCACTAGTTGAACTGAAGGAAAGCTGCCGAAGAGTGAGTGACTCAAGTTATACTTAGATCTATCTTTCCACTCCAAAGGAAGGTTAACTTTTAAAGATTCCCCTTCCTATAACAAACAAAGACGTTATGTTGCCTACCCTATTAATATTGAATAAAAAAAACAATCACCTTATCCTAAAATCACCAGTATACAAGACAGTTTTTTCTGTTGTCTTGAATAAAAACATCGTGGACCCAAATGAGTGCCCTGCGGGAATCAATGTAACTTCTACAAACAATTCCTCTAAATCCATCTCTGGCATACTGGGCAGAGTAATTAATGTAGTTTCTGTAATATATATTCAGTTTTTATAATAATCAATTGTTTTTTATTAATATTTTTAAATAAGTGTGGTTAAGCATATCAAAAGCTTGTTAAAAAACGATTCAAACTCATGTATAAGAATGTGGATGGAAAGTCGCCATATTGTGAAGTCAATTAAAACATGGATAAAAATACTTAAGTATAATAAATAATACTTTAAAAGAACACTATTGCTACTTTCATATTCATTTATTTTTTACAAGCCAATAGTATTCTTATAATTTTTTTTCAAATATTCCTCTCCAGGTAAGGGAACATACCCATACTACGTGACTTATTTTTTTAGTTTTTTCTAAGTTTTTTCAAGACTGTATGCATACTTAAATTACTAGTGAATAATGTATTATGAAAGCAACGCCTACGTCACAAAAACCTGAGCCCTCCCCGCTCCTGTGACTGACCATAGAATTTTAAAGACTCCGCTCCCCCACCCCAACGGGTCACGTAGTATGGGACATCCCCTAACACCTTAGATGGAGGTTCACTATCGACATGTTTCTGACACAACATCTCTGTATAAAACCTTTCACAAAACAGAGATTTTATTCACAGATACCCATAGCTAAAACTGTCGCCATAGTTTGTTGTGTACTGACTTAAGCATTATGATGATATGAATCATTGAAGTGGGTAGGATATTTAAATCCTTGACTACATGCATAAAAAACTGTAACAAACTCACCTCGTCCTAACGCTTTCACATATCTCAAAATATCAGAACATTTCATTTCATGATTTATAATTGATGCAGTAATTTCAGATGTGTAAATAAAAGCGTTAGTTTCTCTCAAGTGATTTGCCAATTGGCACGAATTTAAGCCTTGAATATGATCCATGTGGTAATGACTCAGAAAAAAAGCACGAGAATTCAAATGTCGGCCTTCAAAATTATCCACTGCTATACCTGTAATGTTTTTTAAATTATAAGGTGGCAAATGCGCAAGCGGCCATTTGAATTCGTTGAAACAGTGAAGTGTTACCCATAGACATTGAAGACAACGGTGGAGACCCACAGGAAGAGATAATTTACCTTCCTATACATCTCCGATACCATCAAATCACCTTCCTCTTTCCTTTCATAAGAAATAGTGTGAAAGGAATGAGAACTACAAGTACACACACTAAGACTGTATGTAAAATTACTTCCACTTCATGGCTGACTTCTGTGTAGTTGTATTCCAGTGGGCAATGCCCATTTATGTAGATGTTATAGCTGTAGTCTACCGTGACACAGTCATAATATTGTTTTTTATTAATGATGGGGGCACAGCCATATTTAAGTTCTGCTTATGTCTACTGAACCAGATAATTTTGTTGTTTTTGTTAATGTATTTTTTATATAAATTCTATCTATTGTATTAAGAAACTTCTATTGGATAAAATTGATTTTTATAATTTTAACTTTTGTTTTTTTTAAAAAAAAAAGCAGTTTGAAGACAAAACATTTGGATATTCAATGTTTGTTGTATCTATTAACCAAAGAGAATGTAAGAGGTGACAATATGTATGAGTAAAATGTGAAATGATTTAATTATAGTCACTTTAGTTATAAACGATTTTTACCTGGTATTTCCTCAATTATTTTATCAAATGAACTTTGGCACTTCTTCATTTTTCAAAAACTTAACCCGTAAAATAATGAATTAATTAATCAGTATCTAGTTTTTTTCACCAAGAACTCGATTTGTTTTACTTTTGCCCGCTAAAGTGCATCAAAGTCCAAGTGACATTGATATTGTTGTTATCGACAAGTTGTTGACTAAATTTGACATTTGATGCTGACGTATATTACAGATTCTAAAATCTGCACAGAGATTTTCTGATTTGAAAGCTTAAGATAATTTATTGATGTTTGGTGTTTTATATTAAAAATTCCTTGGAACCTCCAAACTCTTCATCGAAATCACCTCAAAAGAAAAAAGCTCAAATTAGTTTTTAATAAAATAAAATTTACACAACCTTTTTTTAATTATTTTTACTACTGGTAACTCTGATGCTTGCTAGTGCCTTCGCCCCCTGTTTTGAGCAGTTTTTAAGAGGGAATAGAGTTTGAAATTGCATTTACTTAATAAGAATTCATAAAAGCATAAATCTTTGTACTTTTCAAAAGGTTTTTTCTTAATTTTATTTTAATTAAAAAATTAATGCTAATAACAAACCTAGTTAGATTTATGCAAAGAGTATATTTGGTTTTATGTTTGAATACTAGAACATATGAAAGTCGATAAATTAAAATAAGACGCAGTTCAACCTTCGCCCCCTGTTTTGAGCAGTTTTTAAGAGGGAATAGAGTTTGAAATTGCATTTACTTAATAAGAATTCATAAAAGCATAACTATTTGTACTTATTAAAAGGTTTTTCTTTATTTTATTTCAATTAAAAAATTAATGCTAATAACAAACCTAGTTAGATTTATGCAAAGAGTATATTTGGTTTTATGTTTGAATATGTTTCAAATGAAAGTTGGTAAATTAAAATAAGACGCAGTTATTATTTTCGGCACAAAGTAATATAGAGGTGCTGGCAACATTACATTTGTGTTCGCTCGGGAATTCCGCCGTCCGTTTCTTTCATCTTTGTTGTGTTAATTTTCAACATTTATACGAGTAAGCCATCGAAAACTTTGCTATTTATTTGCTATGCGTTGCGTTTAAAGTAATTCTTATAGGATTATATTCTGTTTATTATGTCGGTAGTTTATGATAATTGCATTTATTTTTGTACTGGCGTTATTGCAATCGTGTTGTACGTCGCACTTTCAAAATTTTATGCAGTTTTCATCAATTTTGAGTATGTATATTTTACTTTATAATATCGTATTACAATTGTGCAAACCAACTTAAGACTACATGATATTTTGTATCAAAAGCTTGAATGTTAAAAAATTGCTAGAATAATAATAATAATTAATATTAAGAGATGCTTTATAAGTTTGCCTTAGAAACTAACAATACGTACGTTACGTAAAATAAATAAAATTTAACATGTTTTATAATACATACCAAATTTTGACTTCCAAAGTTATGTTGGTATTATATAAAAAAATATATTTAAACCAACTTACCAAAAATTAACTGAATAAAACACATAAATATGTCACTAGAAGAAAGTAAAGTTTGAAAGTAATTGCTAATGATGAAGAATATGAGTAAAAAGTTATGCATATGTTTGAAGAGATGAACTCATAATAAGGAATAAGATTAAATCGTTACAAAGGTATTGTTTGAAAAAAGATATGTGTATGTGAATTTAAATATGGCTAATGGAGATGCTCGGAAGAATGTGTTAACTCTATGAAGGGAAGCGGGCAGAATAACAATAATGGCTCGGAGTTATCACCTACCACAGACTAAACAATTTTATGAGTGTTTGTTTTTTTCTGGGGCATCGGGTTACAGGGTGTTAAGTTTTTATTAACAATTTTTTTTTGCTAACTTTTTGTTTTATTGCATCAGCCATTTTGGAATAATGATATTTGCCTTATTAAAAACTATCTGTTGATTTTTTTATTATATTTATTTAGTAATAAGTGTAATCTGGCCATTAATTAATTACATAAATAATGAATTGTGTATAAAAAATGAAAAAATGTTTTTAACTGTCAGTTATTTAAAAGTATTTCAAATGTGAGGTTTAATTTATTGTTCTACTATAGTTTTTTTTAATTATTTGTGATGTATTTGGTAAGTTTTATTGTGGGATTTCATTGCTACAAATATTGAAGACATTTTTATTTAGAAAATATACATATATTTTGACTTGAATTTGTGACAAAATTTTTTTTTTTTATTTTTGTCACAAAATAAAAAAAAATATTTTTTTGATAAAACTAAATTTTTTGTCATTTTGTTTAAAATTAAAAGAAATGCTCATCTAAAAGATTATTTTGGAATTTTTTGATTTTTTTTAAATTCTTAGATTGGATTTTTTAAAGTTTTTTTTTAAGTTTCTCTAGTGTTAGCTTTGTTTGTATGTCTTTTCCACTGTATCCTATAACCTAATTAAGCTAATATTTTTAGTTTTTAAACAGTGACCTTGAAATTCCTCGGCATCATAAGAAAATACCAGTTTTTTTTAAGAAAAAAAAATTTTTTTACGCATTTTTTTTTATTTTTCAGAATGTCGAATACAGGATCCCATAACGATGTTATTGAAGATAATAAAAATTCTGCCTTTGAGAAATCAAATTCGAAGGACATTTCTATCAAGGAAGATAACAAACTACTCGACATAAATTTTAATGACAAATATGATATAAATGGAAAAATATTCAATGAGAAACAATTTAACGATAACTCGTATTTAAATTTCGAAACAAGCGATTCTAAGATGGCGGATGCATCTATGTCTACAGATGTAGCAGAAGAAAGTGGTAAGAAAAAATATTTTTTTGTTTTTTTTTTTAGACGCAAAGTTTACGAACTGTTACTTTAGGCGTGTATCCGTGAGTTGTAAAATCAGTACAAGTAGAAAAAAAATATTTTGGATGAATGAGATTTTTTTTAGTTTTTCACGCCCAGACAAAAAGTTGAATAAGATCAAAGTTGGAAATGTGTCCTTAAATTTTTTTTGTAAAAAAAAATATTTTTTTTTTATTATTTCAGAAGCTTCATCTAGCACACCGTTATCCTTAGGTATACAAAAAGTGCCTAACGGTGTGATTATAAACTCGAACGTATATTTATCCGATCGAAATTACCATACGATAGTGAGTTTTGACGATGGAAGGGGTTATTGTGGTGTTTGCGAGATTGATTTCGAAATGGACTACCAAGATCACATAAATAATGAAGAGCATTTGAATAATTTGAAATGTAATGTGCCGTTGTGTAGATATGATTTGTGTATTATTAGAAAGGTAAGTGACATCTGTATTTATCCCTAAGACTATATATATCTTATATATAAAATTCTCGTTTCACAATTTTCGTACCCATACTCCTCCGAAACGGCTTGACCGATTCTCATGAAATTTTGTGAGCATATTGAGTAGCTCTGAGAATCGGCTACTATCTATTTTATAAAACCGCGCGGACGAAGTCGCGGGCGACAGCTACTATATATATATCGTCGTCGTAAGTCGTGTTAGTTACACTATTTATAACTCAAGAACGGCTTTACCGATATGACTGATAATTGGTGAGAAGGTAGAGCCAGTTGTAGAGCCAGGAGACGGACATAGGATACTATTTATTGTTTGTTTTTTATTATTTTTCGAATTTATGCCTTGAAGAGCTTCTTTTTATTTAACTTCCTTATATTATAAATGCGAATGTTTAGATGGATGTGATGTTTCTTTATATATCCACGAGAACGGAATCGCGGGCGACAGCTAGTTTAACGTATAAGATTACTCAAGCATGTACTAAGTGAGAGTAGACAGAAAAAAAAATGTTTTTTGTTCGTTTGTTTTGATACATCCTAATATTAAAAATAAAAAAAGACTTATATAACATTGTAACGTCATTCAATTGATATTATTATAAATATGCAATTGAAATATGAAAAAAAAAATTGTGAATTTTTCAAAAAAAAATGTACACACGCCGATACAAGATTATTTTGTGGAATTTCCATGAAGTGTCAAATGTTACCTATTAAATTGTAAAAAATATTCAATCGTTCACTAAACAATAGACTGAATAGTTTCTTGGTTCCTATTTTGATCTGTAGTTATTAAAAATGTTAGGGTTTTTCAGGAGGTTTTTTTTAAACTACCAAAAATCGTTATTTTTTTATCATATTTTTAATTTCTAGTTAAAAGAAAATTATCACTGTGGTGTATGTAACCAAATTTTCGATATGAAAAAATCTAACGAACATTTCGCTTCTAAATATCACGAAGATAAACTATTGTTTGCTGTAAACAGAGTGACTGATATTATGTACGATTTAAATATACATAAAGAAAATAAAGATTCCTATCATTTTGATGCTAAATCTATTAATAACATAAATAATGGAAATGATAATGATTTTGGTGGATTTTATGATGCTTATAAACTAGATACTGATCATGAAAGTACAGATGAAAGTATATCAGATATGGAAGAGATAAATAATCCATTTTCTTACGCGTCAATGACGAAAAAACCTCAAATTACACCTAAATTTATTGAAATAGAAGTTGATGGGAAAAAAATGAATGTACGCTTCGATTCTTGGCATATGGTTTTGACATTAAAATCGAATAAATATTATTGCATGGTTTGCAAATATGATGGTCATATTAGTTTGAAAATCGACCATTGTGTCAGCGAAGAACATTTTTCCAAATTGGAAAAATGTATAATTCTCAAAAAATATGGTGATTTCTTGATAAGGAAGGTAAGAGAGTGATTTTTTATTTTTTTTTTATTTCAGGAATTATGTTTGAGGTCATTTTTTCAAATTTTTTTGCTCAGTTGTTACATCTTAATAGATTTTTTTTTGGTTTGGTTTAGTCTTAGTATGTGTAAATTATTAGCTTATGTCTTAGTTTAAATATATATTAATAACACATACTTAGGATATAATAGCCTACGGTAAAAAAAATTTATCGAAAAATACAGGATGTACTTTTTTCACGTAAAAAATCTTGGTACTTTTAGACATTAATTACAATCCTTTGGTGCAAGCTTTCGTTACAAAGTCTAGTGTCAGAATGATTAGTAAGGGAACATAAACGTAGACATATTAGTAAGGCTAGTGTTGAGTCAATACACTGACACATTTCCAGATTTTCTTCCTAACAGTAACTTTACCGATTTCGCTTACTTATTTTGTTTGTTCTTATGAACGAAATTAATTAGAATCTTGATTAAATTTAGCATAAATATAGAAAATAGTTTGGAAAACTAATTTATTTGCTTTTTTAATCCCACACAGACGAAGTATCGGGACAAAGCTTAATATAAATATTATTTTTTCCAGGTTGACCATAGACTATGTCATTGTGCGAATTGTAATAATTTACAATTAATAATAGATATAGAAGATCATATAAATAAGAGACATCAAAAGAGAAAAATAAAAAATTTAACAGAAAAAAATATATTAAACACAACTGATTTAAAAAATATCGAAAAAAATCATGAAAATAAAGGAAAAACTATAAATAATATAGTTTCCTTACAGAATGATATAAAAGAATTATATATTTTTTGTGCTAAATTTAATTTATCTATTTTATCATATAATATGATAATTACTAATTATTGTTGTATTTGTGCTATAAATTGCGAAGATATTAAAAGACATATTATAGAAGTTTCTCATATAGAAAATATGAACAGATGTCCCTTTATGTTGACATACAACTGTAATTTAATAAGATTGGTAAGTAAATTTTAATTGAATAAACCTTAACCCTTGTGGCAAGATTTATTTTTCTTGAAGAAAAGCAAAAAAACAAAGTTAACACGTTAGCCGCCAGAATGATTTTTCGGAAAACGAAAAAAAGTGTTTATAAGCTACATGGGGCCTTGTGGATCACGCTGTATACAACAATTCGATTAAAAAGCGTACGACAAGTCACAGTGAGGTGTTGAATGGAAGTATGGCTTGTCGGACACATAGTCCGACACGGTCTGATTGAAACATAAGCTTGTCGGTCATATAGTCCGACATGGCAGCTAACGTGTTGAAAAAAAAATAAGTTAAAAACTATTCTACAGTGATCGTATATTTTTATTAAGTTGTATGTATGGTATACTATACAAAATGTACATAAGGGTTTAAAAAAATATTGTCAAGTTTCGAACAAAAAAAATATTGATACATGGTAAACCACTGAACAGTTTTTGATAATATTTTTTTGTAATATTACAAAGGAAACAAAAGAGGGTTTTTGCAAAAAAAAAATTTTTTTTTCTCTTACATACGCCATATTTCTTTCGTTTCTGATTCTACTAATTTTTCTTTTTCAGATAAAAAATACTTATCATTGTGCTATTTGTAATATTATTGTTCAACCTAATATAATAAATACACATATAATGGAAGAAAATCATGTGAAATTATTAAATAAAATAATGATATTGTCACCAACAACGAAAATAATCAAGGACATTGAAAATTCAAGCGAAAATCACACGCCTGAAGAATTAAATAAAGAACTTCAAATTGATAATCAAAAAATACATTTAAATAATGTACCAAAAGTAATTGAAACTGAGAAAAATGATTCAATTATAATTAAAAAAGATAAAAATTCAATTGAAAAAGATAAAAACGAATCAATTTTAATGGAAAAAGATAAAAAATCAATTGAAAAAGATCAAAATGTATCAATTTTAATGAAAAAAGATAAAAAATCAATTGAAACAGATAAAAAGGGATCAATTTTAATGAAAAAAGATAAAAAATCAATGGAAACAGATAAAAAAGAATCAATTTTAATGGAAAAAGATATAAAATCAATTGAAACAGATAAAAAAGAATCAATTTTAATGAAAAAAGATAAAAAATCAATTGAAAAAGATAAAAACGAATCAATTTTAATGAAAAAAGATGAAAACTCCATTGAAATAGTTGATGAAAAAGATATTTTCGATGAAACTTATATTAATGTTGAAGAATTAGTTTTTTTAAAACGTAAAAATGTATTCGCAAGAATAACACTGATGTCATACAATAGTTTAGTACCAACTGGTAATAAAAATAAATATTGCGTCTTGTGTTCAATAAATATTGATTTTAATAAATTGAAACACCATGTAGATAGCCGACAACATATTGATAATATGAAGAAATATAAATATCTTGAGAAATATGACAAACATTTGTTTAGACAGGTGAGTTTTTTTTTTATTTTAGACAATTTTTTTTTTAATTTTGCAAAAAAAAATTTTTTTTTTTCACTTTTTCAATTTTTTTTTTAATTTCGACAGATTTATTTGAAATTTTACTTGTTATTTTGTATAGTATTCAATTAGGATTCGAACCTATAGCCAAGTTGAGATTCCAATTGTTTTAGTTACAGCGGGATCCATGGATCTCGCGTAGTTTTGTAGTTTTTTTCTATAGATTTCAATAATATAAACTCTATTAAAATCTTTTGCTTAGTATTAACTGACTGATTATTTAACCAGTTCAATTACTTATAAAAGGTGCAAAAAAAACAAAATTATAATTTTTTTATTTTTGTACTTTACTTTAACTTAAAAAATTTAATTCATATTGTGGACATTTGCAATCCAGCAAAATGGAATCTCACTAGATTACTGGATCCCACTTGAACACACGAATTTGCAACTATTTTTTCGACTTTAGTGACAAACGAGCAAGCGGTCACCTGAAATCGCTGAAATATTTAAGTGACCGTTGCCCATAGACATACGCAATTGCATATGCCTACCTATTTCTATCACTTTTTTGTCAAAGAGAAAAAAAAGATGGCAATATATATTTATATATAGAACTGGCAATTTTAAAATATATTTATATTCACAGATTCTACATACATACCATTGTTCCTTATGTAACATAATGTTTACATATAGAGAAGTAAATCTTCACATAACATGGCCAATACATAAACAACAATTAGATATTTGCCATAAAATCGTCAAAAATAATAGAAAAACAGACGTAAAAAATGGCACAAAACAAATTACTATTGATTTGCAAAAAGAAATCTTATTCACAACATATATAGAGCCTAAAATAAAAATAGGTATTTATTATGAATTCTCCAAAAATATCCAAGAAATCTCTAAGAAAAGTAAAATTATTATAAATAATGGTAGAGTTTTGAAAATCAGTTGGGATTCTTGGAATGGTTTCTTCAAAACTAAATCCGGTATAAAATGTTGTTTGTGTCAAAAAGATTTGAAAACATACGAACAGACAAATCATTCGAATAATTGTGGTCATTTAGAAAAATTGGAAGATAATTTCTTAAATGAATTCAATCCAGCGTTAATAAGAAAGGTAAGCTCTTACTAATATTATAAATGCGAATGTTTAGATGTATGTTTGTTAGAAGATATCTCCAGAACAGCTGCATGAATCTTGATGAAATTTCTCATACATATAGAACATAGTCTGGAAGAACACATAGACTACTTAGTTTTTTTTTAATTCAACGTATACGGAGTCACGGGCGATAACTAGTATTTTATAAATGGTAGAGTTTGGATTAAGGATGTATGTTTGTTAGAAGGTATCTCCAGAACGCCATTTTGGCATAGTCTTAAAGATATAGGCTACTATTTTTTTTATTTGCACACAGACGGACTCGACCTTGTACTCAAAACCTTTGGAACAATTTAGACGTGTGAGATGTTATTTATTGTTTTTTTTTTAATTAAACATATTTTTTTAACATTAACCTGCTGTCGCCCGCGACTCCGTCCGCGTGGTGAAATTCCCGGCAATTATTAGAATTTTTCTCACCTTTTAAATCTTCCCTAGACCTCCACAAACATTTCGAGACCAAGATATGATAAATCCGTTCAGTTCTCGAGTTTTAGCGAGACTAACGAACTGCAATTAATTTTTATATATATACTAGCTGTCGCCCGCGACTCCGTCCTCGTGGATATAAAAAAAACTTATTATTAGTAAGTTAAATGAAAAGCAGCTCTTCAAGGCATAAATTCAAGAAAAAAAATGAATAAATAGTATCCTATGTCCGTCTCCTGGCTCTAAGCTACCTCCTCAACAATTTTCAGGCATATCGGTAAAGTCGTTCTTGAGTTATAAATAGTGTAACTAACACCACTTTCTTTTATATATATAGAAGTAAGTCGCTATACATTTTGGGACACCCTGTATATATTATAGTTATATTTAATTTCTTTTTTGCAGATAAATGAAAACATATTAAACTGTGTGACATGTAATACAGAATTACCATATAAATATCACATTATTATTGAACATATAAAAGGTAAGAAACATGAAAATATTTACGAATTACTTGTAAAAGATAGTTCTATATGTAACAATTATACAGATTGTGCTGATGATATATTTACTTTACAATAAACAGGTGAGATTTAATTATATTTATTCGGCAATTATATTAATAATTGGCAATTGCCAATTATTCATAAATTACGTGAGGTGTTCAAGGGGGGAGGGGGTCAAGTCAAATCTCATCTAATTACGTTAGAGAGAGGAAGGTCTTGGCAAATATCACGCTATTTTTTTTCTTTTTATAATAACAATCCAACGCGTTTACGTAAGAAAGTCACATTTTTAAAAATCTCACGTGAGGTTGGGGTTTGGGGGAGGGGGTTGAATAAAATCTCACGACATCACATCAGGTGGGGAGGAAGGGGCAGAAAATAAAAATAAAACACCTTACTTAATTTATGGACGCCCCCAATTGTATTTATATTTCTCAATTATATTTATATTTTTGGTTATTATATTATTATTTGGCAATTGCCAATTATATTTATATTTGGCAACTGCCAATTATATTTATATTTGGCAATTTGGTAATTATGTTTATTTGACAATTATATATTTTTTATTTGGGAATTTGACAATTTATATTTGCCATTTTGACATGTAGTTAATTAAGTCTTTGTCATCAACAGTTTGTTGTACAAACGGTTTCTCGCTTAACCAGTTTCAACTGTATGTTACCGTCAGATTGTAAATTTTGACATATCGTCATCTAACTATTTTTTGTATATTTTAGTTCAGAATTTAAATATAGAAATTATAAAATGATATAATCGAATAGTGATGTATACGAAAAAAGATTTTTTCGTCTTGTTTTATTTAAAAATTTTAGTAATATGATATATGCATATTTTTTATGATGTAAGATTTTTCAGTATGTTTGTTTTTTTCTGAAATTAGATTTTTTTTTAAATATTCATTTTTTATACGTATATAAATAGTTTTTAAGCAAAGTAAAACTCATTTTATTACTGTATCTAAGAAAATTAATTATTTTAAGAAAAATTAAGCTTGAAGCTTTTAGTTTAGTTAATTTTATTTTATAATTTTAAACAATTGTTATAAGAAATAATAATAAATTCGATATATATAAGACAAGTACATAAAATGATTAAAAAAAAAACAATATGTGGTTCCTTTTATTTAAAAAAAAAGATTTTTTTTTCGATTTTTTTTCAGATTTTTTTTTCTTAAAGTGATTTTCTTTGTGTCTTTCCATGTTTTCTGCTTTCGTCTAATAGAGTTCTATATATTATAGCGGCGTTGTGACCCAAAGTGTCCGCGTAGTCTTTCACCTTTTTGGACCTTAAGATCTCGTCTATCGCATTTACTATTGATTCAAAACTGACCTCTAACATAAGAGATGGTTTGTCACTTTTAAAATGTACAATTTCGGGTTCTAGAAAAAAAAACTAGAATTTTAGGGCTAAAAAAAATACTGTCACCCGCGATTCTAAAATTAATATATCCTATGTGTTCTTCCAGACTATGTTCTATATGTATGACAAATTTCATCAAGATCTGTTCCTGCGTTCTGGAGATACCTTCTAACATACATCTAAACATTCGCATTTATAATATTAGTAAGATGTATATATAAGTCACCGACAGTTAATAAATATAGTTATTTTAAAATGTTACCAGCTTTTACTTTTATCAAATTTTGATATTATTACGTGACTAAAAACAGATCCAATAAATTTGTTTTTAACTAATTATTTTAGTAAATTAAAAAAAAAATGTTAAAAAATATATTTAATCTTACTAATATTATAAATGCGAATGTTTGGATTTACGTATATTTGTCAGAAAGTATCTTAAGAACAACTTCATGGATCTCGTTGAAATTTGGCATAGATGTAGAACATAGTCTTCTAATTTAGTTGATTTAGTTTTTGTCCCGGAGGCCTAATTTAGTCCTCTTTCCCTTCCCACCCTTTTTCTTATAAGGAAAGGATGGGAAGTGGACTTTCCGGATGAGAGGATGCATGAAAGGGAATATATTTTCTTTCTGTGCATCCTCTCCTCCGTTGATTAAAGGTAAGCAACGCATATGCAATTGCGTATGTCTATGGGCAACGGTCACTTCGCTATTTCAGCGATTTCAGGTGACCGCTCGCTCGCTCGTTACCACCTTATGATATAAAAAAAAGCGAACGGAGTCGCGGGCGACAACTATTATGTTACAATTATACTTACTTATATTATAACTTCTTTTATTTGATCTAAATAACGCTTTAACATTTTCATTTTCAATTATATTTTTAACAAAATTCTGTATATTTCGTGCTACATTCGGTTTAATCGGTTCCAAATTACCATTAACACCGGTATGTATAGCCAGGACTAGACTTTCTAGATCTTTTAATTGTTCTTCTAGATTAGACTTTGTGTTTATACGACGATTAATCTTCCTTCTAGAGTTTTCTATATCTATCTTTGGTATAACTTTATGTATTAATGCGTCAACATCAGAATGATTACCATTTTTACGAACTTGTAAGTAAACGTACGATTCTGTCATGGTTAATATAATGGATACTGTAAAAAATGTCTTGTTAAATACGAATCTGGATAAGCAAGAAACTCGGGTTAGAGAGAAATCTCTATAAACGAGAGACTCGGGTTAGAGAGATACTCCTATAAGCGAGAAACTCGGCTTAGAGAGAAACCTCTATAAGCGAGAAACTCGGGTTAGAGAGAAATCTTTATAAACGAGAAACTCGGCTTACAGAGAAACCTCTATAAGCGAGAAACTCAGGCTAGAAAGAAATCTCTATAAGCGAGAAACTCGGCTTAGAGAGAAACCTCTATAAGCGAGAAACTCGGGTTA
The DNA here is from genome assembly GCF_000836235.2 of Papilio xuthus. NCBI lineage: Eukaryota > Metazoa > Arthropoda > Insecta > Lepidoptera > Papilionidae > Papilio > Papilio xuthus. The sequence goes on from NW_013528976.1 coordinate 43,353, forward strand.
GAGAGAAACCTCAATAAGCGAGAAACTTGGGTTAGAAAGAACTTTCGATGAAGGCGAAACTCGGGTTAGGATGAGACCTTTATAAGCGAGAAACTCAGGTTAGAGAGAAATCTCTCTAAGCGAGAACTCTGGTTAGAGAGAGGGCTTGCTTGTCCAGGTTCCACAGTATTTTTTTTTCTTTATATTTACTTACCTAAGAAAAAGTAAAAGGTGTTCATTTTTGAATCAATATTCGACAAAAATGTTTTGATAAAGTTCATAAAAATGTTGTAAAGATTTAGCAGAAAATTAACACGAAATTAAATGCGGTTATTAAAATTAATTTAATGTCTTTAATTGAAATGGAAAAGGTTAACACATACGAGTAGTACTGTATAATACTTTTCAAATACCTCGGCAGCTCAAGATCATGCCCGCAGTGCTGTCCTCATTCCTCTACATCCCAACACACCTAATATTGTATTCAACACAGCAATTCGCAGCAAGTTAATAGCCGCTAGGCTTTATCCGCATGAAATTCCATTGATTTTTGTTTTACAGGAAAACTTGGTTTTATTATAGCGTAAAATTTTTAATTTCATATGTCAAAATTCAAATGCTCAGTTGAAAACGAAGATCGTCATTAGCTTAGAAGTTATCATGGCAAAAATCTTTGCTGCTATTGGCTTGCAATTTTTGTCCCTTTCTAACATAACTATTTTCTTCAAATTACTCACCACCTAATTGTAATTGCTTATAAATAAACTATAGCAAGTCGTAAATATAGGGCTTAATAAGGCGATAAGAGCGATGTAGGAAGTTGTTTTTGCGCTTTATTATATTAGTATAGCGCAGATTACCTTGAGCCGCTTAGATATTTGAAAAGAACTATACATTAGTGACGCTATCTTTGTTTTTCTATAACGTAATGAAAGGGATGACAATATGAATCCAAATGCAATTGTAAGGCAAAAACATCTAGGGGTTGTAATAAAAAAATATATTAACAATAATTATATTATTTATTCGATTTCTTTAAATAGGAATGAAATAATCACAAATTAAAGCATACTAAGCACCTGCGAAATAAAACAATTAAGTTTACATATTTACAAACACAACCCGAACACAATAACATGACATGTTGTCACCAGATTAGTCCGACAAAGTTATCTGACAGACATGACATTAAAAGTTAATTATAGTCATTTTTAATAGTGGTAGAGCGAGCTTTAACATCGCAGGAATTGTCCTCGCCTGCAATACGAGCACACAGAAGACACGACACAAGTGAGAAGCTATTCCAACTACACTCTGATGAGTTTAGTACCTTAGGTCTAATTTTACTCCTCTTTCACTTCCCAACCTTTTTCTTATAAGTAAAGGATGACAAGTGGAAGTGGACTTTCCAGATGAGATGGATGGGAAGAGAAAATATTTTCTTTCTGTGCATCCTCTCCGTCGATTAAAGGTTGGTAACTCATATGCAATTGCGTATGTCTATAAGCAACGGTCACTTCGTAATTTAAACGATTTCAGGTAGATATAAAAAAAATCTTGTCATATCTGTTTTCTGTGTCTCTTAATGTTTTTTTTTCTGACATAACTAACCACGATAGTAAAGTCTTATCCGGTCAAATATCCTTGTTTAACTATAGTTTAAATTTATATATATTCTGCAGCACAAAAAGCAAAAAAAAATGCCCTTAAAGTACTTTTGTTCGGGTTAATTTCCTCAGTTGGTTTCTAAAATCTCGATATAATATCGTAAACGGAGATTTTCATCTCGGAAACCCACGATTAATCAAACTTGACTGCATTATATATGTTATAAAACTACGTGAATAAGGTGCAAAATAGAAAAAAAATAAATTAAGTTATGGCATTTAAGAGTTAGACTTAAGTATAAGTTAAATTTAACTTTGACTAATCGCTTATTTCACTGAAGTGTTTGACATTTTCTACAGAATATCAATGTATTGTCTCTTTCATTCTCTTTGGCAATAAAAGAGACGGCAATATGCCATTTAGTTTGTCATGTCCCGATGTTTGTTAAAAATGAAAGGTCAACTTGTCGCTTGCGTGTTACAGATTGAGTAGAAATGTTACATACATCAGCTCTAAGTCCCCACTCAGAGTCTACTCTAAGTGAGATTATGTGATAGTGAATGCTGGTCCAGTGCAAGACTTCACACATTTGACTTTCTCAGATATGTGCAGCATCACGATGTTTTCCTTCACCGTAACAACATACGATAAATGTACGTATGTAACACATTGATACATGACAGGATTCGAACCCGGGAGCTGCAGATTGCAAGTCAAGTGACTAACCCCTAAGTCAGAAACGCTTAAAATGTTAGATAAATGTGTAAATCACGTGACAATACAGTATTATGATGACACGGAGCTGATCTGATGATGCAGCTTCTACATCCTCCATCCATCCATCCAGTTTAGACAGTTTGAATCGTCTTGATGAATAGTTTCTTTTTTTTCAAATTGGAAGCTTACTTTTAATTATGATTTTGTTCTCAAACACTTCAGTAAAAAAGGTTAATTTTTAATTTCAAATAACTAACTATATTCGTAATTCGCATTGCCGCAAACAATTCTTTCAAACGCGTGCTTTTGGTATAAAAGAGATAGATAGATATTACGTGTGTGTGAAAGAGATGGATATATTTTTTTCTTCTGCCTTTGAATAGTTTTGTTCTTCATATGTTATGATATCCTGGTACTTTGTTTATAATTATGGCGCCTAAAAACGTAAATTTCAAAGTCGGGCATTTTTTTTTTAATTTCTTTGTCGCGGTAAATATTTATATGACAAATTTTCTATCGAGCAAAATTTCTTAAAGTTTGAGTCGGGCAAAAAAATACCCGACTCATAGTAGGGCAATATCGAGACAATTTTACATTACTGGGTCGGGCAATTTTTTTTTTGTCCCAGAAAATATTCTCATTTAAATAATTTAATCGTGCAAAATTTGTATCGGGCAAAAAATGCCCGACTTAAAGTAGGGCAAAGTTACCGTAACAATTTTATATTACTGGGTCAGGCAATTTTTATTTGCGACAGTGAATTCACGTGTAAAGTTTTTCATCGAGCAAAATTACTAGCAAAAAATGCCCGACTTAAAGTAGGGCAAAGTTATCGTAACAATTTTACATTGGGTCGGGCAATTATTTGTCCCAGAAAATTTCCTCGTGCAAAATTTCTCGCAATTTGAGTCGGGCAAAAAACTGCCCGACTCATAGTAGGGCAATATCGTAACAAATATTACATTCCAAAGACATAATCCAATAGACATGACAAATCCAACATGTTTCTGTGAATGTTTCAGCAATGCGAACACGACTCACCTCATTGGTCCGTAGCAAAACACTTCTTAAAATACAATAAAAAATATAAGTACATGATATTTAAAAATAAACTTAAATAGCATTAAAATAAAGCTGAAATTTCCACGGACGTATTTATATTAAGATATTTACATACAAAAAGTGCCTCTCTTAGTATTGTCATTCAATACTGTACTCTAAGCACTTAGTAATAAGTGCTATATTCAAGAATAGAAACGTACAAAGTCCTTAATTCACAAAAAAAATAAGTTTTCACTGTCGAAAAACATGTTTAAAAACATGTCAAAGTCAATTTTAACACAATTTAAGAGAGAACACATTTATAGTTAATCGTTATTTTCTCGTAATTTCCAATTAAACAATTTTCAGTCGAATATAATATAGGACGACGAATTTATTTGACCCGGTGGGTATATGTCAAATAACCTCACTATAGTACGTCTATTTAAGATTAGTTTGACAACTGACGCATATAAAATATCTAATTAATCAATCACCGATTCTCCATTAAAAGTTCTACGAAAAAAAACATCGAAAATCTAAGAAATTCTCTAAAAATCTAGATTTTACTCAACCCATATCTAGTGAATTGTCAAACTAACCTATCTTAAACAGACACTATAACTCAATGTCACAAGATCCTTGTCAAACTGTCACGTCTGACAGAACGTGACAACAGAACTATTAAAGAGCCAGATAAATTTCGTCCTAACAACTTTCACAATGGTAACGTTTATAAATCACATAAACATCAAATAACGTAGACACACAAGATGGCGGACAATAACAAGATGGCGGCTGGCAAAAGCGCGGGAGATTTACAGACCAACAAATCATTTGGGTACAAATTAGGTGGTGGTGCTTCTTCACCTCCTTTACAGTATTCACCACGAGACTGAAAAATAAAGAAAACATAATAAGTCACATCAAATCTTACTAGTATAAACTAGCTGTTAACTGCGACTCCGTCTGCGTAGAATTAAAAAAAAAGTAACCTATGTGTTCTTCCAGACTATGTTCTATATGTATGACAAATTTCATCAAAATCCGTTTATTACTTTTGAAGATACCTTCAAATATCCATCCATCTAAACATTCGTATTAATAATATTAGTAAGATGTGAATGGATGGATGTATGGATGTTTGTTAGAAGATATCTCTTCTTAAACTCTTTTTTAATTCCTCAAGTATGATAGCTCCTATCAACCAAATAATGTAGATCTGTGAACTGACTTGAAACTCTTCAGCGCAGAGCTCTCTGCATGGTGGACAGACGACACCTCCACGGTGCAGCCAGCCGCGCTGCATGATCCTCACTTGCAGCACTTGCCCCGCGTGGTAGCATGTATACGAGTAGTTGCCCACCTACATGAAAATTGTAATCCGATTGTCAGTAAAAATGTTTAAACATGCCCGACTATGAGTAATGATGATTGAAAAATGCCCGACTTTGAGTAAAAATGTTTGAAAAATGCCCGATTATGAGTATAAATATTAAAAAAATGCCCGACTATGAGTATAAATATTAAAAAAATGCCCGACTATGAGTATAAATATTAAAAAAATGCCCGACTGTGCGTAATGATGATTGAAAAATGCCCGACCATGAGTAAAAATATTTAAAAAATGCCCGACTGTGAGTAATGATGATTGAATTATGCCCGATTGAGTAATAATGAGTGAAAAAATGTAAAAATGTTTAAAAAAATGCCCGACTTTGGGTTAATATTGTTAAAAAATGCCCGACTTTAAGGTAAATCAGATTAAAAAAGAATTTTTTTTTATTTACTCACCACAATATGTAATCTTCCACTTTGACATTTATATTTGTAGCAACCAGAGCCCCAGTGTTGCCATTCTCTTATCTGAAAACATTAAAAAGAAAAATCGTATTTTTATAACATCCTATATCCTAAACAGATTTTGACAAGTGAGGTGTCATTCGATTCGTATTCTTACAAAGAGTGTCATAAAGTAGATTCAGATGAGTTTTTTTTGGTTGTTTTAATAAAAAAAAGCGTTTTTCAACTTACCTGTCTACATGATTTCTGTTCCCACACTCTGTCGCTATGGTCGAAGCATTTTGAATGCGGTCCGTAATTTTCTAATGCGAAATTAACATCAGTCTCTGAAAAATAACGTAAAAAATAAAGATAAAAAAAAAATTATACCTACTATATTGTCTTTAACCTAAAATGGCAACAAAATGCCGTTCATAGCTTTGTCACTTTGACTTTTAAGAGACAGGATCTTTCAAACGCCCATTGTCTTTTGTTAAAATCGAAAAAAAATCTAATAATTCTTGTATCCTCGATTTGTGCGTGGCAAAGTTCAACAATGGCTTTGCCTAGTCCATTTTTTATATAGTCAAATGTAAGTTCGTAGTAACTTTTGAACAATTCGACTATAAGTCTGAAATACTTATCGTATGGTATAACATGTTTTTAAACATGTTTCCATCAATGTAAACTTACTTGGTGTATTCTCTTCGTATGAACACCGGCTGCCTCGTATGAGGACACTCTTGTGTCTCCAAGTGAACTCCTGCAGGTAGGGGCAGTAGTCCGCCAGAGACACTGACCCACCGTAGTGTGCTTCGTCCCCTGGGGGCACGTTTGGTAGGAGGTCGAAGTGCTGGAAGATTGAATTATATCTAGGTATAATTCTAGGATGATTGTGTAAAATATAGCACTAGATTTTAAGTGAATTTTATCACAATAGATTAGCGAAAACCTCATTAAAATCGGTTCAGCCGTTTTTTAAATTAGCGCACACAAACATACAGACAAAATAACTTATATATCTTACTAATATTATAAATGCGAATGTTTAGATATATGTTAGAAGATATCTCCAGAACGGCTGAACGTATCTTGATGAAATTTGTCATACATATAGAACATAGTTTTAGTTTAATGCCTCACAGATATATTTTCAAGAATATAGATTCTTGACTTTGAGTCCCACTTAGGGTCAGTCAACTGCCCTAAATGGAGTTTTAGACATTAATAATTCGAATAATTTGACGCAAGCGCACTTTGGTAACAAAGTCTTGTGTCAGATGTAGTGAGGGAACATAAACGTTGATATTTTAATAAGGCTAGTGTTGCGATACACCGGCACTGTCGAATTTTCTTCCTAAATAGTTACCTGATAAGCTCTGGGCAATATATTCTCGTGTCGCACCAAATTGCAGAGAACCACAGCAGTTCTCTTTGGGGAACATTCCGTTCTTAATGGATCGCCTTTCACTCTCTCGCAGAACGGCGCTGGATTCTTACGTCTATAGCAATAAGGTTCAAATTAGAATACAAGGAAAGAGAAGGAATCGCTTATATGAAAAAGATCTTTATATATGGACAGGCGATTGTTTTGAAATTACTTTTACATTCCGATATAAATTCTATTTCTTCTTTTTTTTAATTATTTCTATGTTATTCTATCTATATTTCTTTTAATTCTATCAATATTATTAGTTTAATCCTCAGCGCGGCTACAAACTACTAACATCAGCGTCAAATGGCACAATCAAATTGGCACAAAATTCTACTTGCTATAGCCAGTCCATATATAGAGGTAAATTTATGTCAAAATTTTCTATAAAATGGCGGCAATAATTTGACGTTTGTTTGTTTAATATTTTTCCTTTTATTTATTAATTTTATTAATTAACATAATTAATTCAAAAGGTCTATGTTAAGCTTTATCTACTTTAGTTCTTCAAAATGGATAAAATTTAAATATAAATTATTAATTTTTTTTGAAGATTTACTTACTCTTCAATATCCGTTCCATTACTTAGGCTTGTAAATTAAACATATAATGTCAGTAAATATATATATACATATAGAAGGAAAATCCAAAGAACATATATTTTTATTACTTACTCAGTACTATCCGTTGAATTGCTTCAAATTGTTTAAAAAAAAAGATATACGTTAGTTACAAAGAAATCATATACAGTCCAACCAGAATAAAGGAGAATCAAAGAGACCAAATCATTTTTATTACATCTTTATATATATAATTCTTCTGTGAGTGTGTATGTCACTGAACTTCTCTCAAACGACTGGACCGATTTTGATGAAATTTTTTGTGTGTGTTCAAGGGGATCTGGGAATGGTTTAGATTCACAATTTTGTCCGCTGGACAATGTTTTTTAATTAATTTTTTAATTTATTATTAGTTGTTGATTTTGGAATGTTTTACATTGGATCCGACAGACGGCGCTACCATCGCAGTGTCAAATTTTAAATAATATTCGAATTAAAGACGTGTAGACAGGACAACGTCTGTCGGGTCCGCTAGTGTTTATATACATAAGTTTCTAAGCCGATTTTCCGCGTATTCTGTCAGGACAGGTCCTAGACTAGACCCCAACTAGACTCCCCCAGGTCCCAACTAGACTTTTGTTAGCAAGACACTAGTCAAAATCTAGTTTCTAGTTCTCGTTCATCCTAGTTCGACTGTAATTATTCTAACGATAAAAATGATCAAACTCGCGAAAGATTGCTAACCCTTGTTATACACATTTTAAACTATACCCTTTGTTAGTATTATTTTCTTTACTTTCTTTAGTATGAGAAATCTACACTAATGTACGCTCTTAGTTACCCAATTAAGGTTTCTGAGTGTTGTAATTTATGTGTTAAATTTTACCCATTACAATCATATTATTATACTTATAGTAACCCCTTTGATTATGAGTTCAAATTGTGATCCCTTAAATTTATTTCCCGCTAACAACCCCAAGTCGTTGAGAGTCTGTGGCTTAGGGGTTAAGCACTTGAGTTGCAATCTGCAGGTCCTGGGTTCGAATCCCGCCATGTACCAATGTGTTTTTCCATTTCCGATTTACATATGTACATTTATCCGACGTTAAAGTGAAGAAAAACATCGTGATGCTGCACATATCTGAGAAAGTCAAATGTGTGAAGTCTTGCACTTGTCCAGCGTGGTTGACTATGAACTAGTCACTTCTATCTTAAGGTAGGTGATGATGAACAACCCCACCATTATGAAAATCAATGTATCATGTGGAATTAGTAACTTATTTAATGAGAATTTAGCGATTATGAGTGTAAATCTATATTTAAGAGTACTAAGACAGACACCCCCTAAGGGATAGGAGGTCTCATTCTTAGATCCCCTATCTTAAGTAATTTATCTCCTAATAAAGACCAAGAAGAGACCTTAAGGGGTATCTCTTCAAGGACACACTAAATAACTAAAAAAAAAACATATACGCCCGAAGCCACCACCCAAGCGTTCATGAAATACCTCAACCTTTGTGTATTCAGCCATTGTTTGCAGGAGGCCATCGCAAATCTGCAACCCAACCCCCTACCCCAATGTAGGGGGCTCGCGTGTGTATAGTCAGCGCGATACCATCCAGTATCCTCCATCAATGCTAATGTGATACGACTGAATACTGAATTCTGTGTATGTGTTCCAGTCATTGCTTCGTTCTAGGAAGAACAAGACTAATTAGGACTTAGGTAAGACTTTGGATTTAATATGGAAGTATCCGCGTTCCATCTGATGAAAAGGAACTTTAGTCATGTTTCCCTTCCTTTTTAAGGTTTCGTACCTCATAGGAAAAAAACGGATCCCTTATAGGATTACTTTGTTGTCTTTTCTTCAAAAACGCGTGAAGGTATCTAGCTGAATTTATTCTTATAAACATAGGATAGGAAGGGGAATATTCTCTTTCTATGTCTACTTGTGTGTCCTAACAGTGGTAGAGCTCGCTTTAACATCTTCGCAGGAATTGGTCTCGCTCAGTGAAATACCACGACCACACAGAAGACATCAAGTGGAAGCAATTCCGCGTTTCGTTTGATGAGTGTGCGTCCCGGAGGCCTTATTTACTCCTCATTCCCTTCCCTTTTTCTTATAAGGAAAGGATGGAAAGTGGACGTGGACTTTCAGGATGAGAAGATGTATGGAAAGGGAAAATATGTTCTTTCTGTGCATCCTCTCCTCCATCGATTAAATGTAGACAACGCATATGCAATTGCGTATGTCTATGGGCAATCACTTCGCTATTTCAGCGATTTCAGATTGCTCGCTCGTTATGGCAATATATAAAAAAAATACTGCTTTGTTTATCGGCATCGGTAGTTTCGCTATTTCGGCGATTTTACAATTCTTAGTCAAATTGTCTATCACTCTTAGGGGATGTAAAAAAATGAGAAATGTGTTATACTTACTTCAAAGACTCTTTTCTCCCAATGTGTGAGAGCCGTACCATCTCCACCTTGATCTTCTAATTCTGCACCTTCCAGATCTGAACAGTTAAAGTGTTCACGGACCTAAAAAAATTATCTTCATACTAAGACTCGAATAATAAAAAAAATATGGTTACTGAGACGAAAATATCTTCGACAAAAGAGTTTTTGGACTCAGAAACCCACGATAAGACCTATAAGAAAGTACACGAGGAATAGGATTTAAGTAAGTTTGAAAACTTAGGAATCTATATATATATAAAAGAAAGTGGTGTTAGTTACACTATTTATAATTCAAGAACGGCTTTACCGATTTGTCTGAATATTGGTGAGGAGGTAGCTTAGAGCCAGGAGACGGACATAGGATACTATTCATTTTCGAATTTATGCCTTGAAGAGCTGCTTTTTATTTAACTTACTAATATTATAAATGCGTATGTTTAGATGTGGATGGATGGATGGATCTTTGAAGACATCTCTAGAACGGCTGAACGGATCTCGATTAAATTACGGAACACATAGGCTACACTAATTAAGTTTTTTTTATATATCCACGCATACGGAGTCGCGGGCGACATCTAGTATCTTATATTTACCTCTTTAACAACTCTGGGTGTGACAATCATGTGAAAAGTTCGCGACATATAACCACCTCTTATCATCCAGTTTCTACGAGTTACGTTTTTAACTACACGGGATGACCATTTGTGAATCTGTAATCTAGAAATATAAATAAACAATTTAATATAAAGTAAATAAAAAAAAACAAATATTATAAATGCGAATGTTTAGATGTATGTTAGAAGATATGTCCAGAACTGCTGTATAGATCTTGATGAAATTTGTCATACATATAGACCTGTCTTTCCCAAAGTGTGAGATAACGTCCCCTTGTGGACGCTGCAGGTCTCAAGTTGCGGGTTATAGTAAAACGTTTCCTTTACAATTCTCCGTTAATATACATATATATGTCACAATAATTAATTAGTTTAATTTGAAGTTATAGTGGTTTTTAAAATTTTGAAAATTAGGGGGCGCTAAAAATTATTATCAAAGTGGGCAGTAGACAAAATAAGTTTGGGAACAACTGATATAAAACATAGTATGAAAGAACACATAGTTTTTTTCTTAAGACGGACAGAGCCGCAGGCTACAGTCTAGTAATATAGTCTATGTCACTAAGAGATAGTGTAGCTTCCTAACAGTGAATGAATTATTCAAATCAGTTCAGTAGTTTTTGAGTTTATCCAACACAAACAAACAGATCTTTTCTATTTATAATATTTGCCTATGTGTTCTTCCAGACTATGTTCTATATGTATGACAAATTTCATCATGATCTATGCAGCTGTTCTGGAGATACCTTCTAACAAACATCTAAACATTCGCATTTATATTAGTAACTTACTCTTCATCCAGAGGTGGATCTCCAGTGTCTGGTCTTCTTTCTGTCAACGGTTCTCCATTGTCATCTCTGGAAATAAATATTATATTTAAGTATTTGAGCGTCGGTGGCTCAGGAGTTAAGCAAATGTAATCTGCAAGTCCTGGGTTCTGATGTTGCCATGCACTATTGTTTTTGTGTGAAGGAAAACATCATGATGCTCATATCTGACAAAGTCAAATGTGTGAAATCTTACACTGGACCAGCATTCACTATCACAGTCTCACTTAGTGTAGACTGAGTGGGTACTTAGAGCTGATTATCATATAAGTAACAACTTATCTATAAAATTATTCAAACTTTCGTGAGACATTATACTAAACTGATATATAAACACGGCTAAACACTCACGTATATACGTCCGGTGGCGACAGTGAGCGACGGGCCGCGTCCGCGAAATAATACCAGTACCACTCATCCTGATGAAGTGCTTAGCCGTGTTTATATATCAGTTAAACTTACCTATAAAATCCAAATAAAGACACACTAAAACCTAAAGCGTGCAACATTTCGTGTTTCACTGTTGACAGAACAGATGGAAGATCTCGATAATTCGTTGACAATTCTCCTGGACAAAAATTAGCATGACCCGCTACCGGCCTATAGTCAAATAAAAAAACACTTTTTAATTCCAAAATCATATATACAGTGTGTCTATTTAAGATATATTAGTTTGACTATTCACTAGATATGGGATGAGTAAAATATATTAGGAACTAGCTGTCGCCCGCGACTCCATCCACCCATCACATCAAATCCATCTAAACATTTAACATTTATAATATTAGTAAGTTAAATAAAAAGCAATTCTTCAAGGCATAAATTCGAAAATGAATAAATAGTATCCTATGTCGGTCTCCTGGCTCTAAGCTACCTCCTCACCAATTTTCAGGCATATCGGTAAAGTCGTTCTTGAGTTATAAATAGTGTAACTAACACCACTTTCTTTTATATATATAGATTTAATAGATTTTCTATGTTTGTTCTCATAGAACTTGCAATCGAAAATTTCATGATTGTTTTTGATTTACAATATAAATAAAATTGTTTCTTTCTATTTCTACTTTATCCTTCATAACTACATAAAGTAATAAGATATTAAACCAACAGAATAGATTTAATTTTAATTAATTGTGTTATACATAACCAAATAACTGTAATAAATTCAATAAGTAATAAAATACCTAAATTATAGTATGCATTTCTTTGATTAATTTTATAACAAGAGCGATTCTCGATACTTCACAGTTGTCCGCACACGTACGGTCCAACACTATGACAAGTGTCCATTAAGTACAACATTAATCCTCATACAAAATTAATTCTATACTTTATAGACGTCAATTGTCAAACTAATATATCTTAAATAGACACACTATAGTGTATGAAGTAACACAATAAAAAATAAGATAAAGAAAAGGACTGATATCTTTATATATATAATTCTTCTGTGAGTGTGTATGTCACTGAACTTCTCTCAAACGACTGGACCGATTTTGATGAAATTTTTTGTGTGTGTTCAAGGGGATCTGGGAATGGTTTAGATTCACAATTTTGTCCGCTGGACAATGTTTTTTTAATTAATTTTTAATTTATTAGTAGTTGTTGATTTTGGAATGTTTTACATTGGATCCGACAGACGGCGCTACCATCGCAGTGTCAAATTGTCAGACAACGTCTGTCGGGTCCGCTAGTTTATATATATATATATATAATTCATAAGTGTGAGCAGTACATACCTGTCCAACGCAGATTCCTGTTGACAATGAGAAGCGTACGCAACAGTCAAGCCACGTCTACATCTCTCCGTCTCTACAGCACTTACGTATAGCACGAAATCTGTATCTTCTACTCCAGTCGCTTCTATTTCATCTTCCAGCACTTTAAAATAAAATAATAAGCAATTTTTATAAAACAAGCCACTTGAATTAGCCAAAACTGTAAAGTGAACATTGTAAATTATTTTCTACCTTAAAACGACGAAAACAAATCCTATTTCTCCTACATTTGTCAAACTTAAGCCAAATCCACTTCCCCTTTCCATCCTTGTAACAAATTAGATGGAAGAAGGTATGTTCTTTTAGACATTAATAATTAGAATCATTTGACGCAAGCGCACTTTCGTAACAAAGTCATGTGTCAGATGTAGTGAGAGGACATAAACGTTGATATTTTAATAAGGCTAGTGTTGCGATACACCGACATACTGCCGGATTTTCTTCATAACAGTTCCTACATTCAGATCCATCTGGAGTTAGATGGCATCCACACATTAAAATTAATATTAGTAATAGTGACTCATTATTCAAAATCTTACTTCTTAGTAATAAATGCGAATGTTTAGATGTATGTTAGAAGATATCTCCAGAACAGCTGCATGTATCTTGATGAAATTAGACATAGATGTAGAACATAGTCTGGAAGAACACATAGACAATTGCTGGCTTGATTTGAGCTTCATAAACTTCGCCACATTAATATTCTTAGTTATTAGATTAAGCAATATCTTAAAAAAGTGGTATAAAGTTTATACGTATTAGAATAATGGCTTGTTTCCCTTTGAACGTTTATCCTATGCCCCAATGAGTCTCCCATTGAGGCGTAGAATAAACTGTGATTTTTTTTAAGAGGTATCAAACGAGCGAGCGGTCACCTGAAATCGCTGAAACAGCGAAGCGATCGTTACCCATAGACATAGGCAATTGCATATGCGTTGCCTACCTTTAATCTACGGAGGAGAGGATGCACAGAAAGAAAATATTTTCCCTTCCCATGCATCTCATCCGGAAAGTCCACTTCCACTCCCCATCTTTTCCTTATAAGAAAAAGGGTGGGAATTAGGAGTAAAATTAGGTTTTCCTGACGCAAAATGTAATATTTACCTGTTGATTCCGTGGTATCGTTGTTATTAGTTTCTGTAGTCAGTTCTAGATCCTCTTCTAATTTTGTGGGCAACGCTCTGCAGTTATGTCCAGTACTATTGCAGACGTAGCATGGCTGGAAAAAGAACGTGAAATTGTAAATACCTTTGAACTGTATAAGCAAGAGTTAATGTCCGGTGCAGATTGACGAACTAAAGGCGAGTAACTCATAAGAGAAACCTCTATAAGCGAGAAATATCTCGGTCTCTTGGACTCTTAGGTTTCACTGTTTTGTTGCCACCGTAAAACTGTAAAAATTCTTCACGATTTGTTTAGTACATTCCCAAAGTATGGTGGCTACCCGAAATTAGTATTTTAAAATAAATATGATAAAACTAAAAATTTACTGTTTTCGCAATTTTTCTTCTATCTGTGCTTTACGATGTTGCTTCGTGCCAAATTTCAAGATTCTAAGTTTTTTTTTTATATCATAAGGTGGCAAACGAGCGAGCGGCCACCTGAAATCGCTGAAACAGCGAAGTGACCGTTGCCCATGGACATACGCAGTTGCACATGCGTTGCCTACCTTTAATCGACGGAGGAAAGGATACACAGAAAAAAAATATTTTCTTTCTGTGCATCCTCTCATCCGGAAAGTCCACTTCCACTTCCCATCCTTTCCTGATAAGGAAATGGGTGGGAAGTGTAAGAGGACTAAATTAGGCCTCCGGGACGCACACTCATCAGACGAAACGCGGAATCGCTTCCACTTCACGCCTGTCTTCTGTGTGGTTCACGGTAAGTACCCTGTAGGTTTTGGTTCCCTTGCGAATGTCGAAAATTTGCTTTAATTTGCGACATATATGGTTGTATCTTTTGATTACGTTGGTTTAAAAGTTTAATTTTTCACAGCACCTAGCGACCGCAAACCTGAGTATTTGATATAAATTCCACCTTGATAACTTCAGGAGTATTTGAGAAAAAGGGTCTTGACAGACGGACGGACAAAGTGATCCTATAAGGGTTCCGTATTTTTCCTATGAGGTACGGAACCCTAAAAAGGTTGAAAATCTTTAGTTTAGTTTTTAATGTTTCATTGTTGGTTTCTGATACCAAAAACCTTTTGTATAAAATACAGAGAGGGATGACGATATAATAAACAGGACTTTTGTCTCTCTCACACACCAATGGAAAATGATTGTTGTTATTAAAAATTAACTTTATACTGTAGCTATGACGTCATTTTAGTAAAGCATTATGTTACACGAATTGTTTTTAATCGTATTAATATTAAAAGCCAGCTGTCGCCCGCGATTCCGTCCGCGTGGATATATAAAAACTTAATTACTGTAGCCCACCCATCCATCCACATCACATCCATCTAAACATTCGCATTTATAATATAAGTACGTTAAATAAAAAGCAGTTCTTCAAGGCATAAATTCGAAAAAAATGAATAAATAGTATTCTACGTCCGTCTCCTGGCTCTAAGCTACCTCCTCAACAATTTTCAGGCATATCGGTAAAGCCGTTCTTGAGTTATAAATAGCGTAACTAACACCACTTTCTTTTATATATATAGAAGATGCGAATGTTCAGAATGTTAGAAGATATCTCCAGAATGTCTGTACGGATCTTGATGAAATGTGTCATACATATAGAACATAGTCTGGAAGAACACATAGACTACTTATTTTATTAATTCCATACGGAGTCGCATGCTACATAGCTGTATTAGCGTAACACATAAAAACAATCGTATTATTTGAATGGCGAATATAAAATTTGAAATCTTATTTCGCAATATAAATAAAATTGTTAGTATTAACTTCAATATGTAGTAGAAATGTTGATATTAACTGGATTTCTAGCTATTGGTAAGTAATAGAAACGAATATTCAAATTTTTTTTATATCATAAGTTGGCAAACGAGCGAGCAGCCACCTGAACGCTGAAATAGCGAAGTGACCGTTGCCCATAGACATACGCAATTGCATACCTTTAATCGACGGAGGAGAGGATGCACAGAAAAAAAACATTTTCCCTTTCCATGCATCCTCTCATCCGGAAAGTCCACTTCCACTTCACATCCTTCCCTTATAAGAAAAAGGTTTGAAAGAGAAAGAGGACTATATTAGGACACTCATCAGACTGTACTTGGAATTGCTTCCATTTGAGTCGTGTCTTCTGTGTGGTCGTGGTATTTCACTGAGCGAGGACAATTCCTGCGAAGATGTTAAAGCGGGCTCTACCACTGTTAAATGTGAAATTTTATAATTAATATGCAGGTCTTATCAAATCCCGTTCATGTATCAATGTGTTGCGTATGTACATTTATCGTATGTTGTTACTGTGAAGGAAATTGTGATGCTGGACATATCTGAGAAAAACAAATGTGTGAAGTCTTGCACTGGACCAGCATTCACTATCACATAGTCATAGTGAAGTCATAATTAAAAGGCTATTGAATAATTCTTATAATTGTAATGAAAAACCTCACTCTTAATAATATTACAAATGCGAATGTCTAGATGGATGTTTGTTTATATCTCCAGAACGGTTTAACAGATCTTGATGAAAATTTGGCACAGATGAACATAGTCTGGAAGAACACATTTTTTTTTTTTATATCACAAGGTGGCAAACGAGCGAGCGGCCACCTAAAATCGCTAAAACAGCGAAGTGACCGTTGCCCATAGACATACGCAATTGCATATGCGTTGCCTACCTTTAATCGACGGAGAAGAGGATGCACAGAAAGAAAATATTTTCCCTTTCCATGCATCCTCTTATTCGGAAAGTCCACTACCACTTCCCATCCTTTCCTTATAAGAAAAAGGGTGGGAAGGGAAAGAGGACTAATTTTGGCCTCCGGGACGCACACTCATCAGACGAAACGCGGAATTGCTTCCACTTCACGCCGGTCTTCTGTGTGGTCGTGGTATTTCACCGGGCGAGCCGGGCCGATTCGTGCGAAGATGTTAAAGCGGGCTCTACCACTGTTAAAAAACACATAGACTAATTTAGTTTTTTTTTCAATTCTGGGCGGACGGAGTCGCGGGCGACAACTATTATTACGCTATCTCTTCAGATCAATTTACAAGATTAGGTATTGAATAGGGTTCATCATCATCAGCTCACTATACGTCCCCACCGAGGGGCTCGGAGCCTACACTAAGTTAGGGTTGATTAGGCCATAGTCAACCACGCTGGCCAAGTGCGGGTCGGTTGACTTCACACATATCTTTGAATTTCTCAGATATGTGCAGCATCACGATGTTTTCCTTTACCGTAAGAACGTCGGATAAATGGAAAAACACATTGGTACATCGCGGGATTCGAATCCAGGACCTGCAGATTGCAAGTCAAGTGTCTGACCCCTGAGCCACCGACGCTTCATATATTTTGAATAGGGTTATGAGTACTATATTAGCTATTGTATTTAAGGCAGTATATATATATATCTAATATTTTATGATGTTTTGTATTCTATTGATTTCAAGAAATATAGAGAATCATACGTAAATCATTTGGCAATAAATTCCAGCTTGATACCTCCACCCGTACCTGAAAAAGGGGCTTAACAGACGAACAACAAAATGATCCTACAATGCAGTCAATAGATGGGGCAATAATCATAAGATCACTTTAGGAGTCACTGATACCTCGTTATCTAGATGTCGCCACTGAGCTATGACGTCATGAAAACCACAAATCATGTTATGAGACGCGATATTAATTAGAAGCACGTGCTTTTAAGATCAAATTTCTAACACTAAAGGTGTTGAAACACTAGACTGAAACGATTTAATTTTTTTTTATATCAAAAAGTGCAAACGAGCGAGCGGCCAACCGAAATCGCTGAAATAGCGAAGTGACCGTTACCCATAGACATATGCAATTATATATGCGCTGCCTACTTTTAATCGACGGAATAGAGGATGCACAGAAAGAAAATATTTTCCCTTCCCATGCATCCTCTCATCCGGAAAGTCCACTTCTACTTCCCATCCTTTCCTTACAAGAAAAAGAGTGGGAAGAGAAAGAGGACTAAATTAGGCCTCCGAGACGCACACATCGGACTGTACGCAGAATTCCTACCACTTGACGCCTGTCTTCCGTGTAGTCGTGGTATTTCACCGGGCGAGCCGGGACACTTCATGCGAAGATGTTAAAGCGGGCACGTTAATTAAGTTACTAATTTATATGCTTAAAATTGTACTAAATTTTAATTAAGTTGAAGCAACTAAAAACTCTTTTTAGGGTTCCGTATTTCCAAAGGAAAAAATCGGAACCCTTATAGGATGACTTTGTAGTCCGTCCGTCTATCTGTTAGGACTTTTTCTCAGGAACGCGTGAAAGTATCAAGCTAGAATTTATATCAAATACTCAAGTCTACTGTCTTTTGGTGTTGTGAAAAAATCAAACTTCTAAGCCAACGAAATCAAAAGATACAGCCGTTTATCAGCACTTTGTTACATAATTATTTGCTGTCGACTTCAATAATAATTCACGAACGTTCGTTTCGAACTAAGAACACTAGTGTATCACCAGCCTTATTTAGGTGTCATTTCAAAAGCGGAATAAATTACGCTCAATTGTTTTTGTAATCAAGATGGCTTTTAATTTATTCACACGTCTATTTCTGATGTAATGCTTAGGCTCTTTGCATGCCCTTTGTTATTTTTTTTTGACATATGAACTATCGACAAACTTTTTTTCTTCCAATAGCAACAACCATAGAGAATTCTGCCAGTTACCTGACCCGGAGGGCATAAGTCAAATTAAATTATGACAGCACACTAACGCCCTCATGTCAATATTTAAGCGCCACAAGATCTTTGTATAGTCCCATAAGGATCTTATTAAATGCCAGTTAATTGACCATGGTTTTAAAAGTTTTAAGAGTTACCAGTGGGCAAAAAATTTCCTAAGTTCTTTCGAATTTCATCCATATTGTAACTCGGAGTAATTGACTTGCAACTTATGACCTGAGTTCTCATAGTTAAATCTTAATGTTATGAATGCGAAATCTTAGATAAAATAGGATGTATGAAGGTATCTCCAGAACGGCTGAACAGATCTCAAGGAAATTTGTCATACATGTAGAACATAGTCTGGAAGAACACATAGGCTACTAAGTTAATCATTTTTCAGTGGTAGAGACCGCTTTAACATCTCCGCACGAATTGTCCCGGCTCGCTCAGTGAAATACTACGATCACACAGAAGACAGGCCGTTCAGGTAGCCGTTCGCTCGTTTGCCACCTTATGATATAAAAATCTTTTAATTCAGCGCCCAGCGGGCGATAGCTACTTTTACATTTATTCTGTTACAATCCGAGATGACTAACACAAACTTTGTTACAGGAATCCATCTACTGCTAACAACCAAAGTATCCTCTTTAGTACTATTGACGGCAAATTTAGAAGACATCAAGAAGATAGCGAGACAGTTCGTATCAGAAACAATTGCGGATCAAATCGGAAAACTATTCGTACAGACTAACGTTAACAACTTCAGTATATCAGAGGAAAATAATCTTAACAATGATATTAACAAAGTGTCAAATGAAGATTTCGATATACCCATAGCAAATAAAAATTCCAGTGAAGACGTTGAATCTATATTAAAAGAAGCAATGCAAAGAGTACAAGAAATGAAGGAAGTCGTCAAAGATGTTACTAAAAGACAAAACAAATCAGTTAAAGAGAAACATACACATAAAAATACAATATCTACAAAGAAAACATCAAATCATTATACTTACGATTTTATTTTAACACCAGAGAAAACTATTAAACCAAAATACGAATGGAAAAAAGGTTTAAATTTCGATTTCTTACCAACAGCTAACATATTCAAACAAAACGAGATTTACAACACGTTTACACGAGGTGCAATATCCGATAGAGAGGGTAACGATTTTAATAAAATAAATCTATCATCAGATCAAGAAATGGATAGAAGATTTGAGAAGAGTTTCAATCGTCTTGAACCTAAAATACAAAGATTGAAATATAAACCTAAAGTAACAAAGAAAAAACATGAATTATCAACTAAATTACGTACAGAAAACACAACGATATCTGCTATAGATTATTACGATAATTCTATATATATAAAAAAAGAAATTGTAGCAACCAGTGGACCTATAGAACTATTTAAAATAACAGCCGTACAAGACACATCATCATCCAGTGAATATTCCATGGACAAGGAGAATAAAGAGAAAAATGTAAACGTAGATTTATATTTTAGAAAGATATTAGATTCAAAATTGAAACAATATAAAAATGACACTAAAGAAATAAAAGCACAGATAGCAAATATCACTTTTAATACACATAATAAATTTTTCGAGAAAAATATCGTAACAACCAAAGAGTTGCCATTGAAAATAAAACTTAACACAACTAAACAATATCGAAGGAAAGATAAATCTAAACAACCTTATTTAGATGAAAATTACGATTTTTATTATTCATAATAGAATTCAAATTTAAACAAACTAAGTGAATAATTTAATAAAAAAAACACTAAATTTGTTTGTTTATTTTATGCGTAACTAGCTGTCTCCCGCGACTCCGTCCGCGTGAATATAGTAAAAAAAACTTATTTAGTGTAGCCTATGTGTTCCTTCATACTATATTCTATACGTATGCCAAATTTAATCGAGATCCGTTCAGCCGTTCTAGAGATATCTTCAAACACCCATCCATCCATCCACATCACATCCATCTAATCATTCGCATTTATAATATTAGTAAGTTAATTAAAAAGCAACTCTTCAAGGCATAAATTCGAAAAAAACGAATAAATAGTATCCTATGTCCGTTTCCTGGCTCTAAGCTACCTCCTCAACAATTTTCAGGCATATCGGTAAAGCCGTTCTTGAGTTATAAATAGTGTAACTAACACGACTTTCTTTTATATATATATATATAGAGTAAGTAAATCAACTCTGAACCGATTCAAAGCAAACAGACTTGGACCATTGAGTTGCGATTCAACAACTCCATTGAGCAGCTCATCGCGATTTACTATAAGAGTCGATGAGCCGTGAGCCTATTGACTCGCAGTTCGTAATTCGAAACGCAAATAATAACATTAAATTATTATAAAGTTGTCGCCCGCGACTCCGTCCGCTCAGAATTAAAATGAAAATGAATTAATAGCCTATTTGTTCTTCCAGACTATGTTCTATATGTATGACAAATTTTATCATGATCCGTTGAGCTGTTCCGGAGATACCTTCTAACAAACATACATCTAAACATTCGCATTTATAATATTAGTAAGATCTGATGTTAGTTTTAAATATACTCGTATTTCCTAAGGGTTTAATAAAAATTTGGTCAAACCCTGTCTAGACTATTATTTAGCAACTAACTGCTATTTAAAATTACGTTAATTACATTCGGCTTAGTAACGTTTTTAAATAATGCAATTTTAATGGCTACAAAAGTAGAAGACCAAAGAAAGTATGTATTGTGTGAAAGAGGATATGTGTAAGAAGGCGACTGATAGAGATGTATGGAGGTGTACATGTACCGACTCTATTTAGGGAAAAGGGTAGGATTACTCTACCAACATCACCCTGTCAATCGCAAGTCTCTACACATGTACATTTATACGCAGCAATACCAGAGGAACCGCAGATGCGTTGCCGGCCTTTGAGATAGTCATAAGCTCGCTTCTTGAAGGACCCTAAGTCGTAGCGGTTTGGAAATACCGCCGAGGACAGACCATTCCAAAACGCTGCTGTGCGAGGCAGGAAGTTTTACGCAAACCGCACGGTTGTGGATTGCCAGCCATCGAGATGATGTTGATAGAATCTGGCGGTCTATCGTGTCGTCCGATGACGGAACTCGGCGACAGGAATCGTTCCAAACAATTCTTTGGAGCACTCCCCGTGGTACATGCGGTAGAAAATGCAGAGGAAACTAACCTAGTCTAACTTAGGGTAGACTCCGAGACCCTAAGTGACGATAGTGAGTTGATACTTACATTCAGATGATACTCCGGGACCCTGACCTCTCCGCACATTGTCTCAGCGTTACATGCGTCTATACAATGTGATCTGCCACCTCGTATGAATACTTGACGGGTAGGACATTTTCTGTAACAAAGAATACAAAAGTAAGAACCCTGTCTGGGTTGGCGATAGGTTAGGGCGCAGTTGGGCGACCCGCCCAGGGCGTTGAATAGCGTTGGCCGCGGAGGAGAACGAAAGCGTGCCCAAGGCCCCGTCCCGATGCGTTTGCGAAAAAAAGGGGTTTTTTATTATAAAGTGGCAAACGAGCAATTGCTACCCATAGATCCGCAATTGTAGATGCGTTGCCAACCTTTACATCACGGAAGAGGCGTGCAGAAAGTTAATTTTTACCAAATTACTGAGACCTGATGACAATAGCTGCGAGAACTAAAATATTTATTAAAATATATAAAAAAAAAAACATTATTATAGATATCTTACTTCTTACTGTTAGGAAGAAAATCCGACAGCGTGCCGGTGTACTGGCACAACAAATGTCAACTAGCCTTACTAAAATGTCAACGTCTATGTTCCCTCACTATTCATTTCTGACACTTAACTTTGTAATGAAAGCGCGCCATTCGAGCCAAAGGATTAAAATTACTTATAAATGCGAATGTTTAGATGGATGTTTAATAGAATGTATCTCCAGAAAGAACTTGATAAAATTTGGCATAGATATAGAACACAGTATGGAACACATAGGTTACTAATTCAGTTTCTTCACGCTGACAGAGTCGCGAGCAACAGTTGTTTATTTACAATTTTGACAACAACGCCATCTACACTGATATAAAAACGGCAAAACACTCACGTATATTCATGGCCCGTCGTCCGCGAAATAATACCAGTACCACTCACCCTGATGAAGGGCTCCCGATGGGCTCGAAATTAGTCGGTGCCATCGGACGAATATATGTAAGTGTTTAGCCGTTTTTATATCAGTTTAGTAATGTCTCATGAAAGTTTGAATAATTGAACAGCGCCATCTATTTAAAGAATGAAACAAAAGAAAGAATTTTTCCTGATTGTTTTGCGTATTCAAATTTCCTATCATATAAACATATATGTAGATAACATATAAGTATGTCCGGAGACAATCTTATCATAAAGATAATTTTATATCTGATACGCTTTATTACAGTACTAAAGACTTCAAACATGAAAAAGTATGATAAATACCATCCTGTTAACATCAGTGTCGATGTATTGTGAATCTGTGACTACGTATTTATATTAAAAGCAATGAAATTATATTTTAAATGATTTAAAAGTGTCGTCTGTGGTTTACGAATGGACAGAAATTTCAAATAAAGGTAGTTAATATTAAAAATAATTATTTTGCATTGTGGCAAGCACTTGACTTGCAATCTGCAGGTCCTAGTTTCGAATGCCGTCATGTACCAATGTGTTTTTCCATTTCCGATTAACATATGTACATTTATCCGACGTTCTTACGGTGAAGGAAAACATCGTGATGCTGCACATATCTGAGAAAGTCAAATGTGTGAAGTCAACCCGCACTTGGCCAGCGTGGTTGACTATGGCCTAATCACCCTTAACTTAGGGTAGGCTCCGAGCCACTCGGTTGTTTGTTATCTAGTTGTTGTTGTTGTCATGAAATTTTTGTATATCTAGCTGTATAAATTTACAAAGCTGCAGTTTGTATAATACATTGCGTCAGTATTTTTAGCGCTTCATGGCCCTGAACGTGATTTATACAGCGTTTTTTTTACCATGCATTCGCAGACCATTTTTATCCTGCTTCTTGGTCGGTCGCCCGTGCCCTACCCTAACGCCGGCACTGAATACTCTCTCTCTCTTTCTCTGTGCCTAGCTTGCATCCCACAAGGTGGTGGGGTCATCTTTGCCAATCCGTCTCTTCCACTTCGCTCTGTCCATGACATCTTCTGAGACCTGGCTCATGTCTTTTATTACTACATCTTTCCATCTCGTTTACCAATGTAATAAAACTCCGGGAAGAAGAATTATGCATTCGTCCAATCCACATACATAAAAACAAACTTACATACGTGCCAAAAAAATATATAATCTCTATATATAAAAAATCAATTGCTGTTCGTTAGTCTCGCTAAAACTCGAAAACAGCTGAACGGATTTATCTTATCTTGGAAGGTATAAAAGGTGAGAAAAATTCGAACGCCGGGAACTAATTAAGTTTTTTTTTTCATTTCACGCGGACGGTGTCGCGGGCTATTTGCTATTTGTAAATAAAAATTCTAAATTAATTCCAGATAAATATGGCAACACAAAATCGTCCTTACCAGGGTTACCCGTACGTCAATCCTGTAGTCATAGACGTGCCTTCTATCGACTCTACAACGGCTGGTAGGTGGACGAACTTACCACGAAGAGCTATCGGCGGAGTGAATGAACGACCAGGAACCAGCAGAGACAGTGATGTAAATGAAAGACGAGTAAGTCTAACAAAGAATCATTTTAAAAACAAGAGTAACTGTTGACTGAGGCCTAGTCTTACTTAGAGCAGTGGGAGCGTGTTGACTGAGGCCTAGTCTTACTTAAAGCAGTGGGAGCGTGTTGACTGAGGCCTTGTTTTACTTAGTGCAGTGGGGTGCGTGTTGACTGAGGTCTGGTCTTACTAAGGGCAGTGGAGGCTGTGTAGACAGTGGCCTGGTCTTACTTAGGGCCGTGGGAGACTTGTTTCTTGCGGCCTAATCTTAGTTAAGGCCATGGGTGAAATATTGACTGAGGCCTGGTCTTACTTAGAGCTGACTGGAGTCTCCAAACACACGTGTACTGACTTTAGAATGTCATTTCCAGACTGAAGAAATTGTTAAAGATTTTACAGAATCAGATGGAAATAGAACAGAAGATAATCCTGTGGTATACATTGATGTACCGGAAAGTGGAGGAAGTAGTGTAGTTGAGAGCCCCAGGAATAGGAATGAACAAAGAGAAGGATCTTTTGTACAGGTAAGGTAATTTTTAAGAACGGCCCAGGAACCCTTGATTTATCAGAAGACAAAGGAAAAATTTCACAGTAGGGGAAAATCAAAACCAGCAACATTTTAAAAGGCGTGGAACTTGGAATTGTTAAGACTGGATCTACTCGTTATGGGGTTCAATTCCACAAACATTTTCAAATTTCGAATTTCAAGATGTATGTGTAATCAACCCACACTGGACCAGAGTAGTGCAATATGGCCTAATGATCACTAACTTAAGTAGGCTCCGAGCCCATAATCATCATGAGCTCACTGTACGTCCCCACTGAGGGACTCCGAGTCTACCCTAAGTTAAGGGTGAATAGGCCATAGTCGACCACGCTGGCCAAGTGCGGGTTGACTTCACACATATCTTTGAATTTCTTCTTATATGTGCATCACGATGTTTTCCTTCACCGTAAGAATGTTGGATAAATGTACATATGTAAATCGGAAATTGAAAAACACATTGGTTCATGGCGGGTCCGAGCCCATCAGTGGGGACATATAAGATGATGTTAAGTCAACTCACACTGGACTAGCATAGACCATGACCTAGTGACCACTAACTTACGTAGCCTCCGAGTTTATGACGACAGCCAATATTTCAGGAAACAATTCTCTACGATCCATTCAAAGATAGAAGAATTGAACTGCGAGTGACGAGTGATGAAAGTGATGATGAACCTTCTAGAAATCCTTCTAGAGGTGAACAAACATCTAGACCTGTACCACCTAACATATCATACGTTGCTTCACCTGGTAGTAGCTCTGGTAAGCCAACCTTTGAGTTCATTATCATCATCTCTCTAACTGTTAATAATATTTAATCGTTTACTAGACACTTCTCTTTTTAGTATATTTAGGGACTCTCATAGTAAATAGATAGTTGAGGAGTCTACACTAAAAAAAGGGTTTTGCCAGACAGACAGACGGACAAGAAAGTGATCCCATAAGAGTTTCCTTTTTTACCTTTCGAGGTCGAAGTCTCTAAGGCATGATATTTTAGCAGAGATGTCTTGTCTTGCACACAACACAATATTTAAGAACTATACTGATCACTAAATTAATAATGCAATAGGAAGAAATTGTTAAGTAGATTTGTTAAGAGCGAACGGAAATAATTTCTATGACAAGAAATATTAATAACCTTTCTATTCATATCATTGTTATATTCCAGGCTATACAACATCACCAACATTCGGCACATCCACAAATCCTAACCTACCAGGTCTAATGTCCAAGGAAGCGGGATATTACGGTCGTCAGACACCAGATGACATGTTTCCCTTAGGACCAATACCAGTGTCTGAGTTCCCTGAACCACCACCCGCGTATACTGAAATAGACAACGTGAATCAAAGTAATCGAGTGAACGTATCAACGCCACCTAGAACGGAAGTTGTTACTACGGGTAAATGAAAACAAGCTTCCATTTGCACAGCGGTACAGCCCGCTTTAACATCTTTGCACGAATTGGCCCGGCTCGACCGGTGAAATACCACGACCACACAGAAGACAGCCGTGAAGTGGAAGTGGACTTTCCGGATGAGAGGGAGTGCATGGGAAGGGAACATATTTTATTTCTGTGCATCCTCTCCTTCGTCGATTAAAGGTAGGCAGCGCGTATGCCATTGCGTATGTCTATGGGCAACGGTCACTTCGCTATTTCACCGATTTTAGGTGGCCGCTCGCTCGTTTTATGTTATAAAACAAAAAAGAAAGAAACTCAAAATGGCAAAGCGACCGCTGCACAATGCACACAATTGCAGATGCGTTGCCTACTTGCTTACATCGAAGGACACGCACAGATGGAGAATGCGTCACCTAATTCATCAAATACCCTTCCTTGCAACCTGCACATATCTGAGAAGAAATTCAAAGATATGTGTGAAGTCAACCAACCCGCACTTGGCCAGCGTGATTGACTATGGCCTAATCACCCTTAACTTACGGTAGGCTCCGAGCCCCTCGGTGGGAACGTATAGTGAGCTGATAATGATGATGTCAAATTCCATCGAGATCATTGCAGCTGTTCTGGAGATACCTTCTAACATACATCTAAACATTCGCATTTATTTTAGTAAGATCTGATACATAGTTCTCAATAATTTAGTTACAGATGCCACAACTACCATACGACCAGGTTCAGATAGGAAACTTTTACAATGCCCACATTGTAATCAGAGGGTACATTCTCTTGTTGTCAGAGAAGTAGGTGCATTTACACACGTATTGGCTATGATCTTCTTAGTATTATGGTAAGACTCCTTAAGTATTATCTTCTAGAATATCTAGAACTAGTTGTCGCTAGACTCCTTCCGCGCAGTATTAAATTCCAGCTTGATACCTTCACGAATTCCTAAGATAAAGACAGACAGACGGACTGACAACAAAATGATCCTATAAGGGTTCCGTTTTTTCGCTTTTGAGGTACTGAACCTTAAATAAATATAATTAGTAATCTATGTGTTCTTCCAGACTATGTTCTACATCTATGACAAATTTCATCGAGATTCATGCAGTCGTTCTGGAGATACTTTCTTATAAACATCCATCTAAACATTCGCATTTATGATATTAGTAAGAAGTAAGGATCAGCAGTCTAATATGGACTTACTAGAACTTAATAAATATGTACTAATCATATTTCTTCTCTTTCAGTCTTATTCCTGTCGTTATTTTAATCTACTGCACGAATAGTTGCAAATATAAAAACCATTATTGCCCGAACTGCAACCAGCTGATCGGTTACGAAATACCGATACTCTGCCAACAGATGGCGTTCGTTTAAATCCTACATCACGCTTGCAAAATTCATTTGAAAATGCAACTATGGTATACATCTCGATGAGTTGTTAGAGACAATACTATATAGTATGCCCGCGACTTCGTCCGCGTGAAATAAGTAATTGGATATTGCAACATTCCTTTATATTTGGCTAACTACTCATTATTACTTTATACTTTGGATCGTGGTCAAGCGGTAGTTTATAAAACGTTATAATAATATTTCTAAAATAAAAGATTTTTTTCTAAAATAAACGTAGCCTATAAGTTCTGAAGATACCTTCTAACAAACATCCACATAAACATTCGCATTTATAATATTAGTAAGATGTACTAAGACAAATAAACCTAATTACGAGCGTCAGAGTCATCTAGAAGCAACTTTTAGCTTAACTGTGACGTCATAGCTTGGACGTTGTCACGTTATTGTGAACGCATTGTACCTTACCTGTTAAGTTTTATCGGCCCACCAGTCTTTCGTACTTTCAACGCTTGCTCCCAAAACTTTACCGCCTCAGGTAATATTGTATTCTATAAAAGAAAAGAAAAGATATAAATAAAAGAAAAGATTAATAATTAAAAACATCGTTAATTTTAATTAATATAATAACATTATAAAAATAAAATGTTTAATTATTTTGGAAAAACTTAAAAGTTTGAAAATCTAATGTTTATTATTGCTTACAAATAAATAGGCCCAATGAAATTTATTTTTATTCTATGCTGTTAGTCGTCCAATTAAGAAAATAATAGCTAAAGTATTATAATTTTGAAATCTAGTCCTCTTTCCCTTCCCACCCTTTTTCTTATAAAGAAAGGATGGGAAGTGGAAGTGGACTTTCCGGTTGAGAGGATGCATAGGAAGGGAAAATATTTTCTTTCTGTGCATCCTCTCCTCCGTCGATTAAAGGTAGGCAACGCATATGCAATTGCGTATGTCTATGGGCAACGGTCACTTCGCTATTTCAGCGATTTCAGGTGACCGCTCGCTCTTTTTACCACCTTATGATATAAAAAAATCTGTCTAGTAGTTTTTGAGTTTATACGTTAAATACCAAAATATAAAGAGAATTAGATATATGTAGATTAGTTTTAAAATTATTGGTCAAATGAGAAGAAAATTAGAAAAGCAGTTTTGTAACATCAATTTTTTTTTTCAAATCGGTTTGTAAAAACTCAAAAACTACTTTGAGTTTATACGTTCCATTAAATCAATATAAATTATTTTTCTTTATAATATTAGATATAAATCATATAATTTAAACACTTACATTAATCATGTCAAATTTCTCAGGTTCTAATCTGAAAATATACCAAAAAAATATCAAAATAAACCAATTAACATATCATTAAATACCAAAATATATCAAACATCCTATATCTCACCTATATACAGAGTGGTCATAAAATATACTAATCCTAAGTGGCTGGTCTATACTTCTTCTTTTAACTAGGTGTGCTGGCTCTATATGTACCCCGCGGACCACCTGGAAATAACAGAAGAGATTAGAGACTGAAATACAAGAATCTTAAATATTTCGTTCCTTAAGGATTTTCCCGGCAATTATTCGAATTTTTCTCACATTTTAAATCTTCCCTAGACTTTCACGATCATTTCGAGACCAAGATAAGATAAATCCGTTAAGCCGTTCTCGAGTTTTAGCGAGACTAACGAACAGCAATTGATTTTTAACATTAAACATTTTTTTTTGATAAATAACAGTGGTTGTGCCCGATGGTTTTTTTTTAAATATCAGCAGATTTTTTTTGTAAATTTACTAATATTTCTTTAATCATTCCAACTAAGCTGTATGCTTGTGTTAGGATATGGTTTACGACAATAGTAGAATTACGGGATTCGAAACCCCGACCTCGTGGTCGGAAATCCGTACCCTTAACCATTAGGCTATTGACGCTTGACGGATTACGATGAAATTTGTCATACATATAGAACATAGTCTGGAAGAACACATAGATTACTTATTATGTTTTTTTTTTCCGCGCGGACGGAGTCGCGATCAAGGAAGTCTTAATTATAAAAGGCCAAATATTAACACACAATAACTTGCATTTAAAAAATCAATTACGTTTTTATATCTACCAATATAATTTAATAAACGTGACTTATTTGATTTTATTAATGAAAAAAAAACTTCCTGATTTCATACAACAAAACTGTTAATATAAACATGATAAGTAGCAATACGCAAAAAATTTAAACATTTTTCGCCCACGACTCCGTCCGCGCGGAATTAAAAAAACAAACATGAAAAGACTATGTTTTATATGTATGACAAATTTTATCGAGATCCATGCAACCGTTCTGGAGATACCTTCAAACAAACATTCATCTAAACATTCGCATTTATACTATTACTAGCTGTAGCTCGTGACTCCATCCCCGCGGGATTAAAAAAAAACTTAATGAGTATTATGTAACTTAATAAGCGCTATCACTTTAAGGCTTTTTAAGGAAACATCAAAAAAGTAAATCGACATCACAGGAGACCGAAGAGCTGGCAGCAACCTCTGACAAAGAATTAGTATAGCTATTCAAAGGGGGAACGCTGCCAGTATCTTCGGAACCTTACCTAAAGGAACTCCTTTTAATAATATATTTAAGTTAATTATTCGTTTTTAATATTTTATTTAATATCATAGACTTAATAAGTAGTCTATGTGTTCCTCCAGACTATGTTCTACATCTATGACAAATTACAGCGAGATCCATGCAGTCGTACTGCAGATATCTTCTGACAAACATCAAAACATTCGCATTTATAATATTAGTAAGATAGTTTTTAATTTAGTTTCGAACTCGGAATACATCGAATTAAAAACTTTAACCACTGAACTATATTATACATAATAATATTTATATCGAAATTATATAAAACAAAATCAATTTCAATTGTAAATAAAAATACAATAAAAATGTCGAGGAAAGCCTTTGTTTTTTTTATATCTTCGCTTGTAGTGTGTCGTAAGTATTATTATTTTATTTTTAATATCTTCAGCTCTAGTATTTTTTAAGATTTCATAATACTAACAGTGGTAGAGCTTTAACATCTTCGCACGAATCGGCCCGGCTCGCCCGGTGAAATACCACGACCACACAGAAGACAGACGTCAAGTGGAAGCAATTCCGCGTACAGTCTGATGAGTGTGCGTCCTTGAGGCCTAATTTAGTCCTCTTTACCTTCCCTAACTTTTTCTTATAAGGAAAGGATGGGAAGTGTAAGTGGACTTTCCGGATGAGAGCATGCATAGAAATATTATCTTTCTGTGCATCCTCTCCTCCGTCGATTAAAGGTAGGCAACGCATATGTAATTGCGTATGTCTATGGGCAACGGTCACTTCGCTATATCAGCGATTTCAGGTGACCGCTCGCTCGTTTGCCACCTTATGATATAAAAAAATCATTGTTTTCTATTTATGATATTTATAGCTGTTGGCCACGACTCCGTATGCGAGTTATTTAAAAAACTTAATGCCTATGTGTTCTTCCAGACTATGTTCTACATCTATGCCAAATTTCATCGAGATCCATGCAGCCGTACTGGAGATACCTTCTAACAAACATACATGTAAACATTCAAATTTAGCTTTTACTAAGCATCTTACTAATATGTATTATAAATGCGAATATTTAGATGTATGTTTGTTAAAAGATATCTCCAGAACGGCTGCATGGATCTCGCTTAAATCTTGCATAAAAACATAGTCTGGAAGAACACGTAGGCTTTTTATAGATAGCTATAACAGTGGTACATCAACGGACATTTTAAATCAATAGAACAAACAAGAACAAGAAGGTTTCAAATCTTTTAGTTAATCTATTTTACATGATTGTATCCTTCAGTAACTTTCCAGGAACATCCGAAGTTGTGAACGAATGGGTCGGAATACAAAAACTTGTTAACGCAATCAATAATCACAATAAAGCTTATTTGAAAGACAGAGATGGAACTAGTGATTGGTTGGAAGAAGAAAACGACTCATTATCAGCTCCTTTTGGTAATTAATTTCTATTAGTTCAAAGTAACGAGGATATGGCAACTTTAAATCGCTAAAATATCAAAACAAACTTTGCCCATAGACATCCATAATTGCAGATGCGTACCTAACCATTAATCGATGGGGGATGCATAGAAATAAAATATTTTTCTTTCCTATGCATCCTTTCATCCGGATAATCCACTTAACCTTCCCATCCTTTCCTTATAGGAAAGAAGGTGGAAGGCAAACTCATCAGATCAAACACGGAATTGCTTCTACTTCACTTATATCTTCTGTATGGTCGTGGTATTGCACTGGGCGAGGCCAATTCCTGGAGGCTCTACCGCTTTTAAAATATTCCCTTCCAATGCATCTCCTTTGTTAAAATCACTTTACCTTCCTATCCCTTGGAAAGAGGACTAAAATTAGACCACACCTTGGACATACTTTGGACATCAGTTCACTACCCATAGGTGAAGATAGAGTTTTTATTTATCTTTTATTTCAGACGACTTAACAGGTAACGAAGTAGGAAGTGAAACAGATTCAACAGATACAAAAAGGCAACTAATATCAACAGAACTAAAACAATTACGTAATATGAAATTAGAATTGGAAAGAGATATGATAAACAAAATGGATACAATAAAAAAACCTGATAACAAATCAAAGAAATCATTAGGTAATTTCAAAATGAAACGACGTGAAACATTAGTAACGCTACCAATTTTAAATGACACATGTGAAGATTGTTTGCATACAAATGAATTTAGTAGTATAGAAAGTAAAAAAGAAAACTATAAAGATTTATTCAATGTTATAGCAAAACAATTGCACGTAGTTGAGAATTTCGTGGACTATTTGAAAGAGGAAAAAACCGCAGGAAGACAAGGTAAAAGTGAATTTGATGAGATTCTAGAAACTATAAATAATAAAGCTAATATCATTAAGACTACTGAAGCAACAACAGTTACGGATAACAGTATATCTATGGTTACGTTATTAGATGAATCAGATATAAGAGATGCTTTGAAAAACGATCCATTAGTAAAAAGGATCATAAAAATAGCTAAGAAAAAACGTGGTCAATATATGAAAGATTGGGAACATGTTTTAACATGATTATAACCATTCTAATAATTAGAATTTCAAGTTAAAAGAAAATTGTTTAATATTAAATAAAACAATATTCAATCGTCATCATCATCAGCTCACTATACGTCCCCATTGAGGGGCTCGGAGCCTACTCTAAGTTAGGGTGACTAGGCCAAGTGCGGGTTGATTTCACACATATCTTTGACTTTCTCAGATATGTGCAGCATCACGATGTTTTCCTTCAACGTAACGTCGGATATATGTGCATATGTAAATCTAAAATCGAATAACACATTGGTACATGGCGGGATTCGAACCCAGGACCTGCATATTACAAGTCAAGTACTTAAACCCCTGAGCCACCGACGCTGTTTAGTTGAATCTTACTAATATTATAAATGCGAATGTTTAGATGGATGTTAGAAGGTATCTGCAGAACAGCTGCATGGATCTCGCTGAAATTTGGTATAAATGTAGTACATAGTCTTGAAGAACACATAGGCTACTTATTAAGGTTTTTTTAACACCGCGCGAACGAAGTCGCGGGCGACAGCTAGTAATTTTACAAATGCAAATGTTTAGATGAATGTGTTTTAGAAGGTATCTCCAGAACGGTTGCATGGTTCTCGCTAAAATTTGGCATACATATAGAACATAGTCTGGAAGAGCACATAGACTACTAATTAAGTCGTTTTTAATACCACGCGGGCGATTTATTAAAATTTCGTATTATGTATTACTAAATTTAACTGTGGATTTCCGAGACAAAAAGCCCACTTTAAATCATGTTATCTCTGCTTTGTCAAACATAATGATGGAGATGACGATATTTTTATACGATTTTGTACTCAGAAACCAACTTTAAATGCATATTGTAATACAAACAATAGATGTAACATACCTTTCAATAGAATTGGGCACAGATTCTCGGTTGCACCATAGAACGACCTTTACATTACGTTCATGACCTTTAGAACGTCTGCGTGCTAGTGATGGGACGACTATGATATCCATGTATCAATATATTATACAAATAAACTTTGTAAACCTAACAAATAGTTCTTAAGAAACTGGATTCTTGCAACGATTAGTCTTTTTTGAACTCCTAATATTTAAAATCAGAAAATCAGTCTCTTACTTTACTTAAGAATGGATTCAGACGAACAAGTTGTCAAAAACTAGGCGAGGTGACGTTCAAGAATTTCTAAGGTAGCTCCAAGTCCTGGACAGAGACGAGAAGACTTTGTATCGGGGAAAATGGAGCCCCACATAGAAAGGTAAAGTCTTTGAGTCCTTTTATCACTCTAGTTTTACTAATATTATAAATGCGAATATTTGGATGTATGGATATTTGTTTAAAGATATCTTCGGAACGGCTGCATGGATCTCGTTGAAAGGTATAACATAGTATGGAAGAACACATAGCCCACTAATAGCGTTTTATTTTAATTCCACGCAGACAGATTCGCGGGCATTAGCTAGTACATATTATAAATGCAAATGTAAGAATAGGTGGATGTTTGTTAGAAGGTATCTCCAGAACGGCTGCATGGATCTTGATGAAATTTGGCATAGATGTAGAACATAATCTGGCAGAACACATAGCCTATTCAGGCACTCCGTAACTATCCGACTATAGGCAGTTATAAATAAATAAATTAATTATAATATAACATAAATAATCCACGTAACATCTTGTGGCATGTCAAAGGTTGTCATAAAATGACTTTCACACTTAACCGGATTTAGTATTTGAGTTGACACGTGTGTAAAAAGTATATTTCTCTATTCGACGTGCCAACTAATGATTAGAATATTATATATTTTAATCCGATAACCTTTGGTTTATGCAATATTTAAAACATATCGTCATCTCTGTCGTTATCTTTGACGAAACAGAGATAGCGATATGTTTTGAAAGTTTCGTCTCAGAAAAGTAAGTTTATGAAAATAAATTCTATATGGATAGCGAATTTAATTCTTTATAGTAAAGCTTAATAATTCGTGACTTGAAGTCACGCCTTTATACTTATTTTACAAACAATCAGAGAATCATTTTGAGAAACATTAACAACATATAACTAGCTATCGCCCGCGACTCCGTGCGTTTTAAAAGATTTAATAAGTAGCCTTTTTTTATATCATAAGGTGGCAAACGAGCGAGCGGCCACCGGAAATCGCTGAAATAGCGAAGTGACCGTTGCCCATAGACATACGCAATTGCATATACGTTGCCTACCTTTAATCGACGGAGAAGAGGATGCACAGAAAGAAAATATTTTCCCTTTCCATGCATCCTCTCATCCGGAAAGTCCACTTCCAATTCCCATCCTTTCTTTATAAGAAAAAGGGTGGGATGGGAAAGAGGACTAAATTAGGCCAACGGGACGCACACTCATCAGACGAAACGCGGAATAGCTTCCACTTGACGCTTGTCTTCTGTGTGGTCGTGGTATTTCACCGGGCGAAGATGTTTAAGCGGACTCTACCACTGTTCCATACCTACTATCATACATCTAAACATTCGCATTTATATTAGTAAGATATATTAAAAACAGCTAACCATCCTAAAAACATACGAAAGTAAGTGCCCATAAATCGATGATATATTTCAAACAAATGTAAAATGTTTATCTTAACTAAACCATTGTTTTATAAATCATATTGATATATTATTTGTTTATTATAAATATTTACGTTTACGATATTTATTTATATAACTGGAATGAATGTTTATTTGGAAATATAAAGAATCAGTTAGGAATTCGTCAATATATTACAACTTTGCCTGTCTATAAGCTAACGTAGTAGGCTGATTATTTCGCTAAATTAGCAAAAGCTACTGAGAGCGTCGGTGGCTCAGGGGTTTCAGTACTTGAGTTGCAATCTGCAGGTCCTGGGTTCGAATCCCGCTATGTACCAATGTGTTTTTCCATTTCCGATTTACATATGTACATTTATCTGACGTTCTTACGGTGAAGGAAAACCGGTTGGTTCCGTTTTTTTCCTATGAGGTACGGAACCCTAAAAAAATTATCAGCTCACTATAAGTCCCTACCGAGGGGCTCGGAGCCTATCATTGAATTACTTCTCAGATATGTGCATCATCACGATGTTTTCCTTCACCGTAAGAACGTCGGATAAATGTACATATGTAAATAGGAAATCGAAAAACACATTGGTACATGGCGGGATTCGAACCCAAGACCTGCAGATCGCAAATCAAGTGCTTGACCGCTGAGCCACCGATGCTCCGATGTATAAACATTAGTCATTAGTAATCGTACGATGCTTTCAAAAAAACAAATCTTATTATTACGCTTTAACGCGTAATCTGATGAGTGTGCGTATGGGAAACCTTTTTTATAGGAACGAGCACCGAATCGCCTAATTTTTTTTGATCCGACACCCATGGACATCCGCAACGCCGGAGGAACCGCAGATGCGTTGGCGGACTTTAAGGAAGGTGTACGCTCTTTTCTTGAAGGCCCCTAAGTCGTAACTATTTGGAAATACCGCTGAGGACAGGGTTTTCCACAACGCGGCTGTGCGAGGTAAAAAGTTACGCGAAAATGCCAGCCATCATGCCACCTAAAGCTTATCCTCTATCTCTTTCCTTTCCTTACAAAGGATAATAAAATGGATTTGATGTAGGTGACACAATAGCAAGGGGAAACATTCTCTTTCTTTAGGTCCTCTCCTCCGTTGATTAAAGGTCTGCAATTGCGGATGTCTATGGAACGTTTCGCTATTTGGACATCTTAAAACCAGATGTGTTTTCACGTTTTCTTGTGTCAAAGTGTTTTGAATAAATAAATTCAAGTCTCATATATCGTGTTACCGAATAACAAATTCGATTCGACTATACGATGAAAGTTTGTTTCCATTTGAAATTTAAATATCTTTGAAAACTCGTTGAGATCATAAGGTCATTACGTAACGTATTTCTAAGCCTATAAGGTTTAGAATACCTGACTTATCATACGATAATAGAATAAATGAAAAAAGAAATTCATCATCAGCCATACGTCCCCACTGAGGGGGTCAAAGCCTACCCTAAGTTAACAAGAGAGACGAGACCATAAACGATGAAATTACACAGTTTAATGGTAAAGTTAACTGCAAAAACATTAAAGTAACTTTAGAAACTTGTTTGTAAACGCCTTAGCATTCAAAGATACCTCATCACCTCACTATAAGTCTCCACTGAGGGTCTCAGAGTCTACCCTAAGTGAGACTATGTGATAGTGAATGCTGACCCAGTCCAAGACTTCACACTGACTTTACTTCACACGATGTTTTCCTTCACCATAACGAGATCTTAATAGCCTATGTGTTCTTCCAGACTATGTACTACATCTATACCAAATTTCGTCAAGATCCATGCAGCCGTTAGGAATATACTTTCAAACAAACATTCATCTAAACATTCGCGTCTCTAATATTAGTATGATTCGAACCAAGGACCTACTTACAAATACTTAACCATTGAGCCACTGACGCTCTTTGTTATTTACCAATCGATTCAATGAAGCATACCAATGTCAAGTGACAATATCGTATCGAAGAGATTTCACGGTACTAACTTTCTGTTGCTATTTCGGCAAGCGATTATTGACCCAATCAACTACGAGGGAAAGTAATAAAACAAACGAACGGTCAAATAAACGCTCCGAATAAACCGTATCAAAGATCGTTTAAAAATTTTAGCAGACTCCGTCCGCGCGGAGATAAAAAACTTAATATGTGTTCTTCCAGACTATGTTCTACATATATGCCAAATCGCGCCCACTAATTCATAGGTGCGGAATTAAAAAAACACAATTAAAATCCAATGTGCTCTAAGGGCGTCGGTGGCTCAGGGGTCAGACACTTGACTTGCAATCTGCAGGTCCTGGGTTCCAATTCCGCCATGTACCAATGTACGAGTATATTTCGATTTCCGATTTACATATGTACATTTATTCGACGTTCTTACGGTGAAGGAACACATCGTGATGCAACCTGCACATATCTGAGAAAGTTAAAGATAAGTGTGAAGTCAACCAACCCGCACTTGGTGGTTCGTATAGTGAGCTGATGATGATGTGTTCTTTATCTATACCAAATTTCGTCAAGATCCGTTCAGCTGTTCTGGAGATACCTTCTAACAAATATCTATCCATTATATTACCAAGATGAATGTTTGATTGTTTGTTAGAAAGTATCTCCAGATCTTCCATTGATCTCGATGAATCTCTTACCTTCTTACTAATATTATAAATGCGAATGTTTAGATGGATGTTTGTTAGAAGGTATCTATAGAACGGCTGCGTCTCTCGTTTAAATTTGTCATAGATGTAGAACATAGTCTGGAAGAACACATAGACTACAAATAACTTGTTTCTAGTTATAATTTACGACGATATACTAGTAAGTTAATATAAAATCTATTTCCTACACAATACAGGAATTTCCTGCTTCCAACCTCGACCTTTCTATTAATATTCATATCTTCTAACCGTATATGTTTATTAATAAGTTTACACTGGTATATATTGTGAGGTTATGGTCAAATAAACATATAATATATAAACTGCCGCCAGCTAATCCATCCGCGCGGTAAAAACTTAAAGTAGTCTATGTGTTCTTCCAGACTATGTTCTACATCTATGCCAAATTTCAACGATAATCATCTATCAATCAATCCATCTAAACATTCGCTTTTATAACATCTACTAGATGTTGCCCGTGACTTCGTCTGCGCAGAAAAGAAATAGTGATAAGTATCTGATGTGTTCTTTCAGACTATGTTCTATATGTATGCCAGATTTCAATAAGATATGTTGAAATGTTGCGGAGTTATTCAGCAAATATGTTAATCAAACATATCCCAAGGGAACTGTACACTTCTCTAAATCATAGGTAGTCTATATGTTCTTCCAGACTATGTTCTATATGTATGTCAAATGTCAGTGAGATCTATGTAACCGTTCTACAGATACCTTTTAACATACATCTAAACATTCGCATTTATAATATTAGTAAGAAGTAAAAAGATATATAAACATTAAATTGCGATGAAATGCCTTTTAACCCTTAATTCGATGGTGTCCAGTGTTACGAATATGATTTAAAAAAATCTACTATATTAGTTTTTTTGCCTCGCAAGAGACAAAGGAAAATATGGAGAACTGATCGTCAACCTTCGCTAGTCGGAGAGGCACCTCAAGAAGAAGATACTAGTTTAGAGAAAATTACCTAAGTATGACTTTACTAAAAAAAAACAGTTTTTTTTCTGCAAAAAATTTCGCCGAATTAAGAGTTATAGTGTCAATGACCTTTAGTGGAATCGTTCCTTAAACTTATTACTTAAGTATACTTGCAACTTAAAGCACATTTTGAATGTCATTAACCTTAAAGTAGCGGGCAAAGTATTGAATTGTTTATGTTTTTAGCACTAACTATTGTTACACGGTTATGCTTGGATAATCATAGTATTTCTAATTACAAATACGAGAATTTAAGTGGTAGTTTGTTTGAAGGTATCTCCTTAACTGCTCAACAGATTTCCATGAAATTTGTCATGTAAAACATAGTCTGGACGAACACTTAAGCTACTTACTATTTTTTTAATTCCACGCGGACGGAGTCGCGGTAGAAACCTAGTAATATAATAACAAAGATATACAAAAGCACGCATTACTCTTATACAAGCTAATTTGACACTTATCACAAAGGATTTAAGATTATATTCCAAACTAACAAACATAAGCGTATAAACATATCGTCATCTCTTTCACTCAGTTTGACAAAACAGAGACAGCAATATACAAAAGTCACGGTAATCGTGCTGTACTGAGTTACTTCAAGCAAATATGATACTTATCACAAAGCTAATAAGGTTTAATTTAATATTTAGGTTTCTCTCAATGTGAAGGTTCAAAACAGGTTTACGAAATGATCCCTGTATTGCGAAATTGTTTCGCATCTAATGTGAATGACATAGAATACAATGGACAGGCTATAAGGCGTAGTATTTTGTGCTTATTCGGTCATCGACATTTTGTCGCAAAGAACTTGAACTAATAACTAATGTCGCCCGCGATACCGTCCGCGTGGATATATAAAAACTTAATTAGTGTAGCCTATGTGTTCTTTCAGAGTGTGTTCTATACGTATGTCAAATTTAATCGAGATCCGTTCAGCCGTTCTAGAGATATCTTCAAACACCTAAACATTCGCATTTATAATAAAAGTAAGTTAAATAAAAAGCATCTCTTCAAGGCATAGATTGAAGAAAAAAATGAATAAATAGTATCCTATGTCCGTCTCCTGGCTCTAAGCTACCTCCTCAACAATTTTCAGGCATATCAGTAAAGACGTTCTTGAGTTATAAACAGTGTAACTAACACGACTTTCTTTTATACAAATAAATAAGATGTGATATGGATGGATGGATGTTTGAAGATATCTAGAACGGCTGAACGGATCTCGATTAAATTTGGCATACGTATACATCTGAAAGAACACATAGGCTACAATAATTAAGTTTTTTATATATCCACGGGAACGGAGTCGCGGGCGACAGCTAGTGAATAATAAAATTAATTAAACTTCACAGCATCCCCATTAAATCAACCGCGAAGGTTACATCGTTGCCAAAACAAATTATAATAACTAATTCAATAGTTCTGCCAAATTTCGAAATCACTTTTAGTATTTCTAAAAGGTAAAAATAACAAGACATTCGTTATAGCCGACCGAATATAAAACAGCCGATATTATTCAGATTAATCTAAATTTTAAATCAATCTAAAGATTGTTGACTAAATAGATGTTTGACCTTTTGTTTATTTTAATTACTAGCTCAATCGGAATTATAAAAAAAACTACTACGCTATGTATTCTTCCAGACTATGTTCTACATCTATGATAAATTTCAGCAAGATCTATGCAGCAGTTCTGGAGATACCATCTAACAAACATACATCTAAACATTCACATTTATAATATTACTAGCTATCGCCCGCGATTCCGTCCGCGCAGATTTCACACATATCTTTGAATTTGTGCAGCATGGCCATGTTTTCCTTCACCGTAAGAATATCGGATAAATGTACATATGTAAATCGACAAACACATTGGTACATGGCGGGATTCGAACCCAGGACCTGCAGATTGCAAGTCAAGTACTTAAAACCCTGAGCCACTGACGCTCTCGTTTTTTTAAATAATAAAATAACAAAAATTAAAAAAAATACTTACAAAACTTAACCGTAACTTGACTTAAGTCACGGCCACGGCCGAAACTAAGTAACTAATTGTTTATTTATACATATTCACAAACCGTATTAAATTTCAACTGACACTTTGAATAACTTAAGCACTCATGTGAAGAAGTAACATGTCTTTTAAAAAAAAAACAAGCATACTCATTAAGTTATAAATAGTATTTAAAATCTTACTTATATATATTTTTTTATATCAGAATGTGGCAAACGAGCGAGCGGTCACCTGAAATCGCTGAAATAGCGAAGTGACCGTTGCCCATAGACATACGCAACTGCAAATGCGTTGTATACCTTTAATCGACGGAGGAGAGGATGCACAGAAAGAAAATATATTCCCTTTCCATGCATCCTCTCATCCGGAATGTCTACTTCCACTTCCCATCCTTTCCTTATTAGAGAAAAAGGGTAGGAAAGGAAAGAGGACTAAATTAGGCCTCCGGGACGCACACTCATCAGACAAAACACGGAATTGCTCCCACTTCACGCCTGTCTTCTGTGTGGTCGTGGTATTTCACCGGGCGAGCTGGGACAATTCGTGCGAAGATGTTAAAGCGGGCTCTACCACTGTTAAATATTATAAATGCGAATGTTTGGATGTTTGATAAGGTATATCCAGAACGGCTAAATGTATCTCGATGAAATTGATCATAGATGTAGAACATAGTCTGGGTTCACATCGCGTCGCAGGCCACAACTAGTGTAAAAATACAAAGCAAAATAAAATTGCAGGCCGTGCATGACTTGTGTCCGACAGGGGCCAATGGATAGCTTTTACTGTCTTGTGTTAAATTCCGAGCCGATGTAAAGTTTGGATGTTATTATTCCTCAGTTTTAGGGGTGTCGAGAATCGATCTGGGGTTCCCAGAAAGGGTCCGTCACCCCTCTGTTGGATAATGACGTCAACTCCCTTGTCACATTTATATTGTCATTTTTCAAACGTCTTACGAAATGTAATGACATTCTTGTTCTTTCATGCGTTTACTTTGATGTTACGGATTTTAACTTCAAACTAGCTGTCGCCCGCGACTCCGTCCGCGTGGATATATAAAAAACTTAATTAGTGTAGCCCACCCATCCATCTACATCACATCCATCTAAACATTCGCATTTATAATATTAGTAAGTTAAATAAAAAGCAGCTCTACAAGGCATAAATTCGAAAAAAAAAAGAATAAATAGTATCCTATGTCCGTCTCCTGGCTCTAAGCTACCTCTTCAACAATATTCAGGCATATCGGTAAAGCCGTTCTTGAGTTATAAATAGTGTAACTAACACTTTCTTTGATATATATAGATGTATATATGAAATGCTATTCATATATTGTATTGGATATACAGAAACTAGGTGTCGATTAAGACTCCGTCCGCGTATAAACGTAATTAGTAGCCTATGTGTTCTTCCAGACCATGTTCTACAATTGTGCCAAATTTCATGTCAAGTTAAGCCGTTTTGGACACACCTTCAAACATCCATTCATCTAAACATTCGCATTTATAATATTAGTATGAACACCCGCATCGAAAGGAAAAGCAAATACGTTTTGTGCGTCCGGTGTGTCCGACGTGGGCCATTAGACGCTAACCTAACACAAGCGGCTATAAATTTTGCATACAAGTATACTTTCTTCTTGATTTTTTTTAAAAAGAAAATCTCACGTTCATCCAAAAGTAGATCATCTTTGAATAGTTAAATAGCGGCGTTTTTAATCAAACTGTTATAGTTATAGTTTTACGTTATATTAGCATTAGTAAAGTGATAATGAACTGATTTAATATTTCATTCACTTTCTCCAATTATTCATCAAACTGACGGCCATCTTACTAATATTATAAATGCGTATGTTTAAATGTATGTTTGTTAGAAGAAATCTCCATAACTGCTGCTTGGATCTCGTTGAAATTTGGCACACATATAGAATATAGTCTAGAAGAACACATAGGCTACTTACTAAGTTTATGTTTAATACTGTGCGGACGGAGTCACAGTCGGCAGCTAGTCTATATTATTCCATCTGTGTGAAATTAAAAAGGGACTTAATTAGCCTATGTCTTCTTCCAGATGTTCTACATCTATGTCAAATTTCATCAGGATCGATGCATCCCTTCTGGAGATATCTTCTATCATACATCTAAACATTCGCATTTATATTGCTACACTGTCACCACAATATGTATATTCACATCGCGACAAAACTAAAGGTCAAATGAAGTAAGCCGTTGTGAAAATCCATAGCTATCGAACAATAGGCGCGAAATGTAACAGAGTCTCGAAATATCATAATTTCCATCAAGGTCTTTACGATACGATAAAGGTGAACGCACACTGGATTAAATCATTTCGACTAGAAGTAATTTATTAACTCTGTTTACTTGTTCAGCCAAAGTAAACCCACTACTTAGCATATACCTCCTGTCTGCACCAAACTTGACACCTGGCCGAGCGGCGCGGGGGCGACGTTCACTCAACTTCAAGCACTCACTCTTTCGTTCCATTCACTCACGCGCACAATCGTCGCACTAATAATCTACCTCTTTTCTAATTAAACTAACATTTCCAACATTTTTTTATTTTCTTGTTCTGTACTGAACACCTCCACCAAAAATCACTTCCATTACCAGTTCTGTAGTATCCGCATCCAGGATACTCCTGCAACTTTGACCAGATCACACAAAAACATCGCGTTCCTTTAAACTCGCTAATCTAAATTCGACAGTATATTACTTAGTTTTAACGTCGAGTATAATTTTATATCATACTAGCTGTAGCCCGCAACTCTGTCCATACTACAAAAATAAATAGTAGCCGATGTGTCTCTCCAATCTCATTGTATATGATTATTATATTTCATAAAAATCTGTTAAGCCGTTTCAAAGCAGTATGGTAACTAACATTGTGACACGGACAATTTATTCAACACTAGCTGTCGTTTGTGACTCCGATCGCGCGGATTAATAAAAAAGTTAATTAGCAGGCTATGTTTTCTTCCAGACTATGTTCTATATGTATGCCAATTTTTATCGAGATCTGTTCAGCCGTTCTGGAGATATCTTCATACAAACATTCGCATTTATAACATTAGTAATATTAAAATCTATTTTACTTTTAACATTTTCCCCGGTGTATACACACCTTTATAACACCGTAACAAAAACCTTGGTTAAGTTATTAAGTGCATAGCTTTGCAATCCATTGTTCACGTGTACACCTGCGCTTAATTATTATAAAAAAAAATATATAAATAAAAAAGTAAATAACGCACGGAATAAATTCCTATGTAATGTGTAATTACCTTATTTACATACGAGTACAAATAATACAGGCAACTTAAGGTACTCGTACATTGGCCAGCAACGCACGCACGGAATAAACGGATTTACTTTGTCTTCATGCAGGCGCGGATGGACGCAGCGCTATGTCATACAAAGCAAACTAAAATCAGTTTTTTTGTTTATATCACAAGGTGGCAAACGAGCGAACGGCCACCTGAAATCGTTGAAATAGCGAAGTGACCGTAGTCCATAGATATACGGAATTGCATATACGTTGCCTACCTTTAATCGACGGAGGAGAGGATGCACAGAAAGAAAATATTTTCCCTTTCCATGCATCCTCTCATCCGGAAAGTCTACTTCCACTT
Source organism: Papilio xuthus (assembly GCF_000836235.2). Classification (NCBI taxonomy): domain Eukaryota; kingdom Metazoa; phylum Arthropoda; class Insecta; order Lepidoptera; family Papilionidae; genus Papilio; species Papilio xuthus. The sequence continues at coordinate 88,034 of NW_013528976.1, forward strand.
CCCATCCTGGCCAGGCCAGGCCAGGCCTGACTTCTGTGTGGTCGTGGTATTTCACCGGGCGATCCGTGCCAATTCGCGAGATGTTAAAGCGGGCTCTACCACTGTTATATATCTATCAAACATACATCTAAACATTCGCATTTATATTAGTAAGATGTAATTGATTACTTGATAACAAAGACATATGTTGCGCAAACCCAAGCAAAAAACACTATAAAGGTGAAAGTACTAGACATGTATGTGAGTTTGCTATCGTATGACATAACTAGACACGAACCGTGAGTTTCTGAGACCTAAATACCCGTTTGAAACATAACAAGGATGACGATATGTTTTAACAGTGGTAGAGTCCGGAATAATATCTTTGGCACACAGAAGACACACAAAGAAGACAGTCGTCAAGTGGAAACAATTCCGCGTACAGTCTGATGAGTGTGCGTCCCGGAGGCCTAATATAGTCCTCTTTCCCTTCCCACCCTTTTTCTTATAAGGAAAGGATGGAAAATGGAAGTGGACTTTCCGGATGAGAGGATGCATGGAAAGGGAAAATATTCTCTCTGTGCGACTCCTCCGTCGATTAAAGGTAGGCAACGCATATGCATTTGCGTATGTCTATGGGCAATCACTTCGCTATTTCAGCGATTTCATGTGGCCGCTCGCTCATTTGCCATCTAAAGAACATATCTGGGTAGTCACTTGTGTTTTATAAAAAGCTGTTATCCCATACATGTAACTTGTTTGACTACGCAATACTACTATGTTAACGTATAAATACTTATCATAGCTTACGACATGATTGTATATCCATTAATTATATAAACTGGTTTTAAACATGCTAAGATAGATGTGTGGTGTGACAAGAAAGGATAAAGTTAAGAATGTGTATATTATAGGAAGTTTGAAAGTAGCGCCAGTGATCGAGAAATTGAAGAGTGAAAGATTAGCGTGGTTTGGACATATAAAAAGTAATGAGATTGAATCTGTAGTGCTACAAAGGTAGCACTAGACCAAAAAAAAGTATGGAATGACTATGTGAAAGAGGATATGCGTAAGAAGGGGGTAGACTCGGATATTTTAGCTGATAGAGATGTATGGAGGAGTACATACTGTAGCGACCGTCGATAGGTATAAGGGCAGGTTGATGATGAACTTTACGATAAAAAAGCTCAAATGACTAACACAGAAAGAATATACCCGTTTACGTCTCTTAAGCCAAATTCATCTCCTCTTTTCATCTTTCTTATAGGAATAGTGTGACAACGAGAAAAATGACTAAAATTAGGCCCAACACACTAATCAGAGTGTAGTCGTAATGAGTTGTTACTTGAGGTGTTTGTTCTGTGAGATCAATGTATTGCAGCGGACGATACACAGACTGCAACCACTTTTAATATAATTTAGTAGTAGTTAGCAAGAAAATCCGATACATTGCCGGTGTACTGGCACAACACTACCCTTACTAAAATGTCGTTTATGTCCCCTCACTAATCATTCTGATAAAAACGTGCCATTCGCGCCAAAGGATTGTTATTAATAAATGTCTAAAAGTAGTAACTAAAATAATAAATTTTACTTTAAATCACTTTATTTACATTACTAGCTTTTACCTGCGACTCCATCCGTGCGGCATTATAAAAATAGTCTAATGTTCTTCCAGATTATGTTCTACATCTATGACAAATTTCATCAAGATTCGTTGAGCCGTTTTGGAGATACCTTCTGACAAACATTCAAACATTCGCTTTATCTTATATATATAAAAGAAAGTCGTCTTAGTTACACTATTTATAATTCAAGAACGGCTTTACCGATATGCCTGAAAATTGTTGAGGAGGTAGCTTAGAGCCAGGAGACGGGCATAGGATACTATTTATTCATTATTTTCTTGAATTTATGCCTTGAAGAGCTGCTTTATATTTAACTTACTAATATAAATGCGAATGTTTAGATGGATGTGATGTGGATAGATGGGTGGGCTACACTAATTAAGTATTATATCCACGCGGACGGAGTCGCGATCGACATCTATTTTATAATATTACTAAGAAATAAGATATTTTATATTCTAGATGAATACATAACAGACATATTTATATGTTCTAGACGACATTAAATATGTTATTAATTAGCTATACTTACACATTTAAATATATTTATTACACAAAACACGTGTCACCTTGTAAATAAATACGTGTTTTTCCGTATACACGTAAAATTAACCTTGTCAAAATGATACGAGGTTGTTTTTAGGTAAATTTATAGATATCTGATAAATAGAACAGGTTATAAATAAAAAAAAATTAATACTAATGCTCTTCGTATACAAATTAACGTAAATCGTCTTAACTAAAGTATGGTTGCGTCGCGAGAGTCACGTTACACGCGACACACAACATTGAATCGTCGACGCGCGTCGTCTATTCTGTCATAGACATAGCGACTTCGTGACAATTGTGTTTGCTCTACCATATTGACAATCGCAGCAACTTTTTACAGTGGTAGAGTTTGTCCTCACCTGCAATACCACAAGCACACAGAAGACACGTCTCAAGTGCAGCTTTAACAGTGGAAGAGCCCGCTTTAACATCCTCGCACGAATTGGCCCCGCTCGCCCGGTGAAATACCAGGACCACAAAGAAGACAGGCGTGAAGAGGAAGCTATTCCGCGTTTCGTCTGATGAGTGTGTGTCACGATGGCCTAATTTAGTCCTCTTTCCCTTCCCACCTTTTTTCTTATAACGAAAGGATGGGAAGTGGAAGTGGGCTTTCCGGAAGAGAGGATGCATGGGAAGGAAAATATTTTCTTTCTTTTTATGTTGCATAGTTCATTTGTAGAGAAAGGTTTTAAGCTATTATATATATTTTATAATTTTACGCTGCGACCAATAGGAGCGAAGAAAAAGCAATCAAAATATAATCGCGATAGTGTTTCCGACAACCACGCGAACGAAGTCGCGGGCTCAGCTAGTTTATGAATAATATAATCCATTAATTCATCCTAAATAACTTTGAAGGTCCAACGCAAAGTTAACAAGATCTACAGAAAACATTACTGAATAATAGATTCGATAAAATGTTAAAATATTAAAGAATTCATTGTAATAGACCTTGATTTATACAACTAAATAAGGGCACACTACATACAATGAGTCTGATGGCGCGTTTGATCGGACAGAAATCTAAACATCCAGATTGGATCGCCGTCATCTATATATATAAAAGAAAGTGGTGTTAGTTACACTATTTTTAACTCAAGAATGGCTTTACCGATATGCCTGAAAATTGGCGAAGAGGTAGCTTAGAGTCAGGAGACGGACATGGCATACTATTTATTCATTTTTTAATTTTTTTTTTTATCGAATTTATGCCTTGAAGAGCTGCTTTTTATTTAACTTACTAATATATTACGAATATATAAGAAAATATGTTTTAAACAGAGATTATGGTCTCAGAGAAACATGGTAAAACATGGTGTGGTAATCCTAAGTGAGTGGGTACCATTGGAGGAGATAATTGCTTCTGGATTGTGTCATAAAGGAAATGCATGGGTGTATCCTGTCTGACATGAATCTCATTACTAATAAAGACCAGTAAAAATGCCACATTTCGTGTGGGTTTCGAGTAATTTTGATATGAGCTAATATATTATTGAACTTGAACTCTATACATAGAGTAAAATTACCCTGCAACTCCGTTCAAAAATAAAAAAAAACCTTAGTAGTCTATGTTCTTCCAGACTGTGTTCTACATCTCTGTCAAATTTCATTATTACGTTAGCTGCCATGTCGGACTATATGTCCGACAAGCTAATGTTTTAACCAGGCCGTGTCGTACTATGTGTCCGACAAGCCATACTTCCATACAACACCTCGCTGTGGCTTTATAATCGAATTGTATACAGCGTGACCCGCAAGGCCCTATACAAATGGTTTTGGACAAAATAAAAATAAAAAAATCGTTTTTCGAAAAATCATTCTGGTAGGTAACGTGTTAAGATCCGTTGTGCCGTTCCGGAGATAGCTTCTAACACAAATCCATCCAAGCATTCGCATTTATAATATTAGTATGAAGTAAGATAAACGCGATAGTTTAGATGTATGTTAGAAGGTATCTCTAGAACATAGTCTGGAAGAACACATAGGCTACTTATTAAGTTTTTTTTTAATTCCACGCGGACTAAGCTCAGGTAAAAGTTACCACATATCCAAAACAAATGAATGCACCAAATAAAATGTCAAGTAATGAGAAATGTTCGTATGTACACTCTTAGGGCAGTTTGTCACTTGTTGACTGATGCCTTGGGCAAGCGTGATCCACGTGTATGAGTCGACGAAGTTGTCGTCTGTAATCAGCCTTACAGGCGTATGACAGATTACGTAATAAAACACCAATAGACTAGATATTTAGAATATTAATTGAAATTTAAATATCTACTGCGCCATTGAATCTTTTACCAAACTAGGGCTGACGACGCGTACTAAGGGACGTTAATTTCCTACCCATTTCTCAAAGTCAAAATACAATTATAGGTTAATATACTAATCTGACCCGGTTAGAAGAGCTACTATCGCACTTCTGTCAGATAATATTTAAAACATTGAGGGCGTCCATAAATTACCTCACGTAATGTGGTGTTTAAGGGGGGTGGGGCGAATCAAAACTCATCTAATCTTACGTTGGAGAGAGGGAGGGTCTCGGCAAATACCAAGCAATTTTTTTTCTGATTGAAACAAAAAAACACACTATTTTGGTCCCTTTAATCGTATTTTACGTAAGAAAATAAACATTTTGAAAAATCTCACATCTCACAAGGGGGGGAGAGAGGGCCAGAAAATAAAAAAAAAACACCTCACGTAATTTATGGCCCCATTTACGTATGTGCCAAATTATAACCTTAACTAACTGTCTTGACTCCGTCCGCGCGGAATTAAAAGAAACTTAATAAGTAGCCTATGTGTTTTTACAAGCTATATAAATTTCAGCGAGATCCATGCAGCCATTCTGGAGATACCTTTGAACAAATATTCATTCATCTTAATATTAACATTTTTAATATTAGTAACTAGCTAACGCCAAAGACTCCGTTCACGCGGAATTAAAATAAAAACTTAATTAGTAGCCTACGTGCTCTTCCAGACTATGGTCTACATCTATGCCAAATTTCAACCAGATCCACGCAACTTCTGGAGATACCTTCTAATAAACATCCATCTAAACATTCGCATTTATTATATTAGTAAGAACTAAGATATCTCAGGTATGCTGTTCGATATAAAAAATTAAGTGGGAACTAAATTTAATTCTTTGACTGTACTATTTTGTGACAACCCTAAACAAATGGATTCAAACCTTGATATCATTGCAGTAAATTAACATTCGGGTCGAGTTTTCTGACTACATAGATAAAGTTTGAACTTGAATAAACTAGTAACGCGCCCCGACTTCGACCGAGTATAGTTCATCTATCTTCTTATCTTATATATATATATATAAAAGAAAGTGGTGTTAGTTACACTATTTATAACTCAAGAACGGCTTTACCGATATGCCTGAAAATTGGTGAGGAGGTAGTTTAGAGCCAGGAAACGAACATAGGATACTATTCATTCATTTTTTTTTAATTTATGCCTTTTTATTTTACGTACTAATATTATAAATGCGAATCTTTAGATGGATGGATGGGTTACACTAATTAAGTTTTATATATCCACGCGGACGGAGTCGCAGGCGACAGCTAATTTATATAATTAGTAAGTTAGTAAGGTTTTATTTTTGAGTTTATAATGTTAGCGTTGAACTTCGTTACATAACATGTAGTTAGAAGTTTTCTAATACATTGACATTATGTATACATCACGCAATTGTTGACCGTTAATGGATAGATAATGGTTTTTATATTATATACTTCCGTATTACATAGGTTCTCATGTGAATACTGAATGTATCAATCGAATGCCTAAATTATGTAAACAGACGTCAAATTTCAAACATGGCCATTGCTATATTTGTTTTGGTGAAAATTGAGATGAAGCGACGTGGTAAAGATAATCATATTTTACAAAATAAATATTATTCAAATCAAAGTCATATCATTATAATCATCATCAGCTCATTATAAGTCTCCACTGAGAGGCTCAGCCTACCCTAAGTTAGGGGTGACTAGGTCGTGGGCCGCGGAGCGAAAGCGTGCCCGTGGTCCCGTCACGATGCGTTGGAGGAACAGAGGGGTTTAGTGGGTATGCCTCCGCTATGGAGGAGAATCCGACATAACTATCACGTCCCCCCCGGGGCGCGGAGTATGCATAAAGCATTCCCCTCTGAAAAAAAAAAGGAGTGACTAGGTCGTAGTCAACCACGCTGGCTAAGTGCGGTTTGGTTGACACGTAAAGTGTATATCGTTTTTAAAATGTTTAGCCTACATATTATAATTTATCTTTAAAAGTCTACAAAAGCAACTTTTGGATAAAATAACTTCATTAAAAACTAGCTGTTGCCCGCAACTCCGTCTGCGCGGAATTAAAAAAAAATCCTAAATGATTTTCCCGGCAATTATTATAATTTTTCTCACTCTTTAAACCTTCCCTAGACCTCCACGAATATTACAAGACCAAGTTAATATAAATCCGTTCTCGAGTTTTAACAGTGGTAGAGCCCGCTTTAACATCTCCGCACGAATCGGCCCGGCTCGCTCAGTGAAATACCACGACCACACAGAATACAGGCGTGAAGTGGAAGCAATTCCGCGTTACGTCTGATGAGTGTGCGTCCCGGAGGCCTAATTTAGTCCTCTTTCCCTTGCCATCCTTATCTTTATAAGGAAAGGATGGAAAGTGGAAGTGGACTTTCCGGATGAGACGATGCAAGGAAAGGGAAGATATTTTCTTTCTGTGTATCCTCTCCTCCATCGATTAAAGGTAGGCAACACATATGCGATTGCGTATGTCTATGGGCAACGGTCACTTAGCTATTTCAGCGATTTCGGGTGGCCGCTCGCTCGTTTGCCACCACCTTATCATATAAAAAAAACAACAGTAAATAAAGTAGATAGTCATAGTCACCACCATCATCCAAATTAAATTAACGATTATACTATATTTTGGTATGCAATTCACATAATGAAAGTTAAGGTTACATAACTTTAACGTGACGATGATTGTGCGAATTTTACAGAGAGAGGCGTGTGAAGAGGCTTTTAATATTAGATAATAGTATTCCGAACTACACGGCAGTCTTAAGTTTGGTTTACACGGTGATACTGCGATCAGCCGCTGTGGAGAACGTCGGTGGCTCAGGGGTCAAGCGCTTGACTTGCAATCTACAGGTCCTGGGTTCGAATCCCGCCATGTACCAATGTATATTTCGATTTCCGATTTACATATGTACATTTATCCGACGTTCTTACGGTGAAGGAAAACATCGTGATGCTGCACATATCTGAGAAGAAATTCAAAGATATGTGTAAAGTCAACCCGCACTTGGCCAGCGTGGTTGACTATGGCCTAATCACCCTAAACTTAAGGTAGGCTCCGATCCCCTCGGTGGGGACGTATAGTGAGCTGATGATGATGACTGCGATCATCCGATGTGTATCATACTCTTTAAGGCTCGTCGTACACAACGTTGAACTGACGCGAGTCTATTCGGTCAGTACTGGCATAGCGACTACATGGCAATTGTATAAATGTGCTCCGCCATCTTGAATGTTTCAGAGACTTTTTGTAAACAATCTTGACAAACTGCTACGACTTAGGGTCCTTTAAGTAGCGAGCGTATCACCATCTCAAAGGCCAGCAACGCATCTGCGGTTCCTTTGGTATTGCAGATGTCCATGGGCGTCAATGAACACACCACGGTGTTGCCGCTGCTCGTCTGTCCCCAGCTCTTATAAAAAAAATTAAAAAAAAAACATGTAGCGACTATCTGGTGACGACAGATGGATATGTCAGCGACACGCGCTGTGTACGAACCTTTATGTATTGCGTAAGTTACTTAGCGACGATACTGTTCGGGTTTCGAATACTTAAGTTGCCTTGTGCAGTGCCTTAATATGCATTTCCACTGCTAAGCCGTACATTACACATTACAACAATTTGACTCTATATTCCTACACATCAATAAATATATTATTATGACAGTTTGGAAAAAGATAAAAAAAATTAAAACAATGGAACAGTGGAAACCAGCCTTAATAGCACCTTGTTAGGAAAAGTAGCAGATTGTAAACGAGTGATTCATTTCGACTTAACAGTCGCGTGTTAACGTATATAATCTGACCGACTTACTTGGCCCGGTAGAAATAAATGAAACTACACTATAATAGTAGTCTATGTGTTCTTTTAGACTATATTCTATATCTATGCCGAATTTCAGCGAGATCCATACAGTCGTTCTAACAAACATCTAAACAGATGCCCAGATCGCGGTCCTGGTTACCACATAACTCCAGAACGTCTTGACAGATTTACATTACAATCTGGGATATACATACCCAATATTAATATTAAAAATCTATTCATATAAAAGAAAGTCGTGTTAGTTACACTATTTATAACTCAAGAACGACTTTACCGATATGCCTGAAAATTGGTAAGGAGGTAGCTTAGAGCCAGGAGACGGACATAGGATACTATTTATTCGTTTTTTTTATTCGAATTTATACCTTGAAGTGCTGCTTTTGATTTACCTTACTAATATTATAAATGCGAATGGATGTGTTTGGAGATATCTCTAGAACGGCTGAACTGATCTCGATTAAATTTGGCATACGTATAGAACATAGGCTACACTATTTTTTTTATATATCCACGCGGACTGAGCCGCGGGCGACAGCTAGTACTGAATAAAAAACAAAAATATTATAATCTGTGACACGATTTTAATAACAAACAGTGTGTGACTAATCTATGACGAGTCATTGATTTTTCATCTGTGGTAAACGCGGTAAAAATGACGTTTACGGATTAACAACGCATATTTAAAATTCTTTTAATTTAAAACGTATTATTACCGTTAAAGGATATACTATGCATTCACAATTAAATGAATCGAATGTATTCGTTACGATTCCATTCCTGTTATAATTGTTATAATATTGTCTCTATTTTCTTTAAGAGAATGACAGAGAGGACGATATGTTTTTATCCATAGATTTATAGCCTTGCAGTCGAGAACGTTAGCGCGGAAGAAAAAAAAATTAGTAACCTCTGTGTTCTTCCAAACTATGTTCTACATATGTATCAAATTTCATCAAGATCCCTTTAAATATTCAAAAGGTAGACTATACTATTTGTCATCGTATTAAAAATACTAACTTATCTCCTTTGAAATTCATCATCAACCTGCCCTTATCCCTATCGAGGATCGGCACAATATGTACTCCTCCATACATCTCTATCAACCGTCATATCAGAGTCTACCCCCTTCCTACGCATATCCTCTTTCACACACTCATTCCATACTTTTTTTTGGTCTTCCCCTACTCTTGTAGCCATCCACATTCAATCTCATTACTTTTTTGCTTATATCATCATCCCTCCGCACAACATGTCCAAACCACGCTAATATTTTACTCCTCAATTTCTCCATCACTGGCGCTACTTTCAAACTTCCTCTAATATACACATTTTATCTTTTCAAACTTATCTCCTTTGAAATTGAAACAAAAATTTTATACGAATTGTTTTATACACAAGTGAGTTATTTAGAAACCAATCGGCCATTGAATATATGGATGCATTTACGCAACCACGCTTTCACACTTGAAATCGGACGTTGCGTACGTAATTATCAAGATCATAGGCGCTATTGGGACGTAACAAAACTATTCAAATATCCTTCATTTTGATCCAAAGTCGTCGACTAAAATCCAATTTTAGTTGCTAAGCAACTTACGCCATGCTTTGTTCACTGACACGCGTCGTCGACTTATCTGTCATCGCCAACGTTAGTCGCTCGCTACCTGTTTCGTGTAATAGCAAATTCGTTATGCCGGTACTGACTGAATAGAATTCATTGCGAGAGGAATTTACGCGATACCCGTGTCGTGATGATTATTTGAAAGGTTTACCTTGTGTAAGGGCTTAAATAAACTAATGGACGATCGAACATCAAACTTCATATATGGCGACTATTAAGATGTTTCACTTTTAGTTGTTTCGTCAAAATAGTGAAATAAAGTGAAGGTATCTTACCAATATTATAAATGCGAATGTTTGGGTGAAACTGTCGAATATAAAAATACCTCCATACATAGACATAAAACCTTTACATACAAGTTTGTATCGTAAATAACACTGAGGGAATTTACCTGAACGGACCTCCGGACGCTTTATTTTTTCCTTAAATCTATGCCTACAAAGGTGCATAAGTAGTAAACTTTAAGATAATAATAATTTCATAATGTAAATACGTTCTTATTTCTTTAAAAAAAAAACAGTTTTGTTTACTAAAAAAGGCAAAAAAATATGTAGGTTACATATAAAAAGTATATTTCTTTTTTTTTATTGCAATTTACAATAAATGGCCAGTAAATTTCTAGTGAAATTATAAATTCTATTATTATTCTTTGGAACGTAACGTCATCTGTATTTACCTACTAAAATTACTCAACACGTAATTGTTTAGTTTAGACAACCATAAACAATAGACTGATCTTATTAATTCGCTTTCATTTATTTAATCTTGAAAGTTAGATTGCATTGCTGTTTAGAAAGCATAAAACACAATTATCTTGGTGCATCGTACTTTATGATAAATTCTATATTAGCTTTGAACATAACCTAAAAATGTAAAATTAAAAAAATTAAAAGGTTTACTTACTTGATCCTCTTTAGGATGTTCGTGTGAACAATGTACATGATGATGTTCACTTAATAATAACTCATTCACAAATGCATTGCATTTAATTTCCTTTATAAACAACACAACAAATAAAAACACCCACAAACAACTAGCACTGGTATACGACATTTTGTCTTTGACAAGAGATATTTCACTTATAAACTATTATTATTTGTTTACATTTTAATTTGTGACTATATAAACGCATAAAGACATGCGAACATACGCCATAGCGAGATCAAACTGGCTGTTTAGACTTCGAGCGATTGTGTTGAAGTTAGCAAATCGTGTTGCCATAATACATACTGAATTTACCTTATAAATCACCATGCCTTTTTTAACAGTACACATGCCTGAAAGTTATATTACGTATTAAGTCTTCTTTTTATCAAGAGTTACTAAACTTTTTTCTTGTAGACTTCTATGCAAATTTTACCTTATTTCCTCTATACATCCTCCGCGAATCAGCATTGCCCCTTACTTTGAGAAAGAATGACCTATTAACTTGTAGTGTACCTTTGCACTATAAACTGTTAATTTTATGTTAAAACTTTTAAAGAGGATGGCTTCCTAGCGCAATAAATTACTTATCAATTTTTCCTCACTTTTTTAAATTGATTGAGATATCAATTACATTTAAGGAAACGAAAATACAACAAAAACAAAAACTCTGATCACTTTCATTTTTAATGACAAATTATTTAACTTTGATAGACTTTCTTAAAAGTCGGATATTTTTTTTCAATATGGCATCACTGGTTGCGTCAGCTGAGGCACTCACGGTCATTTTGTTTCCATTAAAAATTTATCTCTTTCTAACTTGTGCTACTTACCATTTGTTAGAAAGAGATGGAAAATATCGCGGAGAGATGACAATTAAGTACGTGCAAATGCATTCCAAGAATAATTAATTATTTAAATAAATTGAGAAATATTTGTTTTCTAATTCAGTTGTAACATTAAAAAGCCTGTTTTATATAATAATTTAAGTGTCAAAATAAATAATGACTATTTTCTAATATGCTAAACAGATTTAAAAATTAAATTATGAGAAACAAACTGACTACTGACATGAAGGATGGTAAAAAGTAATTTTTAAATAAGAAATAAAAATTCTATTTATTATACAAAGTAAAAAGTTTATATTAACTATGAGAAAAATGTCGAGTGTACAAAAAAATTATACCTTTACAGAGTTCCAGAGGCAAAATGATAAATAGCTAAAATTTGTAAATGGACTGGCTACAAGACGTAGTATCTTGTGCCTATTTGATTTTCGCCATTTTGGCGCTGATGGTATTGGTTACAGTGGTGGCGATTCGAACTAATGTTAAGATTTAACTGTCACGTAACATCGACAGACGCGTTTAAATCGGAACGAACCAAACGCTGTCATTTCTAAGTAGTCGCCACTCCATTTATAGAGATGTAAAATTTACGCGGGTAAAATTTATTCCATTTTATAAAACAACTGAAAAGGTATTGTATTATTCGATGTGATAGATCGTCGGTGGATCAGTGGTCAAGCACTTGACTTGCAATCTGCAGGTCATGGGTTCGAATCCTGTCATGTACCAATGTGTTTTTTCGATTTACATATGTACATTTATCCTATATTGTTACGGTGAAGGAAAACATCGTGATGCTGCACATATCAAAGAAGAAATTTAAACATATGTGTGAAGTCAACCCGCACTTGGCGAGCGTGATTGACTATGGCCTAGTCACCCCTAACTTAGTTAAGGCTCCGAGCCTCTCGGTGGGGACGTATAGTGAGCTGATGATGATGAATATTCGATGTATGTAGGATGAACTTTAACCCGGTTCCGAGATGATTTAAACATAGCTACCACAGTGGAGACTTACCTTAAAATGTCCTTGTAATAAAATAATAGTCAATAGCCTATAGTTTTATATTTAGCACGCGTCGTCAATGGCCGACTGTTGAGCAAGGAAATACGTGACCTGTGAAAGTGAAATTGTATTTATAACTAGCCATTGTTCGCAACTTTAGGGTGTAAAAAAAACAACATAAGCCTATGTTTCCAATCCGGTAACTACAACGAAGTAACAGCACGAGCCGAGGCACCTGAGCCCTCGAGTCTTGTTACTCTTAAACGAGATTTAGGCTAAGCGCCATCTGCGCTCGGCCACCTCAAGCCCGGTGAAGCTATAAATGCCTCGTCAAGTCAAACATTGACTACTCAGTCACAAAAAAAGGCTATGTTACTCAGTCATGCATCCACTAACCTGCAGCAAAAGTCCTGTCCCAATAGGGCCTACCGCATCAGAAATAACGCGGAACAAACACTTTCGGACGGACAGACCCAACTTAAAAACACTTCACTGACGAAGTAGAACGCAACTTCGTAAGCGCAGTTAAAAAAGTAACACGTCCGCGTACATCAGCTACCTTCCTGCCAAATCCCGTCAAAATCTGTCCACACGTTCCCGAGATAACACTGAACATACACAAACTTGCGAACAGACATACAAACAAAAATGTTTACAATTGCTCTTTATCACAAGCAACGCAAATACATTAAATTAAGAAATATACATTTTTTCCTCTATATAACATACACACTGCAATTTTATTTATTTGAATAGATAACGAAATATAACATTAAAACCTTTTTGCTCGATCATGAGTTTTGTAACACCTGTATTGTAAACGAGTGAACTGATTTTGACAAGTGAGCTGTCATTCGATTGTTATTCATCCAAAGTGTCACCAATTATACGAAGTTTAAATAAATTTACACGAGATATCTTACTAGCTGACGCCCGCGACTCGGGCTGTATATATAAAAAAACTTAATAGCCTTTGTGTTCTTCCAGACTATGTTCCATGCGTAAGCCAAATTTAATCGAGATCCGTTCAGTCGTTCTAGGTATATCTTCAAACACCCATCTATCCACATCACATCCATCTAAACATTCGCATTTATAATATTATTAAGTTAAATAAAAAGCAGCTCTTCAAGGCATAAAATTCGAAAAAAAAGGAATAAATAGTATCCTATGTCCGTCTCCTGGCTCTAAGCTACCTCCTCAACAATTTTCAGTCATATCGGTAAAGCCGTTCTTCAGTTATAAATAGTGTAACTAACACCACTTTCTTTTATATATAGATTTAAATAAAACAACAACATTTTATTCGTATATTTTTTTATAGAAACAATAACCAATATAGAAGATACTGTTTTAAAGGCAAACAGTTAAATGCTTAAACCCGCCACAAACAAAAAAAAAAGCATAGACAAGACCAGTCTTATTTTTTAAATTACAACTAAAAATCCTATACAAAATAATTACAGTTAAAAAAAAATCCATTGCAAAATATCCAAAAATAAAAATGTTTACTAGAAGTGACATTCCAAAGTTTTTAAATATTTAATTTTTATATATTTATTTTTTTACAATGAATATGATTCTTATTAAAATTTCAAGCATAAGTTTGATCTTTTAATGAACTTTGCGAACATAATTTCCTAAAGAATTCTTTAGACGATTTACATCTTTCACTGACACAATGCGGGCATCTGAAATAAATTATTGACATCTGATTAAATAATCGAATTCAATAGAAATGAGAAATTATGACACATGACACTAAATAAAAAAAAGTTATATTTTGTCTATGGATTCATTTTGCAACTATCTGTCGTCAGCGCAAAATAAAAAAAAAACTTAATAGTCTATGTGTTCTTCCAGACTATATTCTACATATATGTCAAATCTCATCAAGATCTATGCAGCTGTTCTGGAGATATCTTCTAACATACATCTAAACATTCGCATTTATATTAGTAAGATATTTTTACAGTCAAATAAAGATATAAAGATTCATCATTACTTATGGTCATTAATAGTAAATTATAGTCAAACTTGGTCAATTGTAGTCAAAGTTAACCAATGACTCAGTCATAGTCAAACCCAATAAGTAATTATATAGTCAGTCATAGTCAATCACAGTCAAACATAGTCACCAGAGCGTCAGTGGCTCAGTGGTTAAGCAGTTGACTTGTAAGTCCTGTCAAATCCCGTCATGTAGCAATGTATTTTTACATATGTACATTTATCGTATGTTGTTACTGTGAAGGAAAACATCGTGATGCTGCACATATCTGAGAAAGTCAAATGTGTGAAGTCTTGCACTGGACCAGCCTTCACTATCACATAGTCTCACTTAGGGTAGATGAGACCCTCAGTGGAGTATAGTGACCTGATGATAGTCAATCATAGTAAATACCTGGATAAGAACTGTTTCGACACCCTGGGACCATTGGTAAGATGCTTGGCGACCACATCCGCAAGAGCAGCAATGAATATTGGATGGTCATTTGGTGCTGATGCTCTTTCTATCTGTATTACACCAGCCTGAAAGAAAATACTTTTATTACCAGATAGACTTATGAAAGTGTGTTTCGCATGAAAATATTTTAGTAGGCTGTTTTCTTCCAGACTATTCTACATCTGTGACAAATTTCTACGAAATCCATGCAGCTGTTCTGAAGATCATTCTAACATACATCTAAACATTCGCATTATTAATTAAGATTAATCTAAATCTTACTAATATTATAAATGCGAATGTTTAGATGTATGTTAGAATGATCTTCAGAACAGCTGCATGGATCTCGCTGAAATTTGTCACAGATGTAGGACAGTCTGGAAGAACATATAGGCTACTAAGTTTTTTAATTCCGCGTGTAGGGATTCGCGGGCGACAACTTTTTTTTTATATAAAAAGTGGCAAACGAGCGAGCGGCCATCTGATATCGCTGAAATAGCGAAGTGACCGTTGCCCATAGACATACGCAATTGCATATGCGTTGCCTACTTTTAATCGACGGAGGAGAGGATGCACAGAAAGATAATATTTTCCCTTTCCATGCATCCTCTCATCCGGAATGTCCATTTCTACTTCCCATCCTTTCCTTATAAGAATAAGGGTGCGAAGGGAAAGAGGACTAAATTAGGCCTCCGGGACGCACACTCATCAGACGAAACGCGGAATTACTTCCACTTGACGCCTGTCTTTTGTGTGGTCGTGGTAAAAGTAGTAGTAACTTGTATACAAACTCACCTCATGAGCAAGTTCCTCGCAATATTCAATATCCAATTCATGCAATGTCTCTATATGTTCATTGACAAATGCAATTGGCACTAAAATTAAATGCTTCCTTCCTTGTTTAGAATACGCCTGAAAAATAATTTTACTTATATACAGGGTGTCCCAAAAGGTTACGTACATAGGAAGGGGGATGAAAGGGGTGGTCACAAGGGTCACCAGAAAAATTCTCCTCTGGGTATTAAAAAAAATGGCGTTTTTTAAAAACTTAAAAATTTTACACCTTCTGGGGCAATTTTAATTTTCTTTAAAATCTTTGTTAATCCACCCCTATCATCCCCCTTCCTATGTACGTAACCTTTTGGGACATCCTATATATTATATAAAAACCCTTAAAGGGTCACTATGTTGTCCGTCTGTCTATCAAGACCCTTAGATAGAACGTTACAAACAATCATATGATTTCTCTAAAGCAGCACAGACTCATCTGCTATAAGTTAATAGACTGAGAGGGCACACGGTAAGAGGAAATTTCCACTTCTAAAACATCCCCTCCCATGTCTTGATTTCCTAAGATTCAAAAGGGTTGGAAAAGAAAGTTTTTTTTCAATTATAAGGAGGCAAACGAACAAGCGACAAGTTTAATTCTCCGGAATAGCGAAGCGACCACAGCCCATTGACAACCTTACAAATGCATTGCATTCTTTAAGCAGAAGAGGGGAAGGATAGAAAGATTTCCTCTTCCTATGCGTCCTTTCCTCTGTCAAACTTAATCTTCCAATCCGTACCTTATAAGAAAAGATTGTGAAGGGAAAGAGGACTTAAATATCCGACACCCCTGCATCAGACTATTGGAATGACTTCAATTTGAGGCTTGTCTTCCATGTGGTCGTGGTATTATGCCAGAGCAGACCTGCTGCGACATGCTGTCACTACTCTCACCAGTCTTACCTTGATAGCATCATCTGTGTACGGCTGTAACCATGGCAACGGTCCAACTTTCGATTGCCACACGAGACGATGAGGATTGGGTAGTTTCAACTCATTCATTGTAGCAGCTACAGTTGCTGCCACTTCGTGAGGGTAGGTATCACCACGGGATACCGCCTTGGATTTAAATATGATATTTAATCAGTAGTCAATAATTACTATAGTTTACCAATATTGACTATAATTGACTAACTTTGACCATATTTGACCACTAATGACAAAGCGTAGTTTTATTATAAAAAGTTTGGATGTATGTTAGAAGATATCTCCAGAACAGCTGCATGGATCTTGATGAAATTTGTCCTAAATATAGAACATAGTCTGGATGAACACATAGACTAACATTTTTTTTAATACCGCGCAACGAAGTCGCAGGGGACAGCTAGTAATATTATAAATGCGAATGTTTGGATGTTTGTTAGATTGTATTTACAGAACGACTGCATAGATCTAGATAAAATTTGTCATAGATATAGAACATAGTCTGGATGAACACATAGGCTACGTTTATAAATACCGCGTAATGTATAAATATTATGCAATTTGTGTAAAGACAAAATCTTTATTTATTTTTATTTTGAATAGTCAATTGTAGTCATATTGTCAAAAGTTTTTTTTTTTTATATAAATGACGTAATTTTCTTTTATATACTTACTTTTAAAGGTAAACTATGTGCTGTAAACATAATTAATACATCATTCCTTAAACTGGAATCGAATTTTTCTAATTTCTCTTTAATTCTTTCAGTAAATACTTTAGCTAATAAAGGATGTGTCGGCCAACGTTCAATCATACTGAATTTTATATTTTGTGGTATTTGTCTGGAAATAAATTTATCCTTTCTTGGTATAAGAGTACGTAATAAATAGGGGGATAAGGTAGAGGAGGGCTTAGGAGGAGGTGAAATGAAAGGGTGACATGATTAAGTGTGAAACCTGGGACAAGAACAATGAGATGATGTATGACATTTGACTGAATACAACAATTTATAAACTTACTAGACAAATTGTAAAATATTAACAAATTAGCAACAAACGTTTTTAATCGATAAATCTATATATATAAAAGAAAGTGGTGTTAGTTACACTATTTATAACTCAAGAACGGATGTACCGATATGCCTGAAAATTGTTGAGGAGGTAGCTTAGAGCCAGGAGACGGACATAGGATACTATTTATTCATTTTTTTTTTCGAATTTATATCTTGAAGCGTTGCTTTTTATTTAACTTATCTATATATTAAGTTTTTTTATATATCCACGGGGACGGAGTCGCGGGCGACAGCTAGTATTTGATATAGATTGATGTAACAAAACCAAATTATATAATTTAAAAGTTAGAAATCGACAGAGGAGATACTTAGAAAGAGGATATGTCCTATACTAAATCTACTTTATCCATCTTAACCTTATAACAAAAGATGTGGGAAGGGGAGGGGACTAATTAGTAAACTTACCTTTTCCTATAAAAGTCAGCAATAGCATTCAAACTGGAGCCAGTAGTAGCACAACTGTATTGAGGATATTGAGAAAATATCACTGCCCTCTCAATACCGTCCCTATAAAAGTGATTTTTTAGTAAATAACCAAAAAAAAAACAAAAAACTCAGTTCTTGTATATGAAAAACTAATCATTTTACAACACCATCGATGGAAAAAACCCTCCCTTATAATAATGCATATTCCAAGAACTGTTAAATGATTTTTCTAATTTTACAATTTACATCTCCGATTGTAAAACATACTTTTCCAATTTCGAATTTTACATCTCCATTTTTAAAAATTAACTAACTGTAAAGTTTAGTACTCCAATTGTAAAACTTACTTCTCCAATTGCTCAAATGTCTCATCGGTGAAGGGTGGCACATATCTAAACGCGACGTAATGTTTATGAGGTGCTGATTCAGGAAGCATTTGGTCTAGAGCTTTTGTTAACATGCTACCTGGAATAATTTATTTTAAAATCAATCTTATTTCTTCATCATCATCAGCTCACTATACGTCCCCACCGAGGAGCTCAAGTTAGGGTGATTAGGCCACAGTCAACTACGCTGGCCAAGTGCGGGTTGGTTGACTTCACACATATCTTTGAATTTCTTCTCAGATATGTGCAGCATCACGATGTTTTCCTTCACCGTAAGAACGTCGTATAAATGTACATATGTAAATCGGAAATCGAAAAACTCATTGGTATATGGCGTGATTCGAACACAGGACCCGCAGATTGCAAGTCAAGTGCTTGACCCCTGAGCAACTGACGCTCTTCATCTTATTTCTTATCTTACTAATATTATATGGTTTAGTTGGATGGGTGGATGGATGGAGGTATCTCCAGAACGTCTACATGGATCTTGATGAAATTTGGCATAGATGTAGATCATAGTCTGGAAGAACACATATACTACTAATTAAGCCTTTTTTCAAACGCGGGCGTCAGCTTAGATAGATGTTTAAAGGTATCTCCAGAACTGCTTTTGGTGTCAGAAGAACACAGTTTTTGGTATTAGAAACCCACAGTTAGTGTTCATTTTAACAGACTGAAACTTATGCTGCGGAGGTTTTAATTTCACTTAAAGTTGTTAAATACACTGGCCGTTACAATTTCAGTTACCATGGGTTTCTAATACCAAAAAATCTGTATAAGACATATTCTCACCGCTATCAAATGGAGTTTGTGAAGTCAGAAACCCACTGTTAGTATGTACCTTGTAAATTAGTCCACTTCAATATAGGTGAACCTCCACCAATTTCCATATATTTCTTCTTTACTTCATCAGTCCGTCTACTTGCTATCCAGGGTCCTAATCTGCTCTGAACGGGTAACTGGATCATATCACGATCAGTCATAATACGATGTAAATAAGCGCCCACCTGAAAGTAAAACAACAAATATATACCTCTCTTTCTTTCTTAGATTGTTTTATATCTTTCTTCTCTCTCATGTAACGAAATTTGACCATGTATGTATATTTGACTATGAAATTTATTTGTGTCATTTGTCAGTACTAGCAGTTATTAAATACTAGCAGTCGCCCGCGACTACGTCCGGGCGGAGTTAAAAAATATATATGTTTTTCCAGACTATGTTCTACATATATCCCAAATTTCATCTAATTCAGCCGTTCCGGAGATATCCATTTAAACTTTTACATTTTTAATAACATAAGATCAAAAGTTTAGATGGATGTTTGTTAGAATTTATCTCCGGATCGGCTCAACAGATCTTGATGATATTTGGCACAGATGTAGAACATCTACACTACAAGGGTTTTAAATTTTGAGCAGACGGAACCGGGTACGACAACTAATTGTGAAATTAACATACAAATCTATACAAATAAAATTAGAGTCTTAAATTTTATACACATTATGTATTTGTATTGCTGATAAATGAATAACCAATTTTTAAATGCTTTATCTGTCCGCAAGGCTATGTATGTTCAGTGTTATCTCGGAAACATGTGGACAGATTTTGACATGACTTTGACTGGAAGGTAGCTGACGTACACGAGAATGTTATAGGATACTTTCTTTTATTCCAGAAGACCTTAGTGACCTTGTATGATTTTATTACAATGTTTTATTATTTTCAATTCCATACATTGTCTTTTGAATAACATGTTATGATTTTTATACTAAAACTAGCGGACCCGACAGACGTTCTGTTCGTCCTGTCTACACGTCTTTAATTTGAATAAATTAATATGAAGTTAATATTTGATGAAAATTGTGAATCTAAACCATTCCCAGATCCCCTTGAACACACACAAAAATTTTTATCAAAATCGGTCCAGTCGTTTGAGAGAAGTTCAGTGACATACACACGCACAGAAGAATTATATATAAAGACTAGCGGACAGACAGACGTTGTCTGACAATTTGACACTGCGATGGTAGCGCCGTCTGTCGGATCCAATGTAAAACATTCCAAAATCAACAACTACTAATAAATTAAAAATTAATTAAAAAAAACATTGACCAGCGGACAAAATTGTGAAACTAAACCATTCCCAGATCCCCTTGAACACACACAAAAAATTTCATCAAAATCGGTCCAGTCGTTTGAGAGAAGTTCAGTGACATACACACACACAGAAGAATTATATATATAAAGAAGATATCTTTAAAAAAAATTAGGTTAGTACACTTAGATAACCTTTCTAGATATACAGGTTTTAACCTTAGCATCAAGCATCCGTTTAGGTCATGTGAGAAGTTGTACGGAAATAATAATATCACTATTTTATATTATAAATGCAACTGTTTGGATGAATGTTAGAAGGTATCTCCAGAACAGCTCAACAGATTTTAATGAAATTTGACATACATATAGAACACAGGCTACTAATTAAGTTTTTTTAAATATCGTATGGATGCGCTGGAGACAGCTAGTTTCATATAAATAAAAGTATATCAAATGCAATAGATTTTTGACCTTAAATTTCAAAAATAATCTTTTTCTTATCAAAATTGATCTTTTTCTTATTAAAAGTGCGTATTTTCCTTCAATATGCATTACGCCTGACTTAGGGCAGGCTCCGAGTACCTCAGCGGGGGATGTACAGTGAGCTGATGATGTTGCATACCATCCCCCGAGTACTTACCTCGTCTACAGTTTGAGGTCCACCCATATTCAACATAACTATAGCAGTTTTAGGTTTCTGTGCGGTTTCCGTGTGTAGTGCGGCTGATAGACGCATCACTATTGAGTTCCTCCGACCTGGAATTAAAATTGTTTTTCTATACAATATGATAAGGTTATTTTGATTCTTTGCATTGAATAGGCCCCAAAAGTACTGAACCGATTTGAAAATTTCTTTTACAATATTTAAAATTACTTTACATTACTATCATACTAATATTATAAATGCAAATATTTGGATGTATGTTTGTTTGAAGGTATCTCCAGAACAGCTACATGGATCTCTCTGAAATTTGGCATAGAACATAGTCTAGAAAATACATAGGCGAATTAAGATTTTTTTCAATTCCGCGCCGACGTTGTCGCTGGCGACTGTTAGTTATAAAATAAACGGAGGTCTATAGACTCTGCCTACCCCTCTGGGTTACTGATATGGGATATGATACTGATGTTGTTATCTATATAATAGATAATAAAAATACATAAAGTGTATTTTGATGAATAACAATGAATAATCACATTTTATAATAGTCATTGTATAAAAGTTTCTGCGGTTTAAGTTTGCTGGATATTTTTAATAGAAAAAAATTGATAGCTACAAAGGTGGTAGAAGAACGAAGAAATTATGGGAGAGAGTGAAATCAAATGACGCGCGATAGGTATAGAAGAGCGGTACATGTTGTGCCGGTTTCGTAAAAAAGGGCAACTTTATGATGAAGAATTAAAAACGTTGAAATAAAACTAGGTCACATATTAGACAATAATACTGCAATAAATGATAGGTATTTAAAAATAATTAACACTTACATAATGAGACCAACATTTTCCACCAATTTTAATCAAATATTACGAAATTTTGTAAAATATTCACAGTAAGATTACTTATTATAAATATCTGAAAATCCCTATTGCTAACAATATAATTTTATACTTTAAACCACAATACTCTTAATACGTCTTTAACAAATTAAATAAAAATCGAATGCTTAAATATGTTACAAATCAGCACAAAATTGAATTGTTTTTATATTTTTTTTTAGAAGTTTCACAGATTATCCGAGGAATGTCAAATAAGTGACTTCATACCATAGATTAAAATTAAAAAACACACAAATTATAATCGTTTTTGGAAAAGTTAAAATTGTTCTTTAAGAATTAATTATTGAAAAAACTATTTCCTGATTAAAATTCTTAATTAAAGTGTATGGTGTTACTTAAAACGGAGAAAAGAATTTTATTTTATCCTTTTACAATGCTCGATTGGATGTTATTGGATACTCTGTAAAGTGTTAACATATGTTGCGTTTTTGATACATAAAAGTGAACGTCAAATCAAAGCTGCATTAAAAAGTATTTTATTGTTAAAAGTATTTCTTGAATGTTATTTTTCTATTTGATTGGAGCTTGAATAACTATAAGTGATTTAATACAATGTCGTGTCGCAATGCATCTCATGCTGGTAGCTGGTACACCGAGAATGGTATATTTACAACTTCATTATTTTTTACCTTTATAATAAATATATAATTTCCCTATTAAATAGTAATGCAACTTCGATATACGAAGCAATTTTAATAGCTTATTAATCTTTTCAAAATTATAAACCTTTGTCTACATATAAAGATGACAATGTTAAAAGGTTAATGACCTTTCTAAAAGGTCTTTTGTAAAATACCTGCTAACTGTGATTTTAATTTATGCGATTGCATTAAAATAAACTTATACGGTTTGTTGATTCTACCTGTGCCTGGTAATATAAACGATAAACATTTTTGTTCACGTATTTATATTTGATCCCTTTGTTGGGTTTATTTTTATTTCGCTTGTAAATTACAAACAATTACATTGAATTTTGTTGTTCTAAAGGTGTAATTCATAATTATTTGTTGTAAATCAAATTGTTTTTAATTTTTTTTCTTACGTTTTTTTTATAAATATAAAGGTTACGTTCGTTCGGAAACGATGTTCTTGACAGCAAAAGTGCGCGTGATTTTTATTTTTTTTGAGTTAAATAATTACTCTTTATTAAGTATTATCTCTTATTGTAGCATTAAATTAAAAATTCATGATCATGCGGAAAGTATTTTTTCATATTTTTTTGTTATTTTCAAATATCGTGAAAGAATATTGATTTCCGAACGCAAACGATCGTCGCCATGACAGCGTTTCAAACAGTTGTCAATCAACGGATCTTTGTTAACATTTTCTACATTCGAAATACGTATAATTTTGTTGAAATAATTTAATAATGTCGGATAAACGTAAAACATTCGCTTTACCTATATCAAAGCCTGTTAAAACAACGCAAGTACCGTCATCCGTGCGTAAAACTATTACTACGTCTAAAAAGAAAATTGTACCAAAACTTAACACAACGTTATGTACCAAATTAAACCCGGCTGATGTTACTATTTGCAAGGCTGATGATTTACAAGATTTCGAAGAACAATATCGTCAAATAGCTTACGGCAAATTCATGCGTACAATGTTAGAAGAATGTTTAGTGCGTGATAAATTTGAACGAGAAGAAACTGAAGTGGATGTTCAAATGTGTCAATTGGCTGAACGATTTAACAAAACAACGGAACAATTAGATAAAACAAGCAGAAGATTAAAGGAAATATCATTTATTGTTGAACAACAAAGGTTTGTATATTATTTATAACCAAAGAAATCAATTGCAGAGACACTTGTCTTAAAACATATAGTTTTCTCTGCTTGCGGTGGAAAAATATAATTACCATAGCAGTGAAGTTCTTTAATTGATTAGCTTAACTTTGTAAGCAAATACAGTTGAGACTTGGTAAGCAAGAAACCTATATAGGTGAGTCATTATCCAGTTCCGGTGGAGAACCTCCATAAGCGAGAAGTGAGATTTACCTGGTAACCTCTGTGGGAAGGTAAATTATTGTGTTTTCTTGGACTCTCGCTTATCCAGATTTGACTGTATTGTAAATGTTAGCTACTTTTACCTGACTCAAGAATATATTTATTTTCATGTTTGTTAGTCCTATTGTGAACATCCTTGAGGCTAAACTAACCTGATTTTGTTTTGTGAGATATGAATCCAAATTCAAAACAGTATAGTCTGTTGGTATTTAATTATTCAAACTTTCGTGAGACATAAACTAGGCTAAACACTCACATATATTCGCCTGTTGGCGGCACCAACTAGTTTGGAGTTTCACTGTGAGTGAGCAACAGGCGGCGTCCGCGAAATAATACCAGTCCCACTCATGATGAAGGGTCCTTGATGGGCTCGAAACTAGTCTGTGCCGCTACCGGATGAATATATGTGAGTGTTTAGCCGTTTTTATATATGTTAGTATAGTCTGTTGGATTTTTTTGGCTTTTTAATTAACAAATAGTATTATTAATTTGTATCTAATTTATGTGAATAGTCTTACATTCAGATTTATTTAATTTAATTTTTGCAGATTATCAGATTTAAAATCAAATGATTACACGCAGTTCCATGAAATGTCTCAGAAATCGAATGCCGAAGAATTATTACAAAACTTAGCGAGTACAGAACAAACATTACTTGATAAATTGGAAACGAAAAATGTCGATTTCGGTTACGACAAGGAAACTGGACATAAACAATTATTGGACGCTGTTACGGATGCAATTGAAGGATTAGCGGAGATAAAGAAACATTCTAATTTAGATGTAAATAAGTTTAAAGAATATGAGAAGACACAAAGTACTTTGAATAACTTGGAACGAGAGAAATTTGATTTGGAAAGTATGAGGTTACAGTTTGAAACAAAATTTCCTAATTTCAACGAGAATTTGATAAAAGATGCTTCAGAAAGAATCGCCCAGTTGTTAGATAATGAAGATAGTGATGATTGATATTCGATTATTGGATTTAAAGTTTTTTATATATATTTTTTTTATATCATAAGGTGGCAAACGAGCGAGCGGCCACCTGAAATCGCTGAAGTAGCGAAGTGACCGTTGCCCATAGACATATGCAATTTCATATGCGTTACCTACCTTTAATCAACGGAGGAGAGGATGCACAGAAAGAAACTATCATCCCTTTCCTTGCATCCTCTCATCCGGAAAGTCCACTCCCACTTCCCATCCTTTCCTTATAAGAAAAAGGGTGGGAAGGGAAAGAGGAGTAAATTAGGCCTCCGGGACGCACACTCATCAGACGAAACGCGGAATTTCTTCCACTTGACGCCTGTCTTCTGTGTGGTCGTGGTATTTCACCGGGCGAGCCGGACCGATTCGTACAAAGATGTTAAAGCGGGCCCTACCACTGTTAAATAGTTTAGGTTTTCAAGACTAAAATTCCAGTTTAAAACATTTCCAAGCAGTTATGACTTAGGGGTCTTCAAAAACATCTACAGTTCCTCTGGTGTCGCATATCTCCATGGGGGTCGGATCAAATAATTTTAGGCTATCCATTGCTTGTTTGCCCTCTTTTATAAAATAAACTAAAAATCATGACTTTACTCACATATATGGTGTAGGTACTGACTAGATTCATACATGACTAGATTTTCTTTAGGCTAGAATTTCAGTAGCTGATTTGAAGTAAATTTAATATAATTTCTTGATTTTTTTTCTTGATAAATATAATGTTAACTTTACAAATGTGTTTGATTTTATTTATTTTATAAATTTTACCTTTTGCTTACTTTGATAATAATTTCTGTGTAATTATTTGTTATATTCAATAGAAATAAGAAACATATCCAAATAATCTACCTTTATATGTAAGACGTTACAAACAGACATGTTTTTATCATCTATTTAAACAAGAAAAAACTCTTAACTTGATGATACAAGTTAATCCAAAAAAATATTTTAACGATAAAACAGGACACAATAAATAAATCTTACTAATATTATAAATGCAAATGTTTAGATGTTTGTTATAAGATATCTCCAGTTCGGCTCAACGGATTTTAATTAAATTTGTCATAGATGTAGAACATAGTCTGGAAGAACACATAGACTAATTAAGTTCTTTTGTAAATCCACGCTAAGGGTATCACGGGCGACAGCTAACTTGCATTTATAATATTAGTAAGATTTGTCTGTACATCTCCGATATATAAGCAATGCATTTGCAACATTTTAATTTAATAAATTTGCTAGATTTCTATCTAGTTAGCTTTAAGAAAAATGTTACACGAGTTTTTAGTATCAAAGCATTTTCAGGTACGGAGCTATCTAGGCAATTGGACCTCTGGTTGTCCAAAGCTGATCTTACACATGGACCAGCAAGAGCTATTATAGCACCGTAAGTAAATAATTTTCAAAGTTAGTAACAACGCCATCTATTGACAGGAAAAATATGTTAATTTAGAACAACGCCATCTATTGGAGTAAAAAATTATTTTACTTATGCTTACAGCCACGCGGGTTACTCTTACTGCGGCGCGTGCGCAGCGTACGCGTATAGACAAGTCAGTCCGGTTGTAGTGTAAGTTATAATACTGATATTCATTATCACTATTTTTTTTAATTTTAAGTGCATTTTTGGTCAAACTTTTTTGTTTTTAAAATGAAGAGGGTTTACCAGTATCTTGCTTTATGGGCACTTGACAGAGAATAGTCACACGAGACAAGGAGTTTATAATTGTATCTGGTTAAGCGACAGCCTAAGGGTTCTATCTAAAGAGTTCCTTGTTTATGGAGGTTGTTTGTTGGGACCTGACAATGACTCTAGCTTGTAAAGGTATCTCGTTTATCCAGGATACATCGGTAAGGGTAAGCCTAAGAAGAAATGGATTGCGAGGAAATCTTGGAACAAAAGAAATCTACTTATTATTAGTACAGTCTCAGTGTGCTTATACAGTTTTTTTTTTATTTCCAGTAAACGTATCTTCATTTTGGGCCCCTCGCATCACGTGAGGTTGGGCGGCTGCGCTCTATCCTCTCTGGATAAATATCAGACGCCCCTCTACGATCTTACAATAGACAAACAGAGTAAGTTATAGTAAAGTTATTAAGATACTTTGTTAACTTACTAGTATAGAAATAATCTTGACACAAGGCAATCTAGTTTGAACTCATGTCACCTACCCTATCTGTCTTAGTAAGTTGTAACGTTTTTTTTTTATTTTGTAAGTTTTTAATACTAGATTAAAGGAATGATAAAAAATTCTACTTTAGTATTAATTTTATGTTATATTTTCATGTTTTATGTCTTGCTTGGTATAATTAAAAAAAAATCATATTAAAATTAAAAACAGCGCCATCTGTTAGTGTAAAAAATTAACTAATTTTCCTAAAAAAAAAACATGTAACATCGGTAATAATTTTTACTTAGTATATTCGGAACTGGAAGCAACTCGTCAGTTTGAATGGATGGATGTACAGACGGATGAAGATGAACATTCTATAGAAATGCATCTACCCTACATCGCTAAGGTTATGGAAGAGTAAGTTATTATCAAAAAGTAAACTATTCGTCAAAATAATATTAACAAATACCTTTATGACACTCTCTGTAAGAATACGAATCGAATGACACCTCATTTGTCAAAATCTGTTCACTACGATACAGGATGTTACAAAATATCTAATCGTAAAAAAAGTAAAAAAAAAAATCTTATTACACAGTATGTTTATTAATTACAACTAATAGTGTATTTTTTTATATTTAAGGTATAAAACCGGTTTCACTATTATACCAATTTTAGTTGGATCTTTAACTCCAGAGAAAGAAGCCAAGTGAGTATTACTATACTAGCAATCGCATACGACTTCGTTTATAATAAAATAAACTGACTAGTTTCCCTAGGCGTTATTCCAGACGATACATCTTAGTGTCAAATTGCATATAGACCTATTTAATTATTTTAGCTACTATTCATTTAAACTTATTTATAATATTAGTAAGATTATAGGCAATTGTAGTCTGAAGTTTTGCTAAAAATCTACCTGCGGAATAAAAAAAATAAGTAGTCTATGTGTTCTTCCAGACTATGTTCTACATCTATGACAAATTTCATTTTTTTTTACATCATAAGGTGGCAAACGAGCGAGCGGTCACCTGCAATCGCTGAAATAGCGAAGCGACTTGCTCATAGACATACGCAATTGCATATGCGTTGTCTACCTTTATCGACGAAGAAGAGGATGCACAGAAAGAAAATATTTTCCCTTCGCATGGATGCTCTCATCCGGAAAGTCCACTTCCACTTCCCATCCTTTCCTTATAAGGAAGAAGGTGGGAACGGAAAGAGGACTAAATAGGCCTCCGGGACGCAAAATCAAAATCCAATGACCTGTTTTACAGATACCTTCTAATTAACATCTCAAACCAGCATTTATAATATTAGTAAGATTAAGATTTTTTTTACTGTTTTCCTATACATTAGATACGGGTCAATCCTGGCCCCATATTTAGCGGATCCTCAGAACTTGTTTGTGATATCATCTGACTTCTGTCATTGGGGCTCACGTTTCCGATACACCTGGAAAGATACATCCAGGGGACATATCTACGAGAGTATCGAATGGCTTGATAAACAGGTGAAATATGGTTACTGTCTCTTACCCGACTGACAAAGGGTAAGTTAGGTAGACCAATATATAGCCCAGTTGACTCAAGTGGCTTTGAGGTTAAGCATTTGACTTGTAAATTGCAGGTCCTGGGTTCGAATCTCGCCATGTATTAATTTTTTTCGAGTTACATATGTACATTTATCCGACGTTTTTACGTTATATGACTTTGGCACAAAATACATATTGTGGGTGTGAGATTTTTTCGATTTTCTCGAGTATATTGTAAAATAAGAAAGTGTTGCAAATAAAGTTATAGATTGCTTTGATGAGGCTCTGAGTCAGTCGGGTCTTTTCAAGTTTTTTTTCTTTATATAACTATTTATTTGATGTTTTCGTTAAAATATCTTCAATCTATATCAACAGGGTATGAACATAATAGAGAAGATGGATCCCCGCGCCTTCACAGATTATCTCAACAAGTATGGGAACACGATTTGTGGTAGACATCCCATTGGAGTGTTACTTCAAGTAATGTTTTTTTATATCTTGCAATTCTTTATATTTTCATATCTATATATATAAAAGAAAGTTGTGTTAGTTACACTATTTATAACTCAAGAACGACTTTACCGATATGTCTGAAAATTGTTGAGGAGGTAGCTTAGAGCATGGAGACGGACATAGGATACTATTTATTCATGCATTTTTTTTATATCCACGCGGACGGAGTCGCGGGCGACAGCTAGTTAATAATATTTTTTGTTCACAGGCCATATCAAAATTACAAAGTCAATCGAATTCATCAAAAATGTCGTTAAAATTTCTAAAATACGCTCAATCTTCTCAATGTATGAGCCATCAAGACTCCTCCGTGTCATACGCGAGCGCATCACTTGTGTTTGAATAAATATAAACATTAAAAAAATATATATTATACATGTAACATCCTGTATACGGTAAGTTATTTTGACAGAAAATATTAAAAAAAAACCTACATAACCTTAAAAATAACATGAAACGAACATCTATTCTATGAGATATTAAACCTAAAAATTTAAATAAATAACCAAATATCAATAAAAAGGCTGTTCTTAACTAAAGTTACAAGAAACTGACAATTTTAAACGCCTCTATATTTAACTTTTTATAAAGTAAACTTAAGCAGCCATATTTGGAAAGTAATTTTTTGACATTTGACCTTGTTATGGGGGCGCTAGTGAGATATCATTTAGCTTGACTTATGGTCACTGGGAATTCTAAAATACGCAACTAATATTCTTGTTTTTTGTGAATTTAATAAAATGGGTTCAAAAGACAAAGACTTCGTTATCTTTTGTATTAATTTTGAAGTGTAGTAAAGATTTTTATGGAACAAAATCTTTCTTATCTTTTTTTTTATTTGTGATTTATTAAAAAAAAGTATAGATCTATGCGTAATCCAGAGCAAAAATGTGATTATTTTGTTTGAGTAAATTTCCTCGGTTTTTTTTTGTCGTAAAAGTTAAATGTTTCCTAAAAAGACGTCAAACTTGTAGTAAACACTATCTATTTATATATCTGAAAAATTATTACCAAAACATAATAATAATTTAACTAAGAGATGTATTTTATTTTATTTGAATTTAAGAACAACCTGTATGTTACGGCTAGCTTTAAAACTTTAAACTCAATATGGGATTTTTTATAAACTTAAAATATAAGTAATAACCCAATTTATAAACAATTTTAATTTAGTGAATGTCACAAAAAATACTTTTAAATTCTTCCATTTTTTCTTATTTTTAAGTCTTATGTTAAAAAAAAATATTTAAGAAAATATGATTTAAATACGGCAACTATATTAATCAAAAGATATAAAAACTATTAAAGGTAAGGTAAGTAACAGTAAAATTCGATTGGAGTTCTTAAGTTATGTTATTTAAACCAAATAGAACAATAATTAAAACATAAAAATATATTTACGTTGTTTTTACGAAAAAAAAAATAATTTTCTAACAGCACAGTTTAAATATTTAAGTTTATGCATTTTAATAAGCTGCATTTGTATTAAAAACCTTTGTAAAGAAAATGTTGTTTTTTTTTACTTTTTAACAAACTTTAGTTGTAATCAAAGAGTATATAGCCTTTTTGGTGTATTTATTGTTTTTAAAAATATTAACTAGCCAGAGACAAATGTCACTGTCAGCTGTCACGCAATATGTCAAATCTCATTGTCAATTATGAGACACGATAGTAAATTTTTCGTATACAAATAAAAAGAGGAATAAAGTTAAATTAATATATTAATAAATAAAAAACTATATAGACATGAGCACAGATGCTATTATCAACAAAAGGAATCAATTGAAGGACAAATATAAATCATGGTATTGTTTGGATGCATATAATAATACTCCACCGAAATGTTTCAAAAACGTACAAGTGCAACAATTCAAGAAGAATAAAAGTGTTTCTACTGTTATAAGTAAGACTAATTTCCTAAATATCAAACGAGATTCTCAAATAATCAGCATTCTCAAAACTATATTCAACATATTCGTGTTTTTTTGTACCGCAACAACATTTTTGTATAGACCATTAACTTATTTAGTAAAAATGTTGATTGTAGGCAGAAGTCCTACACTTAAAAAATTTGTTGAAACGAAATTTTAAGTATTATTTTGTTATATTAAAATATTTCATTGTTTTATTTTGTTTAATTTTACATAAAGTCAGCGTCATATAGATCGTAACAGACAAGATATGCAAATATATAGGTACATCAAAAGTAATCAATTATATCGGTACAACAAAAGTTCAAATTGATAATTACATTCACCCTGCTCAAATACATCGGTACATACACAGCGTCAAATATATGAGTACATGCAAGGTGCCCATAAATATCGTAGCAGCCACAGCGTCATAAGTAACGAAGCAATCAAGGTGTGCAAAAATATCGTAACATTTGACAAAATTGAACTCTATCTCTTTATACCTGTGATTCAATTTGGAATAAACTACTTCTGTTACATTCATTTGACACTTTGTATTAACATTATAGGTTGTCCGGAAAGTTCGTTCTGATTTTCGATATAAAGCTTACAATAGACTGTAGCTGAAGTGGATTCATTTTCGGATTTGCACCATTATCAAACGTCACAAAAATTTCTATATTGTGAATAATTTCATTTCATTGGTTGAGATAAAAACTATTTTTTTAAATTTTAGCCAAAAATAAAAGACGTTTTAGGTATAGAGTCGTACCAATATAATTTAAAAACGTTTCCAAAAATTTAAGAGAACAGGGTTTCAATTTTCCTTATAAAGCGGCACGAACTTACTGGGCAACCCAATATTTTTCTTCTCCTGTCATAACGCTTAAATATAAAAGTTTGTCACGCCGAATATGACACATACGTAATAACTATAATAATATCAAATTTTGCCTTGTCACAATATATACAAGTTTGGCGCAGTATTCTAGTATGTTTGCCGTAATATGTAAGTTTACCGGTTCGAATCTCAGGCTACTTTTTTATCATTTTATCAATCACGGGGTTATTTTTTCATAACCAGTAAAAATTTGTTAATGCAAAATTTTGCTCGACAATTTTTTTTATTGCAATCGACCAAAAATTTGATGTAGTTTGGATATTGACATTCAGTTTTTTTCTTTGTTTCTTAAATATAATCAGTATCAGTAAAAGGTAAAAGTAAAAGTGTTATTTTTACAGGTACAAGTTTAACAAACATGAGTAATAAACAAATTACATGCCAATAGCATCGCTTTATCTCCTTCATTTTTGTTTGAAATAGAAAAGTACTTTAACGGTCAAACTCATTAGTCCAAGGCAATATCAAAAAGTATCTAATAACTACGGCGATAGAGTTTAATTACATGTGCTTCGATATTAAAATTAAAAAGTTTAAATATAAAAAAAAAATAGTGGCTTGGAATTTGAACCGCCGACCTTACGTACCAACGGCGGCGAACGGTAAGGCCACGTGACCAAACTAGCATATATGATGGCAAACTTAAATTTGATGTTGGTTTTATCTACCTAATATCTGTCATCCGCGACGAACACTTTTAGTAAATTTTGAAAAATGGTAACAGAAGTAGTCTATTCAAAAGAAATTCAGAATTCAAAATACATTGGCGACGAGGATAAAACCGTGAGTACGGAAATAAACTGGAAAAAAAAGGAAAGAGAAAACCAGTGTGTAAAAAAAAACAACATTTCAGTAATTGATAGACGAAAGTATTGTTTAAATTATTGTGTTACCTTACATAAAAAAATTAAAATAGAAGGTAATGGATTGCTAAAAATAGCAACAGTCTTCTCTGTTTACATATGATAGTTATTTGTAAAACGTGGCCTTCAGTTGTTCCCAGCCGTGAATGTTTTAAAAACGGTTCGGAATGTAAAGTTAACCAATTGAATATCGAAATAAGATCACAATATTTGACTATCAGAGATACAGATTCATTGCTATGCTCGTCCGTCTAAGTTGTTCACTACAAAGTGCACAACGATGTCACATCGAAATATATGTGCAAGCGTACATTC
>NW_013528976.1:127614-129777 GCF_000836235.2 Papilio xuthus
TGGCTGAAAAAAATACTGCAAAAATTCAAAATGTCCGTCACCACAGTCACAGAGTAAAACAACAATAATGTTAAAATATAAATTTTATTCAACTGTTTAAATTAATCTTACAGCAAAACTCCGGATCGAGTAATAAATACAAATAACTAAACAAAATTAACAACCTTATTTGAAACGAAAACAACATTTTTGTTTGTAAAAAATATATTTAAATTACATTTTTCAAGATGAAAATTATTATGAATACACAAAGTAAACTTGAACCGCATTTTTTGTGCAAAAGAATTTTAAAACGACAATGTTGCCAGAAATAAATTCAAAGACAAAAATTTCTATGGTAATAATCAATTTTAATTCATACTCTTTTATAATTTAGAAAAAAAAACTACAAGAAATCATTTTGGTTTTTAAAAAAATGGCGATCAAGAAACAAACTAATGTTTTTATAGAAATAAAATTGACTAATACCATAAACCATTGTAAAAATCTGTCAGGAGAAAGCATAATAAAGAAATCGTAATTTAATATTTTTAATATCATAATTTCCTAAAAAATTCTACAGATAATAAATCTACATAAAAATACAGAATGACAAATAATTTGCACAGAATTTTTCTCCTAAAAAACTTACGATTTGTCAAACAAAAGTTGTATGAACACAATTATCGCAAAAAATATAACCTCAAATTTTTTATTTTTTTGTCTAAACGTCAAATATTACATAATTTCGTTAAAATAAATAAAATTTTCAATGGATTTATTACTAATTATTTCTGTACGTATTTGGCGCCATTAAGAAATGACAGCTGATAATTTTTTTAATCTGTATTTTAAATTGTACACGAATAAGAGATTTTTTTTTCTTAACAACAATGAAACTACTACAAAAGAAATCAATTTAAACACATTTTTTTTTTAATTTTTTTTATGAAGAGTTAATTTATTTGTATTTTAATTTTAAATGACATATAAATGGAATATTTCAAATAGAGAATGATTTTCTACGTGTTATTTTATCTTATGAATGATAAAACTGAGGTAATTTACCTCGAAAAATGGAATCTGATTGTTTTTTTTTGCCTCATTTTTGTGTTTTCTTTACTAATAGGTTATATTTATGTTTTTTTATTTTACTTATTCTTTTTATTTATGTCAAATTTAATTTAAATTACACTTTCAGTTCGAAATGAACATCTTTAGTTATAATTTAATATATGAGAAATATTTATAAGTTAATGTTTTTTTTTTTATAATAGGGCTGTACAAATATTAGGGTTGACACATTTTTATTAAAAACAAACAAGTGAGGGGCGCTACTATCGCGGTTAATCTGTCAGAACAAACTTACCGTGGGTTTCCGAGACCTAAATATTTGTATAAAACAGAGATATGATGTTTTATAAGAATTTTGTGTCTCAAAAAACCAACGGAAAGACATAGAAAGTTATATAAAAGAAAAAATGAAGTGACAAAGAGGATTTTTAGAGAGTTTTGACACTGACAGAGGGGCGTTAGTGAGCTATACAGTTTGACTTTAGGTCAAATATACTTGTACGTAATCCATATTAGATAAATAATGAGATTTTCTTTGAAAAGATGTGAAATTTCATTACCGTAATACTTTTTTTTTAATTTTATCAAATAGGCGATTAATTAAATATGTTTTTTATACATGTTTTTTTTTTCAATGCGAACCTGAAGTTAGATGAAAGGTCTAGTGTTGTTTTTTTTTATAAAATGGATATATATATTTGGGATTTATTTAAATTCCACCTCGACTTGTCGATGGATAATCTGAAAAAGAATTTTAAATACATTTTTGATATCAACAAGTAAATTTATATTAAAAACTTAATAGTCTATGTGTTCTTCCAGACTATGTTCTACATTTATGACAAATTTCATCAAGATCCATCCATCCAAACATTCGTATTTATGATATTAGTAAAAATGTATTAGAATTAAATTGAAAAATATTTATCACCTGTTCCAATAGCATCGGTGTTTTCCTGAAAACAAAAAAATCACAATTAAGAAGAGTAAGAAACTCGTTGAGTGTCAATGATTCAGGAGTTAAGCAGTTGACTTGCAATCTGCAGGTCTTGAGTTCTAATCCCGTCATGTACCAATGTGTTTTTACATATGTACATTTATCGTATGTTG
>NW_013528976.1:130896-132918 GCF_000836235.2 Papilio xuthus
AGTAATTCAAAGATATGTGTGAAGTCAACCAACCCGCACTTGACCAGCGTGGTTGACTATGGCCTAATCACCCTTAACTCAGGGTAGGCTCCGAGCCCCTCGGTGGGGACGTATAGTGAGCTGATGATGATGATGATGATGATGAGACTTAATTACTTAAAATCCTTTGACGCAAGCGCACTTTCGTAACAAAGTCTTGTGTCGTCATAAACGTTCATATTTTAATAAGGCTAGTGTTGGGTCAATACACTGCCACGTTTTAATGTATCTTCTCTGTGCGTCCCCTACTCTGTTGATTAAAGGTAGACAATACATCTGCAATTGCGGATATCTATAGAAGTGTGAGATTTCGCTATTACAGCGAATTCATGCTATAACTCATTTACCACCTACTAGCAGTTGCCCACGACTTCTTAACGCCGAATTAAAAAATAGTAATAAATGTACCATATGAAGCGCCAATAGCCTAATGGTTAAGGGTGCGGATTGCCGATCACGAGGTCGGGGGTTCGAATCCCGTCATCCGACTATTGTCGTAAATCATATCCTAGCACAAGCATAGAGCTTAGTTGGAATGGTAAAAGAAATATTAGTAAATTTACAAAGAAATCTGCTAATATTTTATATATAAAAAAAACCTTATTTCACTAAGGGATAGTGTAACTTTCTAACAGTGAAAAAATTATTCAAATCTATTATATTTAGTGGTTTTTGAGTTTATTCAACACTGTTATGAAGAAAATCCGACAGTGCCGGTGTATCGCAACACTAGCCTTATTAACATCAACGTTTATGTTCCCTCACTACATCTGACACAAGACTTTGTTACGAAAGTGCGCATGCGTCAAATTATTCTAACTCATGTCTAAAAGTACAAAGAGCCTATATATATTAGCATAGCAAAAACCTTATGACACTCTTTGTAAGAATACGAATCGAATGACACCTTATTTGTCAAAATCTGTTCACTACGATACAGGATGTTACAAAATAATTAACATAAAAAACAAATAATTTAACTTTACCTCAGTAGTGTCATGAATCTCTTCTTTATCTTCTGCCAATTGCTCTTTCTCCATTTCTTCTTCTACTACCTGAAAGAAGAAATTTATAGATTTTTTTTATTAAAATTTCTTAAATTAACATTTTTGATTGTGTTATGGTCTACAATAATCGTATACTATTCGAACTCTCCACCTCGTGATTGGAAATCCGTACCCTTAACCATTAGGCTATTGGCGTTTTATATATGTTAGGTATCATCTTCAAGTCACAAAATATAACTTTCAAATAGTCAAGAAAAAATTATTTATGTCTATCGTGACATTATTACATTTATGTCAGTCGTGACAAATATCACAGTTATGTCAGTCGTAACAATTATCAAATTTATGTCAGTCGTGACAATAATAATTTACTATCAGTCTGGCATCGAAATAAAGACGCAAAAAAAAATGGGCATAGCAAATTGGAAGTCTGTTGCCAGAGATAGACCGAGGTGGAAAAAGTTGCTGGACAAAGCCAAGGCCCACAAAGGGCTGTAGAGCCAGAAGAAGTATCAGTCAGGTTTCCTATAAGCTGGGCGAAATAACATATTCATGTCAGTCGAGCAAAAAATTACCATTTTCTAAGTGAAAATCAAATTTAAAATGAGTCGGGTATAAATCAGCTCTAAGTCCCCACTCAGAGTGTACTCTAAGTGAGAGTATGTAATAGTGAATGCTGGTCCAGTGCAAGACTACACACATTTGACTTTCTCAGAGTGCAGCATCACGATGTTTTCCTTCACCGTAACAACATACGATAAATGTACATATGTAACACATTGCTACATGACAGGATTCGAACACAGGACCTGCAGATTAGAAGTCCAGTGTTTTAACCACTGAGCTACCGTCTTCTTACCTTCTCCAACTGTCTATCATTAGGTGGCTGAGTCTTCCACATGCTTGTCCACGTGCTTCTTATTGATTCAATCAATTTCTGTTTTATATCAGCCCCAACACGCGCCATTGTGTCTTT
>NW_013528976.1:133429-141178 GCF_000836235.2 Papilio xuthus
ATACGATTTACAACACTCAAATATTGACAAAATAAATCTATAGAAAATTAACATTGTCAGTTGGTGACATAATTATTTATAAAGAAGTCTGAAGTTTAAAAACCAAAAAAATCGACTGACAAGCCTTAATGGATAAAAAAAAATATTTCAATTTTGTTTTAAGACTAGCTATCGCTCACGACTCCATCTGTGAGGAATTAAAAAACTTAAGTATATGTGTTCTTCCAGACTATGTTTGACAAATTTCATCGAGATCCATACAACCGTTCTGACTACCTTCTTACATCCATCCATACAACTATCAACTTACCCAAATGCATTCTTTTCCTTCCCTTATGGTGCGGTATTTGGAAAGGTTTCACATTACGCAGTTGTGAATTTATAAGAGGTTCAATTCTGAAATTAAATATTAGCAAATTGTTTTACAATCATCATCATCACCAGCCTAAACTTGTCCAATGCTGGACGTAGGCCTCCCCCATCGATTGCCACAATAGCCGGTCCTGTGCCGGCTGCACCCAGTGCACTCCCGCAACCTTCACCAGGTCATCGGTCCATCGTGCGAGAGGCCTACCTACGCTACAATATCACTAGGGAAATTATAAACAGATGAAAATAAACATAATCGACATAAAAATGAACAAATTATGTCACTGATAGTGTATAAAATTCGACAATTATCAATCGGTCTGGAATATAAGTTCAAGTTCGTCCTGTAGGCCTAATTTTCATCCTCTTGGATGGGAAGTGGAAGTGGACTTTCCGAATGAGATGCATGGAGGGGGAAAATATTATCTTTGTGTGCATCCTCTCCTCCGTCAATTAAAGGTAGACAACGCATATGCAATTACGTATGTCTATGGGTAACGGTCACTTCGCTATTTCAGCGATATCAAGTGGCCGCTCGCTCGTTTGCCACTTTATGATATAAAAAGTACTTAATTTAATCAATTTTTAAACAGACTATGTCACTGATAGTGTAAAAATTTGGTCAATTTTCAGTCGGTCTAGAATATAAGTAACTCACCTGTAAGCAATTGGATCATAAGGATGGAATATATTAAAGAACTTCTTGCATGTCGGCAAACAGAAACCGGAACCTAGTAATTCTACGCCTCGAATACATTCGAAAATTGCTGAAAAGATTAAAAAAAATACATAAGAATAGTTAAAAAACGAAGTTTTTAATGCAATTGTCAAGTCTAAGATTTTTTTAAATTATAAGCAGATTTTTTTTAATTTACTAATATTTCTTGTACCATTCCAACTTAGCTCTATGCTTGTGCTGAGATATAACAATAGTCGAATGACGGGATTCGAACACCCGACCTCCTGATCAGAAATCCGTACCGTTAACCATTAGGCTATTGACGCTTTAATTCGACTGTTGCACTATATCATTGAATACTTTACACAAAATGGTTCTCTAACGACCTTCAACATACATTCTTAATATAAAAACGACTAAATTCTCTAGTTTTGTCCGGTGTCGGCACCGACAACTTTAGAGCTGATTGGGGGCCCTTCATTAAGCTGAGGGGGACTGGTGATGAGGCTAAATCGTGCGAAGATGTTAAAGCGGGCTCTACCACTGTAAAAAATGTCTTGACTTACCAATAGGACTGCCGAGTGCATACAATGCATCTGGTTTGAACTCTAATATCGGATATTTGACAGTAGGTTGTCCTGTACCGGCTGTTCCATTGACGTATTTCTTATCTGAACACGTATGATCCTTGAAATAAAACAAGAAATGTATTACAAGCATATCCAAAATGTCTTTTATAAACTAGTAACTAAATTAAACTATTAATTGTAAAATACTATGATTATGATTACTTACCAATGGTTTTTGATGACATAGAAGATCGTAAAGTATGACACTGCCTAAAGAATGACCTCCCAATGACACTCCTCCAGTAAAAGTTGGGTTTCTGGATTTAAAAAGGCTGTATATACGATTCAGTTCCTTGCACACCGTATCAACTATTGTCTGTAATAGAAATATGTCAATATTATATTTAAAACTTTGAAAACTTGACGTGATTATCTGTACATTTAAAAAAAAATTGTTACTATAATATGCTTATTAATTCTTTTTTATCTGTGGTAGATCGTCGGTGGCTCAAGGGTTAAGCTGTTGACTTGTCAGCAGGTCCTGGGTTAAAATTCCGGCATGTACCAATGTGTTTTTACATATATACATATATCAGATGTTGTTACTGTGTAGGAAAACATCGTGATGCACATATCTGAGAAGTCAAATGTGTAAAGTCTTGCACTGGACCAGCATTCATTTTTACATAGTCTCACTTAGGGTAGATTCTGAGACGAATCGCAAACGCAAATTAAAGTTCGTTACATTTGAGCTATGTTTAAACATAATTGTATCAGTCAGTTACTAACAATTACTGATTAGACCGACTTCAAACTGACAAAGTTCACAATCGACCTACAACATACGACTTTAAATATCTCTTACCTGACAATAAAC
The DNA here is from genome assembly GCF_000836235.2 of Papilio xuthus. Taxonomy (NCBI): domain Eukaryota; kingdom Metazoa; phylum Arthropoda; class Insecta; order Lepidoptera; family Papilionidae; genus Papilio; species Papilio xuthus. The sequence continues at coordinate 135,924 of NW_013528976.1, forward strand.
AGGACTTGTATAGAACAGTACATCCAATACAGTATCATTAGTGAAATTCCTAAGCCTGGGAATGCTATCAAGTGTGACCTGAGCTAATCTTTTATCAACACCATTCTCCCCGGAATGTAACGTCGAATGCCAAGATATTGGTAGAACCTGGAAAGTACATAAAATCTAATAAAACATCGTGAGTTATGAAGGAAATCCGACAGTGCCGGTGTATCACAACGCTAGTCTTATTAAAATATCAACGTTTATGTCCCCTCACTACATCTGATGCAAGACTTTGTTACCAAAGTGCGCTTGCGTCAAATGATTCAAAGTCATAATGTCTAAAACTGTGGAATACGATAATTTATTTTTCATAATAAAATTAGTAGATTTTTGTTAACTCACTAATATTTCTTGTACCATTCCAACTAAGCTCTATGCTTGAGCTAGGATATGGCTTACGACAATAGTAGAATTGCGGGATTCGAACCCCCGACTTCGTGATCGGAAATCCCTTAACCATTAGGCTATTGACGCTTTACTTGTATAGGCGTCTTTCACGACTTCGTCCGCGGGGTGTTAAAAAAACTTAGTAGTCTATGTGTTCTTCCAGACTATGTTCTATATGTATGACAAATTTCATCAAGATTTTTTTATAACATAAGGTGGCAAACGAGCGAGCAGCCACCAGAAATGACCGTTGCCCATAGACATACGCAATTGCATATGTGTTGCCTACCTTTAATCGACGGAGGAGGGGATGCACAGAAAGAAAATATTTTCCCTTCCCATGCATCTCATCCGGAAAGTCCACTTCCACTTCCCATCCTATCCTTATAAGAAAAAGGGTGGGAAGGAAAAGAAGACTAAAAGAGGCCTCCGGGACGCACACTCATCAGACTGTACGCGGAATTACTTCCACTTGACGCCTGTCTTCTGTGTGGTCGTGGTATTTCACTGAGCGAGGACAATTCGTGCGAACATGTTAAAGCGGGCTCTACCACTGTCAAAGTATGTCCATGCATCTGTTCTGGAGATACCTACAATCATCCATCCATACATCTAAATATTAGCAATTATGATATAAATAACATAGTTTGAAAAGCTAAACCTTTTACTTTTCTTAAACTTCTTACTAATATTATAAATGCGAATGTTTAGATGTATGTAAGAAGGTATCTCCAGAACAGCTGTATAGATCTTGATGAAATTTGTCATAGATGTAGAACATAGTCTGGAAGAACACATAGACTACTTAACAAGTTTTTTTTTATACGCGCGGACAGTCACGTGCGATAGCTAGTTACAACTCACCTCTATTCTGCCGACTATTCCATTTTCGTAAGAGTTTTTATAATGGGACTGAATCAATTGCAGACTCGTCGCTCGGAAGTCGTCAACTATGGAATTAAATTGTTAATATCCAATTCAAACAACACCTTATATTAAAGAACATAAGATTGAAAATCAATTAACAATTGTCTTAGTTCCAATACTTCTTATAACTTCTTATACCCTAGTACTTTAGACGGAAAAATAAAATCAATTGCTATAAAAACTAGACCTTACTGTTTAGTCAGTAAGATTCAAAATCGTTAATATCGTAACAAAGGAACTTCTAACAATTCATTATATACTAGTAAATTATATAGAAAATTAAATAAATTTCAATGTAAACTAGACCTTAATACCTTGTTTATAAGATTGAAAATCGATTAACAAATCTTAGTATTAATACTCCAAAAAATTTCTTATACCCTGGTACATTAGAAAGAAAAAATTAAAATAAAATTTCATTGAATTGAAAAATCTTTTCTTTCTTTTTTGACTTTTAATTTAATTCATATAATAAAAAATCGATAATTAATTTATAATACCCTAGTACTTTAGACGGAAAAATAAAATAAAATCAACGAAAACTTGACCTTAATCCTAAGCAAATAAGATTGAAAATCGATTTACACTAACTTCTTAACTCTTAATTTAATTTAAAAAATTAAAAATTGTCAATTGTCAAATTTCAATTTATTTACACAGATAATAAAATAAACTTGAATAAAGACTCGACCTTAAAACGATTTAATTAAGATTGAAAATCGATTGTCTTAACATATATTTTAGACATGAAATAAATTTCAATGAAATCTAGACCTTAATCCTATGAAATAAGATTAAAATTCAATTATCTTACTGACTCCTCGACTATAACGATAGTTAACAAAATTAAACATCGATAATTGTTTTAAGAAATCCAATACTGCAAACAATTCCTTATACCCTGGTACATTAGACAAAAATTAAAATCAAATTTCATTGAAAACTAGACCTTAACTTTATGTCATAAGATTGAAAAAAACTAGACCTTACTTCAAAGCTTATAAAATTGAAAATGACTTGCCTTACTAAGTTCTTGACATCAAATTCATTGAGCAGAAATTTAAATTATTTAAAAAAAACAACCCTTATTTTTAAGTAGATAAGGTTCAAAATCTTACCGACTTCTTCTACAGGACGAAACCTCATATCACACGCGGATCCGACGCCATGACATAGCAACAGCAAATGATCCACGTGTCCCGGCTCCGTATCTTCTATCTCGCTCTCCGCCACCCCCCTCCGTACAACACGAGGTCGAGTTGTCGTTTGCTAGATAGAGATAGAAATATAATAATATATTACCCATTTCGATGAAAATCTTTTCCGACTTCCTTCTCGCTGCGTTCAGTCTACAACAATAGTTATTTCGTTTAATTACTGATTAACTATTATAAATTGTCAGGCGCTTCAGTTGGCACGTCTGGTATAACAAAACTCTTGTTAGCGACGTGCCAAGATGACACTGTCACAAAATCTATCCACACGTTCCCGAGATAACACGGAACATACACAAACTTCCGAACAGACAGACAAACAAATAAAATACGATATATATTTCTCGATATACCATACATACAGTCAGTCCAAATTTATTAATTTAAACTAGCTGTTGCCCGCGACATCTATTGCACAGAGTATTAACGTAATCAGTAACCTATGTGTTCTTCCAGACTATGTTCTACATCTATACCAAATTTCATCAAGATCCATACAGCCTTAAGAGGTACATTCTAACATCCATCCATCCATACATTCGCGATAATATTAGTAAGAAGATTCTAACATTATTGGCATACCGGTTCTGGCCCACGCCGTGTACAAATAATACCAGATGGTCGTTACGACCTATCTGACATGGGTTTATATAATTTGTTGAAGGAGAACGGAACACCCTCTTCCTATCAGATAGACGCTGGAAGAAAAGGGATGAATGAGGATTAAGGATGGGATAGCATCGGGATGTGAAAACTTCGAACAAATTAGCTATTAAAGCAATTTGATTGCCCAAAATTACACTCGGGAAAAGATGGGACGAGGAAGTGTATTTGACCAAGGAAAGGACGCAAAGATGGAACATTCTCTTTCTTTGCATCCCCTCCTCTGTCGAATAAAGGTAGGCAAGGCAACTACAATTGAGGATGTCTATGGATATTAGTCGCTTCGCTATTTTGGCGAATTAAAGTGGCTGCACGTTTGCCACCTTATGAAATAAATTAATAAAAAAAACTCATAAGTAAAGAACGTCATCGTCACCAGTTCACTGAGGGTAGTCTACTCTAAGTGAGAGTATGTGATAGTGAATGCTGGTCCAGTGCAAGACTTCACACATTTGACTTTCTCAGATATGTGCAGCATCACGATGTCTTCCTTCACCGTAACAACATACGATAAATGTATTATATATATATATATATATATAAAAACACATTGGTACATAACGGGATTCGAACCCAGGAGCTTACTTTCGGCAAATTGCGGTTAAACCCCCCTTGCTACTAAACCCCCTTTGCCATCTAAGCCATCTAAATCTTTATACTCACAGACGAAGAGCTGAAGGCATCAGCTGCGTTGGTCTGCAGGAAGTGGACCATTACACCAGGTCCGTGCATCACCACCAGCTCACCATTAGGCAGGATTAATCTCCTATGCCATTCACCAGTTAGGATACCATGCTTGTATTCCTCCTGTAGATAAAAAAGATTACTCGAATTAGATTTAACTAACTAGAATTATAACTAACTAGAAAAATAACAGTGATAGAGCGAGCTTTAACATCGCAGGAATTGTCCTCGCCTGCAATACGAGCACACAGAAGACAAGACTCAAGTGGAAGCAATTCCAACTACAGTCAGATAAGTGTGTGTCCCGGAGGCCTAATTTTACTCCTCTTTCCCTTCCCAACCTTTTTCTTATAAATAAAGGATGGGAAGTGGAAGTGAATTTTCCGGATGAGAGGATGCATAGAAAGGGAAATATTATCTTTCTGTGCATCCTCTCCTCCGTTGATTAAAAGTAGGCAACGCATATGCAATTACGTATGTCTATAAGCAAGTCGCTTCGCTATTTCAGCGATTTCAGATTGTCGCTCGTTTGCCATGTTATGATATAAAAATAGATTCTTTAAAGGTACACATCCATTGGACACAAGATTGGACTGCAGATTAAACGGATTGACTTTGTCATAATGTGGACGCGATTGGACGCAGTGCTTTGACATAAAAAGCAAACTAAAATCCGGTGCGTCTGGTGCGGGACAATGTTAGTTTGAAGATATCTCCAGAACAGTCCAACGGATCTTGATGAAATTTGCTATAGATGTAGAACATAGTCTGGAACAACACATAGCCTATTAAGTTATTTTTTTAATTCCGTGCAGACTGAGTCGCGGGGTACAGCTATCAAATATCTTACCTCTAGTTTCTCAGCCACGACCTCTGAATAAGGTACATATCTCGCATCGGTGGTACCTTTGTAGAACCAACTGCATCTGTAAGATAAAAACAATAAATATAAGTTAAAAAAACTTGATATGCACTGATCTTTATAGATAGACTGGCTATAAGATATATCATTTTGTTCCTATTTGATTTTCGTCATTTTTCGGTTGCGGTTAAGAATTAAGTGACACGTAACATTAATAAACTAATTTAAAACGGATCAAAAAAACTGTCACTTCCAGGCTGTATGCATAAACGTAGTGTTGTTTGTCATGAGCGGACACGTCATAATTGCCATGCCGGAGAGAGGGAGTGTCAGTCGATGTCAGACCTTTGGACCGGCAACACGTGTCGGTACGTGAACGAGCCAAATATAACGCAATGAATGCTACATAGGTAACCACATAACAATTTATAGAGATCTATGAGAGATCCCCTAAAACACTCAGGTGAAGAATA
>NW_013528976.1:141808-171780 GCF_000836235.2 Papilio xuthus
TTTGGTATCAGAAACCCTCGGTAAGAGAACTACTAACCGCATAACATTAGTCGGTTTTCCGGACCAGTAGACAGGTACACGAAGTCTGCCCATCAAGTTCACATCATAACGACCACCGTCAGTCGGCACGAGCGTTGTCTCTGATAATTCCGCTGGAATATTAAAGTCATCATCAGCTCACTATACTCCACTGAGGGTATCGCCTACTCTAAGTTAGACTATGTGATAGTGAATGGTGACCTAGTGTGGGTTGACTTCACATATATCTTTGACTTTCTCGATCAGCATCACGATGTTTTCCTTCACCGTAATAACATAAGATGTACATATGTTGATTGCAAAGAATGGTATATGCCAGGATTTGAACCCAGGAGATGCAGAGAAGTGCTTAACCCCTGAGCCATCAATGTACCCAAGGTTAAACATTCAAACAACTCCTCTATCTTATTCTCTTAGAAGAAACTCACAATATCTTTTATAAACAAAACTTACGGCTAACGAAGGCATTTTCCAGAGCACTGGAATCGACAGTAGAGAAACCTTTCCATAATGACTTCCCCTCACAATCGACACGGTAGAACCAGTGATGTTTGACAGGACTGTACTCTCCGGATGAACGATTCTGGAACACGTAGAAGGGTACATTAAGATGTGATAAAATTATCTGGCCTGGTGACACTGCTATATGCCAGAAAACCTATTAAGATATAAAAAAACATAAGAAAATATAAAACAGGACTAACTGGGAGTTTCTAAGACTAAAAGCTATGCATATATCGTCATTCCTGTCACCTTTGACAAAATAGATAACAATATATTTCAAACTCGGATTTCGGTCTTAGAAACTCAGTTTGAATATTCTATTCTAGCACTGGCTGTCACTCGCGACTCAGTCTGCGCGGAGTTAAAACCCTAATTAGCAGTCTATGTGTTCTTCCAGACTATGTTCTTCATCTATGCCAAATTGCAGCGAAATCCATACAGTCGTTCTAGATATAATTTCAAACAAACATACATCCATCTAAACATTCGCATTTATAATATAACAAGCTATCGCCTGAGACTTCGTCTGCGCTGAATTAAAAACAAACGTAATAAATAACCTATGTGTTCTTCCAGACTATGTTCTACATCTATACCATATTTCAGCGAGATCCATACAGTCGTTCTGGAGATACCTTCAATCATCCATCTATCTAAACATTCGCATTTATAATACTAGTAAGATTAAGTAAGAAGTAAGATAGAAGAAGTCTTAATAAATATACAAATACCTCAGTAATCATAGTGACATTTTCTTCTTTTTCCTCTTCTATCGTTATATTATCAAAATTAACTGTAAACGATCTATCACCTGATGTTTCCTTTTTAGTTTCCATATTAACCTCTTTCTTTAATTCACAATTATCTTCGTTCATATATTGTTTAATTTTAACGTTATTTTTACCTAATTTTAAATTTTCGATATTTATATCTTTAACTACCCCACTTTCTAAGCTACAGCAATGCTTACAAGTTTCTATAATATCTACTTTGTTGCATTCAGTATTTGATAGAGGAGTTTCTAAATTTATGTCAGAATCTGATACAATTGGAATTTCTATATTTTTTGTGTCTATTTTATTATTAAAAGAATCATTGTCGTAAAGAACTGTGAAATAATTAACAGTTCTTACTATTTGTTCTTTTGGAATGGATTCAATGTTTGCTGGCGATGTTAAATCTTTGATCAAATTCATGTTAGATACGTATTTATCTTGTGGAATGTTTGATTTATCACATTTAGTTGATGAAGTCATGTCGTGTCTATAATGATTTTCCGATTGGCTTAATTCAAAAAAAGACTTCGATGGATCATTTTGGGATGGTGATGTAAAGTAACTCGATAGTCTACTAAAGTCACAAACATCAGGACTTTTACGCGATGGCTCCGGTTCAATGTTTTTTGAATCCGATGATTCTGTAATTTTAGTTTCTTCAGATGCTGCTTCAGTAGTCTCTTCAATATTTTCTTGATCTTTTTTTGTTCCAAAAACAGTTGCAAAATCTGGTAATTTCACATTACTTTCTGTTGTATCCGTTGTTAAGACGACTTTAGATATGTTCATTATCTCATTGGTCGATTCTTCTGTTATATTGGCATTGTTTTCATTGGCAGGTTTATCATTTTTTTCAGTAGAAATGTATGAATATGTTAATGATGAAGATTCCGGTTGCGGCAAATATATGTTACTGTCAGGCAAAACGTAAGTTATTGGCTTTTGGCTGGGATTAATATCTGGTGTTGCAAATGCATTATAATTTTCATTTGGTATAATATAAAATTGTTTCGGATATAGAGATTCAAAGCCAGGCGGTACTTTCACAATTGTCATAGGATGTTGGGATTCTGAGATATTCAGATTTGAAACAGATTGAGAAGTCAATGAGTTTCTGTAGAAATTTTCTACCGCGTAATTTCCAGTGTCGAAGTACGAAGCAATAGTTGTTGATGGACTCGTTGAAGTGGCCACTTCGTATAATTTTGAACTTTCGGTAGTTTTAAACACATCATGACTTTGATCTAGTGTTTCCTCCATTTTCTTATATTTCTCAATTCTATTAGTAAACGTATCACTATCTGGAATCGATTCTTCGGAACTTTTCTCTCTTTCTCTGAACTCAATTTTATCGTCATCCGTTTCTGAAGGTTCGATTACGTTATCATCGTAGATAGGGAAGTCTTTTGTCGCATCTTGTTCTATAGAGTGAACATCTAAACCACTTTCATCGGAATTTGCATCCTCTTCAGCCGGAGGAGCTGATGGAGTACTCATTTCCCTTGCAAATTCTGTTAGCGGTTCATCAAAACAACTTTGATATTCAGCTTTGATTTCATCACTTGCATTATTTGGCATATTGTCTGCGGTAAAAACATTAGGACCAGTCAATTCAGGTTCTTCTACAAGCCATTCGTAATTTTTGGGAACTGCTGAACTATTGGTAAAACCATCCATAAAGTCTTCTTCTTGTTCTTGTAGGGTCTCTATGGTTTCTTCTGTCATATATGAGATTTCGTCACATTGATCAGGATCAAAATCATTCGTATTTACGTCTGGACTTTCATTTGCAGTAAATGGTACTTCAACAGGATTAGATAGTTGTATTGGTGCTATTATATTTTCAATCAGTTGATCTGTTAGATTTTCAACTTCCTTTTCTTCAGGCTTATTAACCTCTCTACAAGTTTCGCAAATACTTAAGTCATGGTCACTTTCTTCTTCCTTCAACACCGTCTCTAAGACATTTTCTACAACTTGCTTCTCAGTAGATAAAGGTCTATCAAAGAAATCTGCTGCATTCTGATCAAAGATGAACCCTTGATGGGCTTTAGAATCGACGAATACATCTGTTTGAGTTGGCTCTTTATTATTAATAGCAGTAGCTTGACTATCGAATGTAGAGCCGCTAGGTAAGTTTGACGACGATTTAAAATATATAAACCCAATATCATCCCATTTAGGCATTTGTGGTTCTCTTACATTACTCGCGGTTTCTTCAGTATTGGTAACCTTTGGTATATTATTTTTAATTTCTGGCTTGTATAAATCCTCTTTAGAACTTTCATCTTTCTTATCAGAAGGAAAACATTCCGATAATTTCATATTCGAAGCTTCATCCGATTTAAAATTCATTAGAGACGTTTTATCATCTTTTTTCGCATGCAATAAATGTTGCATTGGTACATTAGCTTGAAATCCTGAATCAGAAAAGAAGGATCTATCACATAAATTTGATTCTGTTACTTGTGGTTTGTAAGGATCGAAATGAACATTCGAATTAGTATTTGGGTTTGCAAATATTTGATTAAAACTAGTCATTTCAATGTTAGATTTCGCTGTTTCCTTTTCTTGGGTTGCATAATTTTTATTAATTTTTGTTCCAACAGCTTTCAAATCTTCTTTCTTGTTCGATCCATAAGATGAATCTACAGCCCAAGGGGATTTTTGATTTGCTTCAGTATTGTAACTATGAACAGGTTTATCAGAGCTTTTTGAAGCTTCTTGAAAATAAATATATGGGCCTGGTTGTCTAATAGTATTATCAGGTAATTGGTAATTATAAGCGAACGATTGTGATGCTGGTTCGGCAGTAGGCACGTATATTTCTAAATTACTATTATCTCGTTCTTGTGAAGTTTTCTGTAATGGAAATGATCCGTATACATTTTCTTGATTAGCTGCGTCCATTTTAGTATAATTATAAGCTGGATCGAAGAATGTTGTAACTGAATTTTGAATCTTATTAAGATCGATGGAGCTAAGCTTAGATTTCAAAGAACCAATGATTCCAAAACCTTTGGATTCTTGCTGAGTATTTTCAAAATATTCCGTTGTCTGTCTGCTCAAATCGAAAGCTGTATTGAATTCAGATTGTACATGGCTTTGAGTTTGTGGTTGAGGATTATTAAAATGTTGATAAACTCCTACATTGCCAGCCAGTTCCGTTGCAGTAAAGGGATCTTTAGATTGAACTGAAGCCGTTATTCCGGAATCATCAGAAAACTGTTGGGCTGGTAATTGTGGTGTGTATAAAGATCCTTGGAAAGTGTCAGCCTGTTCGGTATAAATAGTCGGTTTTATATTATTACTAATATTACCAACACCTTCAATAGGGCCTGAATAATATTGTGGTTTTTTCATTGTCATTCTGAAATTATTGCTTGCGATCTTTGGAGGTTCTCGTATATTTTTAGTTGGATCCGAAGCAGCAATTTTAGGTTCAAATAATGTTTTATTAACAGTAGCAATATTTGGAACTTCATTTATTTTTCGACCTGTATTTGAATCTGTTATAGCACTTTGATTATAGAATTTTGGTGGTGGCGGCAATGATTCTGACTTGGACGATTTATTTAGTTTTTCACCTAATAATTCATCAGCCAGATTAGTTATCGGTGGATCTAGATTCATTTGTGATAGCTGTTTTACAGCTAGATCTGCTGGTGATGATATCTTCTGAGGAATATCAATAGGACTATGCCCTTTAATATTTTCCAATATACTTCCTTGAGGGATTTCTTTTGATACAAATATTGACATATTTGATCCATACGTTGCAGGTTTAATGATATTTGATGTTATATTTGCAATACCCGAATGTTTTTTAGGATCAATTATAAAGCTTTTATCAGGTTTTTCCGATGTAATTCCATGGTAATTCATAGCACACACAGATGTCTCAGGTTGATGTACGTTAGGCTCAATTACAAAACTCATATCTCTTTCTTGTGAAATAATTCCTCGAAGTTTCGTGGCACTTGGTTTATACACAGGATGTTGCATTTTAGATTCAATAATAGTAGTATCCGGTTTATCTTGTGTCATTCCTTGATACGTACTTGATACAGTTTCAGGTTGTGATTGAATATCAGACGGTACAAATATATTTTGCAATGGAGCTGAAAGTGGTACTTGTGGTTTTATAATAGGATTATTAGCAGCAATACGCCTTGCTATAGAAGGTGGTAAAACTGATCGTACACTATTCTGATCAGATTTTGTTTGATTTGAAAACATCGGTGGTGGAGGAATAACAGACATGTTAGACTGTGGTACTGTTTGAGGTGCATTTGGTTGCATTGTAAAAATTGTATCTTTCTGTATATTATCTATAGATTGCCATTTGTTAATATTATCCATAGATACTGTCAGATTATCTATAATTGTCTTTTGTTCGTATCCAGATTGATTTTGTTCTGGATAATTTGATGGATATTGTGCCATATTATTATTTGATCCGAACTGAGTAACATCAACATTTTTGTTTGTTCCAGTTATTTCAATCGTATTCTCGTCATGTATTCTAGTCGATGTATCCGACTTCTGTGTTTCAGGAGCGTAAAATGGGACATTAACATGAGCTGGCTGGTTTGCTATATTTTGTGATGAATCTGCGGATCTTAGACCTGGTATTTGCGCGTACATTTTCTTCTTAGTTGTTATTCGATAGTTTGATGCTGTACCTGTAACAAGAGATGTTATAATTAGTTATATTCTTATTCCTTATTTAATGTTTTTTTTATAATGAGCAGCGGGAACACCGAGGTGTTCCACGACTCTCATGGACATCAGCAATAGAGGAACCGCAGATGCGTTGACAACCTTTGAGATGGTGATACGCTCACTTCTTAAAAGGCGTTATAATTGAAAAAGTAACTGTCTGTCGTTTCACGCAAAAACTTTCAAATCGATTTAAATGCGATTTGGTACACAAATAGTCTACAGCTGAAATAACCGTTTTTTAATACTTGTATATAAATATATAAGGTACATACACTTTTAAAACATTTTTTTCAATTTTTGTATGTAAATTTGATACAGCTCTGAAACAGCTGGACTGATTTTAATGGGACTTTATTGGCCAGTAGCTGATGTAATAAGGAGTAACTTATGGTAGGTTTATTTTAGAAAAATAAAGTTATATTGCAATATCCATGTCCAGTACGCGCATCTCAAAGACAGTATTTCTAGACTAAGTCGCGGGCACCGCTAGTTAAAATCCCTAATATTCCAGGAGAAAGTTATCAGTTATATAAAACACTGGTGCTTACACAACATCTCATTACAGCCTACACTGTCACTCCGACACTGGATCTGAGACTTATAATTATTAAGTTTCACACAGTATTAGCAAACTCGTCTTACTAAAGCCTGTTTTCCACTAGGAATAAGATGTAATGGGGCACAGCAATAAACGATATAAAGACAAGAAACACGATTAATTTAAAATAACAATAATTGTAATCCTATGATATTCAGGGGAAGAATACAAAATCAAATAACACCTCACTCGTTCAAAATTACTTGTCCTTTAACAAACCCATTCATACATACGCGCGAAAGACATAATTCTTCTAAATTAGTCGGGTAAAAACATAGACTATTTTCACCTTTACTTCTAAGTCATTTACTGCCGTATCATTATTCATCATCAGCTCACTATACCTCCCCACTGAGGGGCTCGGAGCCTACCCAAGTTAGAGTTGACTAACCATAGTCAACCACGCTGGCCAAGTGCGGGTTGACTTCACACATATCTTTGAATTTCTTGAAATGTGCAGCATCACGATGTATTCCTTCACCGTAAGAATATCGGATAAATGTACACGTGTAAATCGAAAATCGAAAAACATACTGGTACATGACGGGCTTTGAACCCAGAACCTGCAGATTCAAGTCAAGTGTTTGACCCCTGAGCCACCGACGCTCTATCATTATTGCTTATTCAAAAATGAAGTAGGCTTTTCGTCATCGTTATGTCACAACTAGCTGTCGCCCGGGAAGAATTAAAAAAAAACATAATTAGTAGTCCATGTGTTCTTCCAGACTATGTTCTACATCTATGGCATTTTACATCAAGATCCATTCAGCTGTTCTGGAGATACCTTCTAACATACATTCATCTTAACATTCGCATTTTTAAATATCAACTTATAATATTTAGTTACCGTATTCTTAATATATAATTTCATATATAGAATAAAAAATTATACAAAATATATTATATTAAAAATAGAACACCACCGGCTGCGGAATCCCATGACTCAAACAACCAGTGGTGAGGGCTGCAGACAGGAACCTTATCACGATGCGTGCGATTTCTAGGATAACTGCCTTTTATATAGGGTCCTTAATCCAACTGTGTAGCGAGAGCTTCTTGAGATGTTGGTCGAAGCTCTTCGCTATCAGTCCATTCATGGTTACGACTATCGGAATAATGGTAGTCGATTTCATACGCCACATGGCGGTAACCTCGTGAGCCAAATCGCATTGTGCATTTATATTATTAGTAAGATTAGTATAAGATTTTTGCGTCTACGCGCAATAAATGCATAAATTTTCTCTATGACGATTCGATGTACTGTCATAAATACTTGTCATAGGACCACTGATCAAATATTTGTATATTGTTGTATTTGGCTGATAATGTACAAATCTTGTGCCCGTGTTTGCTTCATGTAATATTTTATTTGCAACTCAAACTTGCCACTCTATTACGCAGACGTTCGAGACTGTCAAGTAGCGTATTTGTCAAATGCTTTGTACATCTATACTAACATTATAAATCGGAAGAGGTTGTTTGTTTAAACGCGCCAACTTCAGTAACTACTGGTCCGATTTGAAAAATTCTTTTTTGTTGGATAGTCCATTAATAGAGGAAGGCTTTAGGCTATATAACATTACGCTGCGACCAATAGAAGCGAAGCGTCAGTGAGAAATGTTAGAAAAACGGGGAAAATTTTTCGTTAGACTCTCTAAAACTCGAGATTCGCTGAACGGATTATCTTGGTATTGAAATGTTCGTGGAAGTCTTAAGTTCTTTTGTTTCATTTCACGCGGACGGAGTCGTGGGCGATAACTAGTTATTATTATGTTGACACAATGTCAATAAACAATTTTTACAGCAGAATGGTATTTGCTGTACGTTCAACATATACTAAAAACCGACATAGTCTTGTCAATTGAGAAAAAAAAATCTGCAACTTGAACAATAGTTACTTTACGATTCTTTAAGATATGCAGTGATGATTGTAATTTATCGGTTACGTCACTTAAAAGGTTTACACACGTGAGGTTGAAAAGGTCGTGGTATGGCCGTGAGAACTACAGACGGTTTGGCGCCCATATCTAAGATTAATAATGACGTAACAAAAAAAAAACGTTGACTATTTTAATCAATATATCAGCTGGTATCGAGCTGTACATGCGACTGCGTTTAGTAGTCGGAAACACTATCATGATTATCTTTGCATTTTTCTGCGCTTCTATTGGTCGCTGCGTAATGTTATATAGCCTAAAGCCTTCCTCTATAAATGGACTAACCAACAAAAAAATAATTTTACAAATCGGACCAATAGTTCCTGAGATTAGCGCGTTTAAACAAACTCTTCCGCTTTATAATATTAATATAGATGATCCGAAAGTTTGTTAAGAGCCAGTTAGATTGCTCGTTTTTCTTTTCTTCTTCGTTAGTCTGGAAGAACACATAGGTTGCTATTTTTTTAATTCCGTGCAGACGTAGTCGCTGGCGACCGCTAGTATTAGAATACTTAAAAGATATGCTAGTAATTTAACCTAAAATCTACTAAAATCTGCCGACAATTTATCAAGGACTTGGACAACTAATCAAAATTGTCATAAGAGATTTATTAAAAAATAGAATACAGTAAAGACACTTACCTAAAGGCGGTTTTGTGGGCGGCGGTGCCACTTCCTTAACATCTGGTACGCTCATCAGAGGTACACCAACGTCTTGAGTTTTTTGAATCTGTTCATTCGGAACTCCTGGTACTAGATCTGGTACCGGTTTCACATCGGTGTGCTCCCTCTTCATACTCAGCATATTAGAAAAGGAGCTAAACACAGCACTAGCAACTTGTGGCAACACTGTTGGTAATTGTGAGAAATTCTGCGCAATATCAGCTGTTAGACTATGTTGAAATTCTTCAGTACTTTTATCAGGTTCATTCAAATTTATCTCTTCTAGATTTTCCTCTACTGCAGCTAAATTTTCAGCTTCTTTTACAGCACTATTAATAGGCGCACTGACATATCTAGTACCGTGGAGTCTAGCAAAATATTCATTCACGTCGAAATCATCTTCAGTATTATGTGAAGCTTTTGACATGGTTGTACTACGTGATTCCATTGTATTATTATTATCAAGATTTTTTTGAGCATTTGACGGGTTTGGATTGATATTGGTTAGTTTATGAGAATGGTATATATTAGAATTTGAGTCACCGGATGATAAATCTAATTGAGTCTGTTCGGGGTCCCTCAGGGAACGCGCTTGGGGACCGGTTTGGTTATCTGTAACAAAAGAAAGAGAAATTTTAATAAACCTTAAATAAAATTAAAAGAACGCCTTCGGACATTAACTTCATAAGTTTAACATAAATCTACCATTACAACTTGCAGCAAGATAAGATATTAAGCTGTTTAAATTTCCAATATCAAACTAAGGACGACTGCCCATCCATAAGGACCCATCGGTCGGCCCAGGTACCGCTGGCGAGACGCCGTATAGCTGGATCTGCGGGAGCTACAAACGATGGACTGGCAGGAGAAGGCACAAGACAGGCGACTTTGGCGATCTCTTGTGTCGGAGGGCAAGACCCGCTTTGGGTCGATGCGTCAGCGGAGTAAGTAAGTAATCCAAGGACAAGTTTGTTGATTACTAGCAATCTATTACACGGACTTTGCCAGTGCAGGATTAAAAAAGTAGCCTACATGCTCGCATGCATCAGCAACCTTCTAGTCAAAGTCCCATCAAAATCTCTCCATCCGTTCTGGAGATTACCCGGAACAAACTCGGACTTGTGGACAGAGAGATCGCGAAACAAGTTTTTTATACACAGAGATACTGCTATTTTAATCATATATATATAATAAGAAATATAGTATAGAATAGGATAGAATAACCAACAATAAGAAAACTTCATTACCATACTAAAGTGCTAAACAAAATAAAAAAATGAATCGACAAATCAAGTTAAAATGAAAAGTTAACTCAACCTTGAGCAAAGCTTATATTTTTTTTTTATCTTATCTAACAATACAAACGCAATAAGGAAAGGCTACAAAGGATATAATTCGTCAGAATTAACACGTGGCTTTCAATTTCAATGACTAGTAAATAATATCAGAAAACGTGCATATTTATTCAACTATCTATTTCCCGCAACTTCGTCAACGTGGAATAAAATAGCCTATATTCTATACGTTCTACATGTCCCCACTGAGGGTCTCAGAGCCATACAGTGCCGGTGTACTGGCGCATCACTAGCCTAATTAAAATATCAATGTTTATGTCCCCTCACTACATCTGACACTTGACTTTGTAATGAAAGCGCGCCATTCGCGCCAAAGGATTCCAATTAATAAAGTCTAAAAATGACCAGGACATAGTGAATGCTGGCAGAGTGCGGGTTGACTTCACACATATCTTTGACTTTCTCAGATATGAGCATCACAATTTCCTTCACTGTAACATCGGATCAATGTACATATGTAAATCAAACACATTGGTACATTGGGATTCCAACCCAGGACCTGCAGATTACAAGTTATCTGCTTTACCCCTGAGCCACCGACACTCTATAACATCATATACCTTCTATTAAAAGTTACGTCAAAATCGTTCCAGCCGTATTGCGAACAGACAGACAAAAATTAACTATTCTTTATAAGTAACGTAAGTAAATATAGATTTAAAGTATTATTGTACCGAGTCTTTCCAAGGACTGTGCTTACGTAATTTTGATCACTTCAATGTAACTTAAGTGTTTGGATATACAGCGTATCCCGAAATTCAATAAGCAGCTACTGGTGTATAGATAGGTCTATTGGATATACAGCGTGTCCCAAAATTCAATAAGACGCTACTGGTGTATAGACAGGTCGTTTGGATATACGGCGTGTCCCAAAATTCAATAAGACGCTACTGGTGTATAGATACGTCGTCTGGATATACAGCGTGTCCCAAAATTCAATAAGACGCTACTGGTGTATAGATAGGTCGTTTGGATATACAGCGTGTGCCAAAATTCAATGATAAGCCATTCAGCCGTTTTTGAGATACCTTCAAACAAACATCTAAACATTCGCATCTATAATATTGTTAAGTATTATTTCCTAGTATGTTAGTGCTAATTACCATTCGTTTAAATTACCTAGAGTTAGCAAATTATAGCTTCAATTTAGTTCAGACAAATGTCACAAAACCAGTTTTAAATATATGTTTATTTCTAAGGCTAAAGTTTTGTAGTTGTAAATAAAATTAAATAGAATCTAGTCTGTATTTGTTTAGTACTTAAAGTTGAATTTCATTTGTATGAATGTTCTAGGTTTAAATGTCTCAAATACAAGGATTGGTTAATACGTTAAACGATTACTATTTAAAAGTTTTATTTTTATATAATTAGGTAGCAAGCGGTTATCTGGATTCGCCAAAATAGCGAAGCGATAGTTGGCCATTGACATACACAATTGCGGATACGTTCGTATCATCATCAACATCAGCTGTACGTCCCCACCGAGGGGATGGAGTCTACCCTAAGTTAAGGGTGACTAGGACATAGATGGCCACGATGGCCAAGTGCGGGTTGACTTTACACATTTGACTTTCTCAGATATGTGCAGCATCACGATGTTTTCATTCACCGTAAGAACTTCGCATAACTGTACATATGCAAATCGGAAATCGAAAGACACATTGGTACATAGCGGGATTCGAACCCAGGGCCTGCAGATTGCAAGTCTTAACACTACTGAGGTGGGAACGTTTTTCCTTCCTATGCGTTCCCTCGTCCATTCAAATCCACTTTCCTTCCTATCCTCTCTTTATAGGCAAAGGGTGAAGGGGGAAAGGGAGTAGAATGAGTTCTCGAACACACACTCATTAAGTAGTTGTAATGAGTTATGACTTAAGGCGCATCTTCTTTACGGTCATAGTATTGGTAGAGGACGAGAAGCAGAGCGCAAGGAATATTTCTGCTGTCTTCTTCATTTGAAAACTTATCTGTATATAAAATAATCAATTGCCGTTCGTTAGTCTTGTAAAACTCGAGAAGGGCTTAACGGATTTATCTTATCTTAGTCTTGAAATGTTCGAGGAGGTCTAGGGAAGGTTTAAAAGGTGAAAAAAATCATTCCACGCTGACGGAGTCAGGGGCGACAGGTAGTTTGTAATAAATAGTGGTATTAGCTTTGGTAGGCGTTGAGGTTACATACTAAGAAAGCTATAAGTAAAAAAATTGTATTGTACGATAGAAATTTCTCGAACTTGTTACCATTATTCAACTATATAAGGATTAATGAAAACAAGTACAGTTGCAAACAAAAATGGTTCATATCAGAATAAATATTACTAATATTATAAATGCGAATGTTTAGATGTTTGTTTGAAGATATCTCCAGAACAACTCAACGGATCTTGATGAAATTTGTCATACATATAGAACATAGTCTGGAAGAACACATAGACTCATAATTAAGTTTTATTTTAATACCGCGCAGAAGCAGTTGCTGGCGACAGCTAATTATTTTTTTATATCATAAGGTGGCAAACGATCGAGCGGTCACCTAAAATCGCTGAAATATCGAAGTGACCGTTGCCCATAGACATACGCAATTGCATGCGTTGCCTACTTTTAATCGACGGAGGAGAGGATGCACAGAGAGAAAATATTTTCCCTTCCCATGCATCCTCTCATCCGGAAAGTCCATTTCCATTTCCCATCCTTTCCTTATAAGAAAAAGGGTGGGAAGGGTATGAGGACTAAATTAGGCCTACGGGACGCACACTCATCAGACTGTAGTTGGAATTGCTTCGCACTTGACGTCTGTCTTCTGTGTGGTCGTGGTATTTCACCGGGCGAGCCGGGCCAGTTCGCGCGAAGATGATAAATCTACCACTGTTAAATTTAATTTCTTAGTATATTTTTCTTCGCTGAGTGTACCGTCTACAATTCTAGACTAGAAAGTCTATATTAGTAGCCAGTTGTTTAAAATCTAGATTGATTTCATTTTCACTACACCTACTGTTTATTAATAAACGTTTTACACTGAGATAAATTAAAATATATAGAGCGTCGGTGGCTCAGTGGTCAAGCACTTGACTTACAATCTGCAGGTCCTGGGTTCGAATCCCGCCATGTACCAATGTGTTTTTGATTTCCGATTTACATATGTACATTTATCCGACGTTCTTACGGTGAAGGAAAACATCGTAATGCTGCACATATCTGAGAAGTAATTCAAAGATATGTGTGAAGTCAACCAACCAGCACTTGACCAGCGTGGTTGACTATGGCCTAATCACCCTTAACTTATTGTAGGCTCCGAGCCCCTCAGAGGGGACGTATAGTGAGCGGATGACGAGATTAAAATATGCAATAAACAATTTTTTGTTTTATAACAGAATGTTCAACGACGCCCAAGAACTGCAATACCAGAGGAACCGCAGATGCGTTGCAGAACTTTGAGATAGTGATAAGGTCGCTTCTTGAAGGACCCTAGGTAGCGGTGATTTAAAGTGATTTACAAGTGAAGTCTTGCACTGAGTCAGCATTCACTATCACATAGTTTCACTTACTTAGGGTAAGATGATGATTATAAAAGCTTATTTTCAAAATAAGTTTGTTAATTTAATTATTTTTAACCGGTTTCTATATCTTACTAATATCACAAATGCGAACGTTTAGATGGATGTTTGTTTGAAGGTATCTCCGTAACGGCTGAACAGATTTTGACGAAATTTGGCATACATGTAGAATATAATCTGGAAGAACACATAGGCTACTTATTATTGTTTTTATTTCCACGCGGACGGAGTAACGGGCGACGGCTAGTTTGTCAATAAATACATTGGCTTGTTTTATTTCATGTAGCAATATAATGACCAATACGTCCATTTTGGTATCTGTCCCACCTATGGGTGTGGTGTAGAGTACGGTCACTTAAAACCAATTACAAAATATGTCGTAGTAAAACAGAAAAATCAGCCATACCTCAATTTGTCTAAATCAATGAAACAATTACCAAAAAAATATCATCAAATCAAAGAATATGCAATGTAAAACAAAGATTTTGTTCATATTAATAGTAGAATTTAGTTGTTTTTCTCCCATTTTTCTATAATAGCACTGTCAATTGCCAAATCTCTCAATGAAACTACTGAAATCAAGCAAAGGTTAACAGTGGTAACAGTGGTAGAGCCCGCTTTAACATCTTCGCAGGAATTGTCCTCGCTCAATGAAATACCACGACCACACAGAAGACAGCCGTCAAGTGGAAGCTATTCTAACTACAGTCTGATGAGTGTCCGTCCTGGAGGCCTAATTTAGTCCTCTTTCCCTTCCCACCCTTTCTCTCATAAGTAAAGGATGGAAAGTGGAAGTGGACTTTCCGGATGAGAGGATGCATGGAAGTGGAAAATATTTTCTTTTTGTGCATCCTCTCCTCCGTCGATTAAAGGTAGGCAACGCATATACAATTGCGTATGTCTATGGGCAACGGTCACTTCGCTATTTCAGCGATTTCTTATGATAAAAAAGGTAGTATATAATTTGTTGATTTTATAACAAGAGACCAGTACATTTAAACAATATGTGTTTTAGTACTGCTGACTAATCGAAATTTTTTTCCTCAATTTTTTCATATGAAAAAGAAAAAACTGTAGCAATTTAAATTTCACACACCTTTAACCAACCAATTTGAATATTACCCAAATTCTCTAACTAACCGTAACATGATTCACACAAGTTTGCGTTGCTGTAACACAGCGGCATTGGATTATCTTCAAAACGGCTTTATTTATTTCCGATATGAACGATTGACTAAAAAACTAATAACCAGGTCAAGTTACGTGTAATATCTGTTTAGCCCACATAAAAACTTTCGCAAACTTTATCTACAGTATATTACTTGTTGAGCAACTAAAAAAAACGTAGTTAGGCCTATGACCACAAAGGTATAAAATTACCGAATTATGCGTAAAATTGTCAGCTTTTGTCCGCGACTCCGTCTGTGCTGAATCAAAAGCAAACTTAATAAGTAGCTTATGTGTTCTTCCAGACTATGTTCTACATCTATGTCAAATTTCAGCAAGATCTATACAGCCGTTCTGGAGATACCTTCTAACATACATTTAAACTTTCGCATTTATAATACTAGCTGTCAACCGTGACTGTCCGGGCGGAATTAAAATAGCCTATGTGTTCTTCCAGACTATGTTCTACATCTATGCCAAATTTCATCACGATCCGTTGAGCCGTTCCGGCGATACCTTCTAACAAACATCCATCGATCCATTTAAATATTCGCATTTATAATACTAGCTGTCACCCGCGCCTCCGTCCGCGCGGGATTAAAAATAGATGTTGGCCGATTCTCAGAGCTACTCAATATGCTCACAAAATTTCATGAGAATCGGTAAAGCCGTTTCGGAGGAGTATTGGAACGAAAATTGTGACACGAGAATTTTATATATAAGACTAGTAAGATTTAAGGACGAAGTCACGTAAAACGGCTAGCAACAAAGAAAGATTAATTTGAACTTAAGACAGCTTTTTCCTTTAGCATTGTCGACAATGACACCGCACGAGACATGTGACTTTGAACTAGAAATATTGACTAGATGATCTTGAATCAAATGGATCGTAATTTACACATACTACGCGTTGTCACTGCCAAAAACATGTCTAACAACATGTTGGCTATCTCTGTTTTACAAAAAGAATGAGAGAGATGGAGATATGTCTTTAAACATATCTTTTATCACTGGAAACCCAATTGTTTAATTCAAAAATGTCTGCATATTTGACCGTGATGTACTAGGCGAACATAAATAAACATGTGTATTAGAAGTTTGAAAGCAGCGCTAATAATGGACATTTTAGCGTTTATTCGACGAACGCTTTTGAATTACTTTTGTTCCATTCACCCTATGGTTTAAACCGCGCGATAAAAATACGTCGCGTTTTAAAAACGCCGCAGTATGGACAGATACTTGAACACATTTTAACGCGCGATATAAAAAGCGCTCGTGCGAATTTATTTTATATCATAAGGTGACAAACGAGCGAGCAGCGATCGTAGACCATAGACACGCGCAATTGCACTTACGTTGCCTATCTTTAATGAACAGAGGAGGGGATGCACAGAAAGAAAATATTTTCCCTTTTCATCCTGAAAATCCACCGATTTAACAGAGAAGATGCGTAAGAAGGGGAAATAGCCTCTTTCTGTGCATTCCTTCTTCGATCTATTAAAGGTTGTTGTAGCTTCGCCATTTCGGCGAATTCAGATGGCCGCTTTCTCGTTTGCCATCTTAATTATAAGAAAAAATTGTTGCCTATCATAACAAGTCAATCAGAATGAAGTATCAGACTCACATAACTTCGAAGATGTCACGCAACTTTTTACGCAATGACGTTGCAAGCGGTCACCAAGTAAACACGCAAAGTAAATAAGACAAGGACATATATATTTGCTAGAAAGAGCAACAAGTTACATTAAATTAAAAAAAATAACATAATTGTTTAAATTGATAAATGACATTTGGAAATTATCACACTAGCTGTCGCCCGCGACTTCGTCCGCACGGAATTAAATAACTTAGTATCCTATATGTTCTTCCAGATTCTAAGATCCATGCAGCCGTTCTAGACATACCTTCTAATAGAAATACATCCATCTAAACATTCGCATTTATATTACTAGCTGTTGCCCGCGACACGGTCCGTGAGCAAAAAAAAAACTTAATTAAAAACCTATGTGTTCTTCCAGACTGTATTCTACACATGTGGAAATTCCATCAAGATCCATACAACCGTTTTGGAGCTACCTTCTAACAAACATCCATCTAAACATTCGCATTTATCTTATATCTTTAAATGAGCAATTCTTGTATATATATAATTGGAATCTCGGAATCGGCTCCAACGATTTTCATAAAATTTAGTATATAGGAGGTTTCGGTGGCGATAAATCCATCTAGCTAGGAATAATTTTTAGAAAATGTCATTTTATTCGTGTTTTATCGATAATCAACTTAAACATAAACATAACTTTTTCTATCGGTAAGATCGAACAATATTATTCATATTTCATCATTTTATTAGTAATTCGTACTTGAATATAATTTCCAAAAAACGCTATTAAAAAAAACAATACCGAGCAAAGCTCGGTCATCCAGGTGCAAATATTAATAAGACAACTTTCTATAAGTTGGTACACCATTGTTATGTTGGTACATTCCAATCAAACAATGTCCCATTCAAATTAACACGCAATAATATAGAAATTGTATTGCCACATCACTATTGCTCAAATCAATCTATTATCACGTAAAACACTTATCTGTCTGTATCATGCCTATATATTTATCAAGCACGTACGAATATTATTAGCAATACATCAATCTATATATATAAAAAAGAAAGTGATGTTAGTTACACTATTTATAACTCAAGAACGACTTTACCGATATGCCTGAAAATTGGTGAGGAGGTAGCTTAGAACCAGGAGACGGACATAGGATATTCATTTTTTTCGAAGTTATGCCTTGAAGAGCTGCTTTTTATTAATCTTACTAATATTATAAATGCGAATGTTTCCATGGATGTGATGTGGATGGATGGATGTTTGAAGACATCTCTAGAACAGCTGAACGGATCTCTCGGACTTTTTTCACAAAGATCTTGATCTGCGAGCGTTGCGTACGCACAATTTACGTTGTGTAGGAAGGGCCTTAAGTGCCATAATTAAGAAAAGAGGATACGCTATAGAGGACGAAAACTTTTTGCATTAAGACAGTGTATTAACACAACACAAGGTTAATAACTTTTTAAAAATATAACCAAATCCGATTGTATTGAAACATACTTGACCGGTCAAAACAACTTCAAGTAATTCCCCAATCATTCATTGGCTAAACCAATTTTTTACTAATAACTTAACACTAATGCGTTAATAATATTGATTAATCAAACTTAGCTTTATTACGCGTCGAAAAAATGCTTAATTCTTTAAGAGAGAATTGAAGTATATTCCATTTTAAATAAACAACTAAATAATTCAAAGACAAAATGATTCTTTCCATAAATGGTTTTACATCAGTCTTTCCCAAAGTGATAACGCCCCCTCATGGGCGCTGCAGGTCTCAAGGGGGGCGGTAAGAGACCCAGAATGAAAATGGCGTTGTGTAGACGCCTGGGGGTGATTTGTAATTTTATTTAGCTAGGAGGCCTCTTAGACAACGACTGCATCAACTCTCGACTCTCAACAACAACTTGTGAAAAAATCTTTATTCTCAAAGTGGGCAGTAGACAAAATAAGTTTGGGAATCACTGGTTTACATCATCATTTCCTAGCCTTTTTTCTTACATAGTTGGCTATTAAACTCCTCCATACATCTCTATCAGCCGTCATATCTGAATTCACTTCTTATACATATCTTAAACACAATAAATACTTTTTTTCTGTTTTCCCCTCCATACATACATCCGAACATCATCAGTATACGTCCCCACTGAGGGTCTCGGAGTCTACCCTAAGTCAGTGACTAGGTCATAGTCTACCATGTTTGCCAAGCGCGAGTTGACTTCACACATATCTTTAAATTTTCACAGATATGTGCAGCATCGCGATCTTTTTCTTCACCGTAACAACATACGATAAATGTACATATGTAAAATTGGTATATGCCGGAATTCGAACACAGGACATGCAGATTACAAGTCAACTGCATAACCCCTGAGCCATCGACGTTCATGCAAACATTAACATCTTACTAAAATTATAAATGCGAATGTTTAGATGGATGGGTGGATGGATGTTTGTTAAAAGATATCTCCAAAACGGCTCAACGGATCTCGATGAAATTTGGTATAGATGTAGAACAAAGTCTGGAAAATCACATAGGCTACTTATCAAGTATTTTTTAATTCCGAACGTAATCGCGGGCAACAGCTAGTATTATCATAAACAGAACATGCACCCCAGTGTAGTCATAATATCAAGATAAGCTATATAGTCATTGAAAAAGATCTGATACTAGGAAAAGTTTTGTCATTCGGTACAGGAAACCTGCAATCAGCGAGCGAGGCGCGTGCTAAGCGGTAGCTTTTAGTCTGCGGTACAAGTTAAAAGCGATGATGCTAAAATAAAAACAAAATCAAATCTTACTAATATTATAAATGCGAAAGTTTTGATGGATGTTTGTTAGGAGGTATCTTCAGAACGGCTGCATGGATTGCGTTGAAATTTGTCATAGATATAGAAAATAGTCTGAAAGAACACATGGGCTACTTATTAAAAATCCGCGCGTATGTACTCGCGGTCGACAGCTAGTGTGATACAATTTTTCAGCCTAAATTGCATTTTTGTTTTCCCGCCATTTACATTTATCCGACATTCTTACGGTGAAGTAAGACATCTTGATGCTGCACATCTTTGAAAAAATTGAAAGATATATGTGAAGTTAATCCGTACTGGGTCAGGTTGACTATGGCCTAGTCACCCCTAACTTAGGGAGGCCCAGAGCTTCAAGAATGGGTGCTGACGAAGAACTATGGATACTAGTAAAAATTACTGTTTGGCATTTGTTTAAAATTAGATAATAAATTAGAATTATATACAAAAAGGATATGTCAACGTCTTTATAATCAAAAACCGCTACCCGCCTTAAACTTGTAGCAGTAAAACATCAAAGGACACCGCAGTATAGTTCGGACGCGCTATGCAACGCAGTATCTTGATAAAACTAGCGCTTTGTTGTTGTTCGTGTGAATAATACACTAGTAAACCCCTTAGAGTTAGTGCTTAAAGGCCTAAAGGTAATGGGTTCAAATGTATAAAATTATTACTGTTAGAAAAAAAATCCTAACACAGTGCCGGTGTCTCGCAACACTATCTCTCGCCTTATTAAAATATCAACGTTTATGTCTCCTCACTACATCTGACACAAGACTTTGTTACGTAAGTGCGCGACAAATGATTCTAACTAAAACTACGGACACAACTTATTAGGGCGACACATCAACCAAAATTGGATTTTGCCTTTCAAACGAATAACACTATGATAATTAATTATTAAAAAAAAACAAAATCTACCGAGACACCGCATTTTTCACAATCTGTTCAGTCATTGACTGACATACAAACCCATACATATACGGAAAAAATTACCTTTTTGGGTTAGTCGTGAAAAAAAAATATTTTTTATATTAGCAGATTTTTATTAATATTTCTTGGACCATTTCAACTAAGCTAGGCTTGGGCTAGGATATGGTTTACAATGGTCGAATGAACGGGATTCGAACTCTAGACCAATCGATCGGCAATTTTAATTTTCTTTAAAATCTTTGTTAGTTGTATTGTTTTTTTTATTTCATATTGATGAAGGGTTATTGACGATAACATAACAGATTTTTTTTTAAATATAGCAATATTTGTAGGTCATCGGTTACAAAATTGCCCCAGAAGGTGTAAAATTTTTAAGGTTTTAAAAAATGCCATTTATTTTTTTTAATACCCAGATGGGAATTTTTATTTAATTTTTCCGGTGACCCTAGTGACCACCCCTATCATCCCCCTTCCTATGTACGTAACCTTTTGGGACACCCTGTATAAATACAAGACCTTCAAAATCAAGCTGTTTCGTCATTTTTATTATAATAATAGCTTTTGTTAAGTAATATAATAAATGGATTCATCATTTTATGTAAATAAAATAAAAAAATCAATAATTAATGACAATGATTCAAAATTGATATCAAATCTATATAAAAAAACAAAAACATACGATATAAAACTAGCTGTCGCACGACACTACGTTCGCTTGAATTAAAGGTAACTTAATAAATAGCCTATGTGTTCTTCCAGACTATGTTCTACATCTAATTGTCAAATTTCATCAAGATCTAAACAGCCGTTCTGGAGATACCTTATAACATACATCTAAACATTCGCATTTATAATATTAGTAAGACTAGCTGTCGCCCGCGACTCTAAAATAGCCTATGTGTTCTTTCAGACTATGTTCAACATCTGTATCAAATTTCGTCAATATCCCATAAACCGTACCGGAGATAAGTTCAAACAAACATACATCCATCCATACTAACATTCGCATTTATAATATTAGTAAGAATTAAAAATCATACTAATAATATAAATGTGAAAGTTATGATAGATGTTTATTTGAATATATCTCCGGAACGGCAAAAACAGATCTTGATGAAATTTTGCACAAATGTAGAACATAGTCTGGAAGAAAACATAGACTACTTATATAGTTATATTTATACAACGGACGGAGTAGCAGGCTACAGCTAGTCTAGTAATAAATAAAGTCTATGTCAATTGGAGATAGTGTAACTTCACAACAGTGAAAGAATTATTCAAATTAGTTTAATAGTTTTTGAGTCTATTCAACACAAACAAACAGATCTTTTCTATTTGTAATATTAGTAGATATAAATATATCTACAAAAAAAAATCAACATTAAGAGTAATATATAATTTTATAAAAACGCAAAATATATTTTAATATTTAATATAACTCATATTGTCTAAGAATCTCAATTTATTCAAGGACAATCTTAATCTTACTAATATTATAAATGCGAATGTTTAGATGTTTGTTAGAAGGTATCTCCAGAACGACTGCATGGATCCCGCTAAAATTTGACATACATGTAGAACATAGTTTGGAAGAACACATAGACTACAAATTTTGTTTGTTTTTTATACGCGAAAGGCAAATGAGTTGCGAACTGATGAAGGAAAATCCGCAACCCCAAAGTGCAGATGCCGCCCGCGATTATTCGACGGAGGAGGAGACGTGCAGAGGATACTTCCCCTATCTATGTACCCCCTCCATCTAATCCATTTCCCATCTTTAAAGAAATCGATTGACTAAAATTAGGCTTCCGACACTCATCAGGCTATACACGGATTTTGTTTTTATATCGTAAGGTGGCAAACGAGCGAGCGGCCACCTGATATCGCTGAAATAGCGAAGTGACCGTTGCCCATAGACATACGCAATTGCATATGCCTTGCCTACCTTTAATCGACAGAGGAGAGGATGCACAGAAAGAAAAAATATTTTCCCTTTCCATGCATCCTCTCATCCGGAAAGTCCACTTCCACATCCCATCCTTCCCTTATAAGAAAAAAGGGTGGGAAGGGAAAGAGGACTAAATTAGGCCTCCGGGACACACACTCATCAGACTGTACGCGGAATTGTTTCCACTTCACGCCTGTCTTCTGAGTGGTCGTGTTATTTCACCGGGCGAGCCGGGCCAATTCGTGCAAAGATGTTAAAGCGGGCTCTACCACTGTTGAAAGTTTGTTTCCACTTGACGCCTGTGTATGGTCGTGTTGCGACCAGTCTACCACTGTTAAAAGTCACTAAATTTGATTAGTGAGGTGTCATACGAATTGTGTGATATCACACAATTGCTTTTCTTTGTACTAACAGCGTATTTTGGCATATACTGTCACAAAACATACTTGGGTGGGTTACATTCTTTTGCGGTGACCATAATGATAACTAAAGTGGTCCGGAACAACCATAGTTATGTGTAATATAGATAAATAATTAGAAAATGACAAATTACTAGAGTAACATAGGCCTACACCAGGGTCGGTTAATGTACGGCCCGTAAAATATTTAAAATAATTTTAGCTGCAAGTTGACATTCAATATCTATAAGATAAAAAACTAAATATATCAGAAACAAAAATATACCTATTTTACATTACTTTGTTGTTGATTGACTCGTTGAGCAACGTGAGATGTATTTCAATATTTCAACGAACGAAATAAACTCAAAAACTACTTAACTATCCAATGTTCTCTCAAAAAAAAAATAAGATTTTTTATAAAAATTGATCCAAAAATTATAATTGCTGAAATTAGTTCTACAAATTATTATATTAATTTCACCTGTAAAAGTGTAAATTAAACTTACATTATGAGTAATTGAAACCAGGAATATTATAAACTGAAAATACGAGAAAGACTAAAGTAATAAAAATTTAATAATTATTAAATAAGGCATAATATTTTGACAAGAGAGCGTTTTGAAAACGGACGAATTGATAACCTTCTTGAAGTCGTCTAAAAAGTACAAAACTTGCGACCCTCTACAAACAAAAGTTGTCAACACCTGACCTGTCTCATAAAAGCACCTGCGCCGGAGTTGCTGCCAGTGTCAGTCGAGAACAAGTCGCCGCGACGTTCGGACGTGTGTGCAATCGTGTTATATTTTTAAAAAGTTTCTTTGTGCGTTTTTTGTTCGATCGAGGACATTTGATAGTTTGAGGTAGGTTATATGTTTTGAATAACGTGACGGGAGTGTGGAAATGTTTTTGCATTCATAAATAATTTAAATATTTAATTGTAATAAAGAACATGATAAATATAAGTTTGTAAAAATACTTCGAGATTAAAACTATAATTTCTTTACATCATCAGCTCACTATACGTCCCCTCTGAGGGGTTCGGAGCCTACCCTAAGTTAAGGGTGACTAGGTCATAGTCAACCACGCTAAGTGCGGGTTGACTTCACACATATCTTTGAATTTCTCAGATATGTGCAGCATCACGATGTTTTCCTTCACCGTAACAACATACGATAAATGTACATATATTCATTTCTGTACACATGAACCAAAATATCTTTTTTTAATTTTCGGAAGCAAAAAGGTACGCAAGTTTTTTGTAAATTTATGCTTTTAACGAAGGTGACAAGAACATTTTATAATCTTACAAATATTATAACCGAGATGTTTATATGTTCGTTTGAAGGCTCGGAATCACTAGAACGGCTGCAATTGTCTCGCTGAGGTTTGTCATAGATGTAGAACATAGTCTGGAAGAACACATAGGTTGCGTATTAAAGCAAATATTTGAATTTCCTTACAAAAGCTGTATTATTCTAAAGTCTATGGTCATTAACAAAATAACTCTATTATTTATTAATTCTTAAAAATTCACTTATTGAATATTTTATAATACACTAGCTGTCGCCAGCGAATCCGTCCGCACGGAATAAAAAAAACTATTGGTCGCAGCGTAATGTTGTATAGCATAAAGCCTTCCTCTATAAATGGACTATCCAACAAAAAAAGATTTTTTCAAATCGGACCAGTAGTTCCTGAGATTAGCGCGTTTAAACAAACAAACTCTTCCGCTTTGTAATCTTATATATAAAATTCTCGTGTCACAATTTACGTTCCCATACTCCTCCGAAACGGCTTGACCGATTCTCATGAAATTTTGTGAGCATATTGAGTAGCTCTGAACATCGGACAACATCTATTTTTAATCCCGCGCGGACGGACTCGCGGGCGACAGCTAGTATTAGTATAGATTTTGACAATTTAAAGATAATAAAGTCATTAACATTAAAATTAAAACCAAAAACTATTTTTCATTGACGCAAAAATTTAAAACAATTGCGACGCTGATTTTTTTTTCGGTAGCTACCAAAAAAAACCCTTGAGCGAAAAAAAGCTACAAAACAAACTGTTATCTTACTATGTACATCGTTATATAATTTACATAAATAAATTTAACATACAATAAAAAAAAGATTAATTACGTTAATAAAGTAGTCTATGTGTTCTTCCAGACTATGTTCTACATCTATTAGAAATTTCATCGACATCCGTTGAGCCGTTCTGAAGATACCTTCTAACAAACATCCATCTAAATTTTCGTATTTATAATATTACTAGCTGACGCCCGCCAGTCCGTCCGCGAGGGTTTAAAAAAACTTGATAAGTAGCCTATGTGTTCCAGACTATGTTCTACATCTATGACAAATTACAGTGAGATTCATTCAGCCGTTCTGGAGAAACATTCTTACAAACATACATCTTAACTTTTGCTACGACTATTATCAAAACAAAATTGACACAAAACAAACCAAAGCGTGACACTATCGTTCACAAATAGACAGAATAAGACCATATCAATGTGTTACTAAAATTAAATAATAATAAAGCCATTTATTTCCTTACAGATAAATCATACAATAAAAATTTATAATGTAACTACTTTTTTTTTTTTATCTATCTGTATGAACCCCTGTTCGGGTAAAGGCCTCCTCCAAAGATGCCCAATTTTCTCTATCTTGAGCCACGTGTGTCCAGGTAGTGCCGCCTACTTTCTTTATTTCATCATCCCATCGTGTAATCGGTCTTCCTATTCCTCTTCTTCCTTGCGGTCCCTTCCATAAAGTTGTTCTAACTGTCCATCTCTGATCTTTTAGTCTTGCAACGTGACCCGCCCATTTCCACTTTTGTTTTAGTGCGAAACTCAAAGCGTTATTTACTTTTGTGATATTTCTTATTTCTGTATGTCTTATTCTATCTACTTTCCTTTACGTTACTACAATTACCTTACAAATATTATAAATGCAAATGTTTAGATGTATGTTTGTAAGAAGATATCTCCAGAACAGCTGCATGGATCTTGTTGAAATTTGTCATACATATAGAACATAGTCTGGAAGAACACATCGAATACTAATTAAGTTTTTTTTACCAAAATATAAGAAAAAAAAAACATTCAAAATTTCATCATAACAAATCGTGTATCGATAAAATTAGTATGTCGGTAATACCATGAAAAAATATCTTCATATGTAATAATAGAAAGAACGTAATAATATGAAAAAATAATTTTTAATTATTACTAAATAACTCAAAAACTACTAAAGAGATTTTAAAAATTCTTACATATGACAAAAACATATTTTATTCTCGAGTAATTTAACTTGTATCTTATTTATCTTAAAGGGATAAAATAGTATAAAATACATAACAGTTATATATTATATATATAAAAGAAAGTCGTGTTAGTTACACTATTTACAACTCAAGAACGGCTTTACCGATATGTCTGAAAATTGTTGAGGAGGTAGCTTAGAGCCAGGAGACGGACATAGGAAACTATTTATTAATTTTTTCGAATTTATGCCTTGAAGAGTTGCTTTTTATTTAACTTACTAATAATATAAATGCGAATGTTTACATGGATGTGATGTGGATGGATGGGTGTTTGAAGACATCTCTAGAACGGCTGAACGGATCTCGATTAAATTTGGCATACGTATAGAACACAGTCTGAAAGATCACATAGGCTACACTAATTAAGTTTTTTTTTATATATCCACGCTGAGGGAGTCGCGAACGACAGGTAGTTATATATAAAATTAATATCTTCTATAATACCTAGGTTTCCTAGATTGCTGTATTAAGACACGAATTATGCGCATGACCTAAGATCACGAACACGTTTAATCACCTATATAAATGTAGATTTAATCATGATTATGTGAGCGTCGATGGCTCAGTGGGTTACGCACTTGACTTGCAAGATGCAGGTCCTGGGTTCGAATCCCGCCATGTACCAATATGTTTCTCTATTTACATATGTACATTTATTTCGACGTTCTTACGGTGTAGGAAAACATTGTGATGCTGCACATATTTGTGAAGAAATTTAAAGATATGTGTGCAGTCAACCAACCCGCACTTGACCAGCGTGGTTGACTATGGCCTAGTCGCCCTTGATTTAGGGTAGGCTCCGAGCCCTTCAGTGGGGACGTATAGTGAGCTAATGATGATTTGTTAACTAGCTGTTGACCGCGACTCCTTCCACTTGAAATTAAAAAAAAACCAATTAGCCTATGTTATTCCAGACTATGTTCTTACATCTATGACAAATTTAATCGAGATGCATACAGGCGTTCTGGAGATATCTTCTAAAAAACATTTAAACATTCGCATTTATAATATTAGCACAATAGTCTAAAAGTTAAGAAAAAAATTGGATTTTTGCTTTCGACCTGTCGCCTAAAATGACCTTGCGATGTTTGCCCAAAAACCGGTCCGGTCATTGAAACAAGATTAATAAAACACAAAACAATAATCTCTCTATTTATAAACAACCAGATGTCGCCGGCAAATCCGTTCGCGCGACATAAAAAAAAAACTTAATTAGTAGCCTATGTATTCTTCCAGACTATGTTCTATATATATGCCAAATTTCATCGAGATCTGTTCAGCCGTTTTATTTTTTTTTATATCATAAGGTGGCAAACGAGCGAGCGACCACCTGAAGTCGCTAAAATAGCGAAGTGACCGTTGCCCATAGACATACGCAATTGCATATGCGTTGCCTACCTTTAATCAACGGAGGAGAGGATGCACAGAAAGAAAATATATTCCCTTCCCATGCATCCTCTCATCCGAAAAGTCCACTTCCACTTCCCATCTTTTCCTTACAAAATAAAGTGTGGGAAGGGAAAGAGGAATAAATTAGGCCTCCGGGACGCACACTCATCAAACGAAACGCGGAATTACTTCAACATGACGCCTGTCTTCTGTATGGTCGTGGTATTTCACCGGGCGAGCCGGGCCGATTCGTGCGAAGATGTTTAGCGGGCTCTACCACTGTTAAAATATATCTATCTAGAGATATCTTCAAACAAACATACATATAAACATTCGCATTTATAATATTAGTAAGAAGCATACACATGGGAAGTCCAATCCATTCTACAAAACAAATCTGGATATATGTTGTTTGAACATATATAAAATCACACTCAGAATATTAAGTAGCCGACAGATGTTTAAATCCATTGAATGCAAAGTGAACGATAATACGACTAACTTATCTGACCCGGTGGAAAGTGAAACTAAATTACAATATCTTACACACCCATTCAATGTTAGAAAACTGCCATAAGATCGTTCGGACTATAGTCTTATACCATTTTAGTTACCTAAGTATTGTTAGGAAGAAAATCCGACAGTGCCGGTGTATCGCAACACTAGCTTTATTAAAATACTAGCGGACCCGACAGACGTTGTCCTGTCTACATGTCTTTAATTTGAATAAATTAATATGAAGTTAATATTTGATGAAAATTGTGAATCTAAACCATTCCCAGATCCCCTTGAACACACACAAAAAATTTCATCAAAATCGGTCCAGTCGTTTTAGAGAAGTTCAGTGACATACACACTCACAGAAGAATTATATATATATAAAGATATACGTTTATGTCCCCTCACTACATCTGACACAAGACTTTGTAACGAAAGCGCGCGCCATTCGCGCCAAAGGATTTTAACTAATAAACTCTTAATGAACAGTGGATTAGTAAGTGCATCCTGGAGGCCTAATTTAGTCCTCTTTCCCTTCCCACACTTTTTCTTATAAGAAAAGGATGGGAAGTGGAAGTGGACTTTCCGGATGAGAGGATGCATGGGAAGGGAGGATATTTTCTTTCTGTGAATCCTCTCCTCCGTCTATTAAAGGTATACAACGCGTATGCAATTGCGTATGCCTATGGGCAACGGTCACTTCGCTATTTCAGCGATTTCAGGTGACCACTCGCTCGTTTGCCACTTTATACTATAAAAAAGTAAGATTCCTTGATTATTTTTGATATTTCTGGCCGCTTACACACTTATCACCATATACTGTGAAAAAAAAACTATAAACAGGAGACAGGCTGTCTTGCTCGCACTATCTTACAAGATGTATCGAACAAGCAAGCCGACAGAACATGATCTGAATACGTACCACCAAGGACGCGCATTACACATTCTAGGACTAGCCTTTCCGGGAGCATTGGCCAACATATGTTGGAAGTTCACTTTGCATGTTGGAACAAATGTTTGAAGGTAGAATTTGGTAATACTGGAACTAACCCTAAAAGTTGGCTCCAGAATATATTAGAATAAGCAATGACAGATCTAATTTTTTATATATAAAATTCTCGTGTCACAATTTTCGTTCCCATACTCCTCCGAAACAGCTTGACCGATTCTTATGAAATTTTGTGAGCATATTGAGTAGGTCTGAGAATCGACCAACATCTATTTTTCATCCCGCGCGGACGGGCGACAGCTAGTATATTATAAATTTAAGTTTAAATGGATGTATGGATGTTTGTGAGAAGGTATCTCCAGAACGACAGGATGCATCTCGATGAAATTTGGCATAGATATAGAACTTACCTTAAAATATACACAGAGTACGAAGTTTTTTTTTAATTCCGCGCGGACAGAGTCGCGGGCGACAACTAGTTTACAATAAAGTTTGAACAAATGTTGGGGCTTTAGAAGTTTGTCCAAGTAATGGAAGGTTTTCAGTTGAGACAAATATAAATTACCCACCCTGTATTTATTAAAAGCGTGAACATACATCAGTAAACAACAAGCACATACCAGGAGATAATGAATCGCATATGAAAACATCACGTACGATGCACTTCGAATAATTAACCACGCGGAAGAACTTTTAATTCCCGATATAAAATTATACTGTTATTAAAAACAAGTTCCTTATAACGTATGACGTCCTAGTACTTGAGAAGAAAGTTGTTTTTT
>NW_013528976.1:172158-423420 GCF_000836235.2 Papilio xuthus
GATTCAAGCATCAGAGACTGCTACAGACTTTTCACATCATCAGCTCACCACACGTCCCCACTGAGGGGCTCGGAGCCTACCCAAGGTACCGGTGACTATGGCCGGGTTGGTTGACTTCACACATATCTTTAAATTTGTTCGCAGATATGTGCAAGTTGCATCACGATATTTTCCTTTACCATAAGAACGTCGGTAGGCAACACATATGCAACTGCGTATGTCTATGGGCAACGGTCACTTCGCTATTCCAGCGATTTCAGGTTGCTAGCTCGTTTGCCACCGATACACCGGCACAGAGTCGGATTTTCTTCCAAACAATACAGTTTCTATATTTACCTACTATGTCTTATCGTGTCTTGTCACATACCGGGTCAGTTAAGTTCGTCGTACTATAAATACGCAATAAACATTACCCTATCAGTTGGATAAAAACAAAGTTAACATGCAACTTGCTACTTAATAAGTTTACTTCAAAACTGGTTTAGTCTAGAATACAAATTGAGTCATAAAATTGTAAAAAAAAAACCTCGCTATTACGACACACACCTTGTACTATTAGTTGAACGGTTAACTTATTCACTTAACTATAATTATAGGTTCAAATTGGTCATAAAAACTGACCAATATTACCATCATCATCAGCTCAATAAACGTCCCCACCGAGGGGCTCTTACCCTAAATCAAGGGTGACCATTATCAACCTGCCTTTATCCCTATTGAGGATAAAACATAGTATGTATTACTCCTCCATACATCTCTATCAGCCGTCATATCCGAGTCTACCTCCTTCCTACGCATATCCTCTTTCACATACTCATTCCACCTTTGTAGCCATCCACATTCAATCTCATTACTTTTTGGCTTATATCATCATCCCTCCGCATAACAATGTCCAAACCATGCTAATATTTTACTCTTCAATTTCTCCATCACTGGCGCTACTTTCAAACTTCCTATAATATACACATTTTTAACTTTATCCTTTTTTATCACATCACATATTGATCCAATACGAAAATCTTACGGTGAATGAAAACATGATGCTGCACATATCTGCGAAGAAATTCAATGATATAAGTGAAGTCAAAACTCGGGTATACTTGACTTTTATGCCGCGCGGACAAAATGGCTGGCGACAGTTAGTTTATAATAAAATTGTGGCCATATTTCAAATGCAATAACAATTCCAAGGTTTAATATTGCATGACAAGAAACTGAGGTTTCCTAGAGGAAATCGTAACTTAAATTGTAGTTCAAGGTTTGTATTTACTGTACGAATCGAAAAAAAAAATAAGAAAGTTTAATGCCAGAGCGTCAATGGCTCAAAGGTTAAAGCAGTTGACTTGTAATCTGCAAGTCCTGGGTTCGAATCTCGTCATGTAGCAATGTGTTTTCACATATGTACATTTATCCTATGTTGTTACGGTAAAGGAAAACATCGTGATGCTGCACATATCTGAGAAAGTTAAATGTGTGAAGTCTTGCACTGGACCAGCATTCACTATCACATAGTCTCACTTAGGGTATGCCCCGAGACCCTTAATGGGAACGTACAGGTGATAATGAGTTACATTAGTAGGGACCAACATATATCACAACCAAGATACTGCTATTGAAACACCCTGTATCCTAAAAAACTGAACAGATTTTGTCAAGTGAGGTGTCATTCGACTCGTATTCTTCCAGAGAGTGCCACAAGTATACTCAAGTATAGTCAGACTGATTATTTAATTAATTAAGTAAAAAATAGTGTTTTAAGTTGTTCTGTTTTAGAGTATGTTAGTTTTTTCATATTATGACATTCTTGAGTTCACTGCTACTGGGCCTAAAGGTCTGGTTGCATCATTCCGAATTCAAGGGACCGGGCGATGACTCACTGATAGTTATATCAGAATTTCGGGACCCGGTTTTGCGGCAACGCGTTCAGAGATCCTTTAGTACTGTTTATAAAACCCTATTAATTAATCTTACTATTATTATAAATGCGAATGTTTAGATGGATGTTTGTCCGCAACTCCATCCATACTGTAATATGTAAGACTTAATAAGATTATGTATTCTTCCAGACTATGTTCTACATATATGACAAATTTCAGCGAGATCCATACAGTCGTTCTGGAGATACCTTCTAACATACATATAAACATTCGCATTTATATTAGTGAGATTAACCAGGACAACAGCACCTTTCCAAACTCTATCGGAAATACGTTATAAGCCATACTTTTCTCATCCACCGATGTCTGTACGGAACCATCATTTAAAAAAATATTTTTGAACACCAAAATAATCGAAGCTGGTACTTAAATTGAGCACGTGTTGAAATCGAGTTTGTAAATCTCGTCATTTCTTTCAATGTTTTGTTTTTGACACTGAATTAACGTATTTTATCTCATACCTTTTGCATACATTTTGAAACAGGTCGATAAAACATGTATTAATGCAATCGACATTATAGGAATAAATAGTTTGCAAGCACTCACCGCAGGAAAAAAGACATAATAAGTAGCCTATATGTCCTTCAAGACTATGTTCCATATGTATACCAAATTTCATCCAGATTGCTTCAACCTTTCTCAAGATATCTTCAAACAAACATCCATCCAAACATTCGCATTTATAATATTAGTAAGATGCGAACGTTCAGATGGATGTATGTTAGAATGTATCACCGGAACAGCTCAACAGATCTTGACGAAATTTGTCATAGATGTAGAACATTTGGAAGAACACATAGACTACTAATCAGGTTTCTTTACTTTAGTGGACCTTAGTGGAGATATCTCCAACTAACTGGCTTGACGATACTAAGGGAAATAAGATGTGATTCCATACAAAGTATAGTACAAATTAAATATCTTTTTAAACATAAAAAAAAGTACTTGACCCAAAGAATGCACGTGTACTATGCCAAGTTATAAACATAACTAAACGGCCAAGGTTTAACACTATGCAATACCATAACAGATATAAAAATACAAGGTTCAAAGGAAAAATGGCTCTCGTACAAAGCTATAAATAATTTGTTCTTATTTCAATAACGACTACGTAATAAGAAAGCAACGAGAAACATATCGTTATCCTTTTCTTTTCAAATAATTTTTTAATTATTCTAGTGCGACAATCTTACTAATATTATAAACTAGCTGTCGACCGCGACTCCGTATGCGCGGTATTAAAAAATCACTCACTGAATAGTCTATGTGTTCTTCCAGACTATGTTCTACATCTATGACAAATTTCATCAAGATCCGTGCAGCCGTTCTGGAGATATCTTCAAACAAACATCCATCTAAACCAGTGGTTCCCAAACTTATTTTGTCTGCTGCCCACTTTGAGAATATTTTATTTGTAGCGCCCCCATATTTCACATATTTAAAAACCACTGTAACTTCAAACTAAATAAATTGATTATTGTGACCTATATATGTATATTAACGGAGAATTTTAAACGAAACTTTTACTGTAACCCGCAACTTGAGACCTGCAGCGCCCACAAGGGGGCGTTATCGCCCACTTTGGGAAAGACTGGTTTAAACATTCGCATTTATAATATTAGTAAGATGCGAAAGTTTACATGGGTGTATATTGATTAAAAGGTATCTCCAAAACGGCTAACGAATCCCGATGAAAGGCACTGTTGGACATAGTCTGGAAGAACACATAGGCTACTATATTTAATCCCACGCGGGGTCATAAAGTTTAAAATATGTACATTAGATTAATAAAATCATATTAATTAAAATGTCTCTTTCTTCAGGTAAACCAAACAAGAGAGATGTGCAAGTAACAATATGGCATCACTCAGAGACAAATTAACTATAGTGTTAGTTATATACAATATATTAAGTGTATCCCTAAGTGAGAGTGAAGTGAACTACGATATAAACGGTGACGTCACAAACGAACATTACAACAAGACTCAAGAAACAGACAACGAAGCAGAAAAATATATAACAAACGAAGACGCAACCGAAGCCAATGAAAAGACGAACAACACAAATAAAGTAGACATCGAAACGGAATACGAAATAGACACGTCAGAATTAAATATAACAGTGGAAACTACAACAGCTGTTATAGACATACCAGAGGCTTTAGGTCTTAAGACATTCGCCAATGTTGATTACGAGTACAGTCAGCCGAATAAAAATGTTGACGATAAAATAGATGGTTTAACAGATGCTGACGGTACTGAAGTGACAGAGGCAAGTTCTTTATCTACAATATACAATAA
This sequence comes from Papilio xuthus, assembly GCF_000836235.2. Classification (NCBI taxonomy): domain Eukaryota; kingdom Metazoa; phylum Arthropoda; class Insecta; order Lepidoptera; family Papilionidae; genus Papilio; species Papilio xuthus. Next base: position 176,396 of record NW_013528976.1, read on the forward strand.
TGTTTATAAATTCAAAGACATTGTCCCCGAGGACATGTTTTCGAGTCACAGCGGACGAGAAGACGATGTGGTGAGTTAATTTGTTTATATCTTAGTAATATAAATGCAAAAGTTTGGATGGATGTTTGTCAGGAACGGCTGCATGTATGTCGATGAAATTTGGCATAGATGTAGAACATAGTCTGAAAAAAACACAAAGACTACAAACGGAGTCTCGGGTGATAGCTAGTAATATTATAAATGCGAATGTTTAGATGGATGTTTGTTAGAAGGTATCTCCAGAACGGCTGTATGGATCTTGTTGAAATTTGTCATAGATGTAGACAATAGTCTGAAAAAACACATAGACTACAAACGGAGTCTCGGGCGATAGCTAGTAATATTATAAATGCGAATGTTTAGATGGATGTTTGTTAGAAAGTATCTCCAGAACGGCTGCATAGATCTTGATGAAATTTGGCATAGATGTAGAACATAGTTTGAACACATAGGCTACTTATTAAGTTTGTTTTTAATTCCGCGCGGACGGAGTCGAGGGCGACAGCTAGTATTAGTAATATATTATAATAAGGATTGTTATAAATATTATAAGATTGATAATTAATATTAAAAAAAGCACTATTGTGATATATGTTACGGTTATCGACAATCCAATGATAAATTCTTTTGTAATTATTAATATTACATAACAGATCTTGTTTACTGTCATTTATAACAATTATGTGACCTCTAACGTGGGGGTCTTATAGCGCACTTCGAGTACAAGTACAAACATATACAACTTTTTTTTTTAAATCATAAGATGGCAAACGAGCGAGCGGCCACTTGAAATCTGTGAAATAGCGAAGTGACCGTTACCCATAGACATACCTAATTGTATATGTGTTGCCTACCATTAATCGACGGAGGAGAGGATGCACAGAAAGAAAATATTTTCCCTTTCCATGCATCCTCTCATCCGGAAAGTCTAGTTCTACTTTACATCCTTTCCTTATAAGAAAAAAGGTAGGAAGGGAAAGAGAACTAAATTAGGCCTCCGGGACGCACACTCATCAGACGAAACGCGGAATTGCTTCCACTTCACCCCTGTCTTTAGAAATATTTGACTTTAAAAGTATAAATCGTCGATTCCTAAAGTGGTAAACTCTACGGGAGCGTCGGTTATTCAGGGGCTAAAGCACTTGATTTGTAATCTGCAGGTCATGGGTTCGAATCCCAACGTATTAATTTGTTTTTCGATTTCCGATTTACATAAGGAAAACATCGCGCTGCTGCACATATCTAAGAAGAAATTCAAAGATATGTGTGAAGTCAACCCGCACTTAGCCAGCGTAGTTGACTGGCCTAGGCACCCCTATCATAAGGTACTTTGAACAAGGATTAGTAGCGTCCTTGACACTGCTTAACGTGATTCTTATACTCGGGAATTTCAACTTTCAGACATTATTAATTAGAATCCTTTGACGCATCCTTCGTTACAAAGTCAAGTGTAAAATGTAGTCAGGAGACATGAACGTTGATATATAGTAAGGCTAGTGTTGCGCTACACCGGCAGTGTCGGATTTTCTTCCTAACACATCATAGTTTCTTTGTTTTTAAACTATTTGTCTTCTTCCAGACAGAAACTACAGTGAGTGCGACAACAAAAGCTACAGACGAGACAATCAGTAATGAGAACCAGCTCAGCAGCACTGGACAGAGAATACCAAAGACTGACAATTGTATGTATAGTTCTTTGGTCGACTTCAAAAAGTGGAAAGTTTTCAATCTTACGCGGTGGCTCAGGGGTCAAGCACTTGACTTGCAATCTACAGGTCCTGGGTTCGATTCCCGCCATGTACCAATGTGTTTTTCGATTTTAAATTTACATATGTACATTTATCCGACGTTCTTACGGTAAAGGAAAACATCGTGATGCTTCACATATCTGAGAAAGTCAATGATTTGTGTGAAGTCAACCAACGCACTTGGCCAGCGTGGTTGACTATGGCCTAGTCACCCGTGACTTACGGTAGGCTCCGATCCTCTCATTGGGGACGAATATTGAGCTGATGATGAGAACGATAGATGGATGTTTGTTTGAAGGTATCTTCAGAAGGGCTGAATAGATCTCGATGGAAATTTGATATATTAATATTCATAACTTTATTATTTCTAGCCGAAGCCAAACAGCCAATCGAAAAACGTAACGACGCTAAACCCCGATCCACGGTTCACACCAGCAAGAGTTCAACATTAAGATCCTGGTTAGAAGACACATGGCTACGACCGCCCGCTGGTGTCCTAGTACCTTTAAGACCTAGGGCATTACAACGAGCACTGGATGTCTGGAAGGATCTTACAGCTGATGGGTCATTGAAAATGACAGATATTGTTATAGTCGGATTCGATTCAAAAGGTAATAATTAATATTATAAATACAAAAGTTATAATAATATAACAGTGGTTGGCTGACATTGAATTGGCCCGGCTCGCCCGGTGCAATACCACGACCACACAGAAGACAGGCGTGAAGTGGAAGCTATTCCGCGTTTCGTCTGATGAGTGTGCGTCCCGGTGGCCTAATTTAGTCCTCTTTCTCTTCCCACATTTTTTCTTATAAGGAAAGGATGGAAGTGGACTTTCCGGATGAAAGGATGCATGGAAAGGTAAAATGTTTTTTCTTTCTGTGCATCCTCTCCTCCGTCGATTAAAAGAAACGCATATGCAATTGCGTATGCCTATGGGCAACAGTCACTTCGCTATTTCAGCGATTACAGGTGGCCGCTCGCTCGTTTGCCACCTTATGATATATATGCAAAAGTTAATATACGAGACGAAAAGGGTTACATCTCCAAAGATGTAACTGTTTTCATCAGATGGCTAAATATAGAGATATTGTAATGACGTCACTACAATGCATAATTAATATGACGTAATATTTTCTTTTTTAATGCAATAATAATTCAGTTTAGCTGTCAATGACGTCACAGTTACATGTGACGTCACACCATTGTTAACCGGATCTATTGACATGGACAATTGATTTACACGCAAACTAACAACAAAAACAATAACTCATGACTCTTCGCATTCTTTTATAAACAGAGTAAGGCCCTTCATACACAAGGCAATGTAAATCGTCAAAATTAAATGCGTCGCGAGAATCACGTTGCGCGCGACACACACAATGTTGAATCGTCAATACGAGTCTATTCTGTCAGTAGAGACATATGGACATGTGAACTGTGCTCTGCCATCTTGAAAATTGGACTTGATGATTTAACCAACAGATTGCGACTGTCTTTAGTAATTACAGAAAACAACAGAAACAGAATTCGCGCGCTTGGTCTATGACAGTGTTTCCCAAAGTGGGCGATAACGCCCCCTTGTAAGCGCTGCAGGTCTCAAGTTGCGGGTTATAGTAAAACGTTTCGTTTGGAATTCTCCGTTAATATACATATATAGGTCACAATAATTAATATAATTTGAAGTTATAGTGGTTTTTAAATATATGAAAATATGGGGGCGCTAAAAAAAATATTTATTCTCAAAGTGGGCAGTAGACAAAATAAGTTCGGGAACCACTGCTCTATGACATTGTATAGAATAAGTTAGAGACTAAAATCGCAGAGTTCAATACGTTGCCTCGTGTACGATTGACCTAATTTTTAGTCATCTGGCTCTGAAGAGTAATATTTTTCGTTTACCTTGCACATCATGGAGTACACTCAGACGGGTTTTTTGGTGTATTCAGTCAAACTAGACTTCAGAAAGTGAGGAAAAATTATCAAAATGTATGAATCAGTTTGGATAACTCAAAGCAAAGAAACATATAATTTCCTCTTAATATTATTGAAATAGTAAAACCAACTATATATTTTTTTCAACTTTATAAGTAAGCAGTAAACTATGACTAATTATATTTTTTGTAATTAAATCGCGTAATTTAAATACACATTGACGTATTCGACGAAAAGAGTTACATCTTGTTATAATGAAAAGAGTCATATCTCAAACAGATACTTTCTTCGTGGGTCATTTGACTTCAAAATAACGGTACCAAAATATCGGATATATAAATACCCGTTGTAATGTAAAATGATGCAATAACAAAAAAAAATAATTCCCTTCACAAATTCCTTATTTACCGTAAACTCGTTAAAATCCTGCATCAAAGTAACATTAACTTGAGAAAGGTAATTTTCCAAAAGGCAAATAATTTTAATTTGTATTTCAATCGTACAGTATCATCTTATAATACTATCTTACTTCTTACTAATATTATAAATGTTTTGGATGTTGCATAGAAGGTATCTCTAGAACGGCTGCATGGATAACACAGAAATTATAAAACGTACGCGTACCCCCAGGTGAACGTGAATTTGCATGGGTTGATCCAGACATTTTAGCGTGAAGAAGTAACAAACATACACACTCGCATTTATAATATTAGTGTGATTGTTACAAATTTTAAGATCTTTTTGAAGTGGTACGTGGCAAAAAATAATTAGGAACCACTGCTCTAGAAGAACACATAGGCTACTTATTGAGTTTTTTTAACCCTGCGCTGACGGAATCGCGGTTGACAGCTAGTCAATTTTCACTTAAACTTGTTAATACCAAAACTTACATTTTACAAATATTTAGCTATAATAAATAGCCATAGCTGGAATTTAAAATTACCTAGACAAAAAATAAACTTACTCAAACTGGGCCCATATAGTCGTATTTCTTACCTGAAACAATAATTTATAATATTAGAAGCAATACATGCAGTCGTATTAAACAAAAAGACAATTAAAAAATGGGTCTAGGCAGACAGATAGTCGGACAACAAAATAATCCTATAAGGGGGTCCATGAATTACGTAAGGTGTTTGAGAAGAGGAGATCGCGTCAAATCTCATCTAATCTTACGTTGGAGAGAGAGGGTGGTGGGTCAAATATCGCGCAAATTTTTTTTTTGATTGAAACAAAAAAAAACAAAAGCACGAAGCAATCTTTTTTTTTCACTATAACACTCCAACGCGTTTACGTAAGAAACTTACATTTTGAAAAATATCACGTGAGATTGAGGGATGGGGAAGGGGGTTAAATAAAATCTCACGACATCTCACCAGGGTGGGAGGAAGGGGCAGAAAATTTTAAAATACACATCACGTAATTTATGAACTCTAAAAACACATAGTCATGTCTCAACTCATTACGTCTTAATTTATTAAAATAATCAATAGGTGGTATTTATAATTTAAATACTAGCAACATTGTTTTCATATTTCTGTTGTTATTTCCTCAATTAATCATAAGGTAACGTGCCCATACTACGCGACCCGTTTAGGGGGGGAGCGGAGTCTTTAAAATACTATGGTCAGTAATAGTCAGTAATAATAACAATGCATGCAGTCTTATGCTATAAAGAAGTATGAGCCAAAATATTTCTTTTTCAATGTTTACCTGTGATATGTTTAAAAATCATAATTATGAATTACTACGTAAAAACTAAACGGGGTGGTCTTGCCATCTACGAGTGGTCACCGAGGGGAGGGAGGGGTCGAAAAAACTAAAAAAATAGGTCACGTAGTATGGGTATGTTCCCTAATGCTGTGGCATTCAATCATTATCAGTGTTTCATATACAGTTGATTTCCGAGATAAAAATCAATGTATAAAACATATCGTCATCCCTGTCATTATCTTTGACAAGACAGAGACAAGAACATATTTTAAACGGAGAATATATTGGGTTGTCCCAATACATGACTAAACCGTCCTTGACCTATTAAAATACAGAGAGTTGTAGAAAATAATCTTACTAATATTATAAATACTACAAAGGTATGTCCGAAATGGCTCAATGGAACTTTATATAATTTGGCATAATTAGAACATAGTCTGGAAGAACACATAGGATACTAATTTTTATTTTCAATCCTTACGAAAGTTGCGGACGACAGTTAACTATATTTTATTGAACAATGTTCCCTAGGTATCAGCTGGAGATCCCGCCACAATCTGCAGGCAAGCGGGACAACAGACGACAAAACAGTCGGCGATGCCATCTCCAAACTCATCGTTAAATATCAGGTATATCAAATTTTATCTTAGCTTAAATCTCACGAAAAAGGTTACATCTACTAGATGTAACTCTTTACGCCCCCTTGTGGGCGCTGCAGGTCTCAAGTTGCGGGTTATAATAGTAAAAGTTTCGTTTAGAATTCTCCGCTAATATACATATGTAGGTCACAATAATTAATTAATTTAGTTTGAAGTTATAGTGGTTTTTAAATATGTGAAAATATGGGGGCGCTAAAAAAATATTTATTCTCAAAGTGGGCAGTAGACAAAATAAGTTTGGGAACCACTGGTATAAACGGGCACTTGTAAGAGTACACCCCTGGCCTTATTTTGCACCCAAAGCATAGATATATTCACTTTCTAATTTTATTAATTGTCTTTTCAGTGTTTAAAATTAAGTATATAATTGTTTAAAAAAAGTTGAAGTCGACTTTTGCGATGTGTTTTTCTTCAAATTTTATATGCATCGGACATTCTTACGGTGATGGAAAACATACGTGCACATATCTGTCAAGAAAATCACTTGATACTTAGGCGTGCTTAAGACCTAATCTTACTTAGAAGGATGGAGATGATCTGACGACATCCATATACTTCCTAAACAATAAAAACTAACAATATACCTATATAATCAGGTGATCGACCTTAAACAATTAATAATACAGATAAACAAGACAATATATACAAGACAATCAGACATACAAAACATATGTATGTGACAAATTAAAAAAAAAACGCTAAATTAGTTATGGCTTAACAGTTGCACGGAAGAGACGTTTGACCTTGAAGTCAATAGAACAATATCTTCGTGTATAAATTACTTATAGGAAAAATCTTAGAATGGCGATCAAACTAATCGTATTCTACAGTCATCAGCTCACTATACATCCCCACTGAGGGTCTCAGAGCCTACCCTAAGTGAGACTATGTGATAGTGAATGCTGGTCCAGTGCGGGTTGACTTCACCCATATCTTTCTCAGATATGTGCGTTTTCATTCACCATAAGAACGTCGGATAAATGTACATATGTAAATCGAAGTTTGAAAAACACATTGATAAACAACAGGATTCGGACTTCGGACCTGTAGATTACAAGTCAAGTGCTTAACCCCTGAGACTTCGATAACTTCGTTGTTTCCTCGGCATCTATCCCTTATTTAAAAAATTGTTTCGATTTTTATGACCGAATATTTATTTCTATCAACAGGGCGTACGATCTGAGTCAGCCAGTGATGGTACATTACGCGCGCTGGCATCCGCAGCCAAACTGGTACCATATGACAGTGCACTCTTCCTCATCACCGACAAAGAAGTGGGGGATCCATTGAAACTTCCTTTAGCATTGAGAGCACTGGTGGAGAAGAGACTGAAGGTAACTAGGACACACAGATATTGAAAAAATCTTGACTACAATAAGTGACTAGATACATTAAGAAAAATCTGTACAAACCTATGGTCTATAAAACCTCTTTAAAGCAAATTAAAGGAAATTTTCAATAGAACGTAGACATAAACAAATATTTTCTGGGTTAGTCCATTAAGACAACCTTTAGAGGAATACTTGGACCTCTACCAGCCCTAAGGGTCATATTTCGAGATTGGTTTAATTCATATTTTTAAATTAAATAAAAGGTTTATTTTCATATGATTTAATAAAACCCAATTTAAAAAACGTTCAGTCACAAATCCGGACCCAATGTTACCAAGAACTGCTATACAATTTCGAGGGTACAAGAATGGATTTTTTTAATATATTTTTCCTTACAGGTGTACACAATTTGGACCGACCCAAATTACCCTTCCATTGAATCTGAGTTAAGTCTTGTTGAACTGAGAAATGTCTCCACACACACAGAAGGAGATGTCTTACCTTATTCTTTACAAGCTAAGGTAAGTAACATATCTCGGAAGGGGGAATATTCTGTTTCCATACATCCCTTACTCTGTCCGTTTTAAGTGGACAAAATATCCTTTGACTTTTTGTGGTAATCTATCATCGCTATTTTAGCTAAAGCTGGGGGCCAATTGCATGTTCTATAAAAATTCTCAATCTCCGTGAAAAAAACAATTAATAATGAGTAGCTGTCACGCTCAAATCCGTCGCGTTAATTAGTAACCTATGTGTTCTTCCAGTCTATGTTCTATATGACTCCCATTGAGATCCGTTAAGTCGTTCTATATACCATCCAACAACCATTCATCCATACAAACATTGGCATTTATATTAGTAAGATTACTCCATCGCTTGAACACCTAAATCACTCTACTCTTCAAGACTTACGTCGTTGGACGTAACCAATGACTTTGGCAACTTGATCCAATTAAAAAACAATGCTATGAGTTTTGACAGTACTATATCTGATGTACGTTCCAGGAGTTGGAGAATGGCATACCACCAGTAGCTGATCTGCAGCAGTGGGAGCCTCTAGCCGAGGCACAGTTGGGACCGAGACGAGCAAGGTTACGTCAAATCGAAGAGGACAGTTTTGATGTGAGTTACGAAGTTAAATATTTAGTGGAAACTCATTCTTCTATCCAAACCAATTAATCTGACCTTAAATCACAATATATCTTACCATGCCATAATTGAAACTAAATTGTCATAACTCACTAGCCTCTCTGTAAATGTGACAAAGTTCTCCCGCCATACTGTAGCTGTCTTGTGAATTGTTTATTTCATCTTCCATGCCTAAATAGATTATTTCTGACAGAACTAATCGCGATAATACCCCTAACAAGCCAGTGGCTTGTAAGGGCTCAGACTGGCGGAAACTGATGACAATGTTTCCGAAACATAACAGGTCAATCCGTGAATAATTCCATTATATAATTTGCCGTGTCTTTAAGTATTACAAAACTCCTATACACAATTTTAACCATGAACGTACGCCACATATCCATTATAAATAATATATCTACTTCCAGACGCTGTTAATATGGAGGGGAGGAGGTGAGGCTATATCTCTTGGCATACCTGTGGAAGCAGGAGTTGCCGCACTTAGAATCCTGATAGAAGGGGACGTGGATCATGCAGCACTCTTTCCACCTAATGAGGGTAGGTAGAAGTAAACTAGCTAAGCAAAAGACCCGCTTAACTTACTGTACTGGGTTTGATCCTGGCTTGCCATTATTTTATCCCAAGTTCTTAATATGAAGGACAACAATGTATGAATCAAGCTTAATCAAGGTTTTAGGGGAGGCTCAATTCCTAACTACGAGGACATGTAGCTTAAGACAAAAACCAACGACGTCCTTAAAAAGATGTACCAGGAAAGCCTTGTTTAGCTTCAACGCATCCAACAGAGTCACAACTCTATTTTTGTCTTGGCGATGTATTTTATAATGTGGTAGTTGAAGCATATTTATGCATGCAAAATATGTTTGTCACATTACTAAGACGTCGCATTGTTATGTACAAAGTATGTTTGTCCAAGCAATGCGTGTCGAATGAACAAGCAAGGTCACTGTCAATATTATCTGAACGTACACCAAAAGATTCCAAATTCGATCATTTGGATTCGAAAATTATAATAAATTTACAATTCATCATCATCAGCTCACTATACGTCGTACGAGGGGCTCGGAGCCTACCCTAAGTTAAGGGTGATTAGGCCATAGTCTACCATACTGGCCAAGTGCGGGTTGGTTGACTTCACACATATCTTTAAATTTCTTCTCAGATATGTGCAGGTTGCATCACGATGTTTTCCTTCACCGTAAGAACGTCGGATAAATGTACATATGTAAATCGGAAATCGAAAAATATATTGGTACATGGCGGGTTTCGAACCTAGGTCCTGCAGATTGCAAGTCAAGTGCGTGACCCCTGAGCCACCGACGCTCTTTACAATTAGAGTATGCAACAATTCGAGAACATTTCAAGATCAAGCAGCAAGATCTTGTAATCGTACTGCACTTATTGTCTACGTAAGGACAACAGAAAACTCTCCCATATTTATCTGTCAATCATTTGAACTCACACTCTTCTTACGTATATCCTCTTTCACACAATATATTCCTTTCTGTAGTATTCCATCACCGCATGTTATATCTGACTAATATAAATGTGAATTTTTCGAAGAATGTATGTTAACACGTTGACGGACAATTGCGGCTATAGCCGTCAAAGCGAAGTTCACAATGTGGCATGACTGCTATAGCCGTCCAAAACGAAACGGTCGTTTTTAGACACTACGGCTATAGCAGCACAAATGTGCACTTACTGGCGTATACATAGAAGCATAGTGTCGTGTTTTGAAAACATCTTTTTAGGTTGAAGTTCATATTTCACCTGTTATATATCGTCCTATCACTTAGTGTATAGAGTCCGCTGGCGCCATGACGGTTATAGCCGCAACCTAATTAAAGGTACTAAATTAATCAAAATTAAGTTTATTTAAGCAGAAAGAGTAAAACTATACTTCTAACATTCTAAAAATCACAAAAACATATAGTGTCAATTTTCGAACTTCGCTTGTTCCTACTGTCCGTCAACGTGTTAAAAGGTATCTCCAGAAAGGCTTCATGGAACCCTCTGATATTTAGCATAGATATAGAACATAGTATGGCAGAATACATAGGCTACTCTTAGTCTTACTCGCCAGTTATTTATAAACGTGACCTCATTCCAGCACCACAAGTGGACCTGTTCAATGAGACATCAGTGAAGCAGTTCTCATCATCATCCAGGACTGATGGATTAGTACCAAGGGATGTCTACCTGGCATTCCCTGGTGCACCACAAATAGATGTGTAAGTCTAATTAACATATATCTTGGTATATAATAACCCCAACTGAATTATTTACATCAATTCCAATGTGGATCACCTGGAGTCAAAGCAGACGTGTACCACGTAGGGAAATAAAGGGGTTTACAAGTACTGTTAGGAAGAAAATCCGAAAATGAGCCAGTGTATTGACTCAACACTAGCCTTAATAAAATGTCAACGTTTATGTCCCCTCACTATTCATTCTGACACTGGACTTTGTACCGAAAGCACGTCATTCTCTCGTAAATGTTTTCTCTATACAGTAAAAACAACTAAATATATGTAAATATGACATACAATCTTTCATTCAAATATTAAACAGCGAATAATTTAAAATATTAGGAATCAACAAGATGCAAATCCTACAAGCCATCATCATTAAACAATAATGAGTAAAATATGTCATTTGACTATAGATTGTCAGTCGTGCCCGTGACGCCAACCATGGCGGACGTATCTAACGATTTGGTCGGCGTGTGGCATCTGAGCGTGCGCTGCGACAGCTGCGATTACAGACTGAGCGTCTTCGCAAGAACCAGAGTACATTTCAGAGCTGAGGTTGACGAAGGTAAGAATAAGCTTACTAATAATATAAATGGAAATTTTTGGATGGATGTTTGTTAGTAGGTATCTCCAATTGCAAGGACATCGATAAAATTTGTTTTAGATGTTGGACACAGTCTGGAAGAATATGTGCCAAATTTCAGCGAGATCCATGCAGCCGTTCTGGAGATACCTTCTAACAATCAACCCATCCAGACATTCGCATTTATAACATTACTAGCTGTCGCCCGCGACTCTGTCCGCGTGGATATATAATATAAAAAGAACTTAATTAGTGTAGCCCACCCATCCATCTAAACATTCGCATTTATAATATTAGTACGTTAAATAAAAAGCAACTCTTCAAGGCATAAAAATTCGAAAAAAAATGAATAATAGTATCCTATGTCCGTCTCCTGGCTCTAAGCTACCTCCTCACCAATTTTCAGGCATATCGGTAAAGCCGTTCTTGAGTTATAAATAGTGTAACTAACACGACTCTCTTTTTTATATATAAACACTAGCTGTCGCCCGCGACTTCGTCCGCGCGGGATTAAAAATAGATGTTGGCCGATTCTCAGACCTACTCAATATGCTCACATAATTTCATGAGAATCGGTCGAGCCGTTTCGGAGGAGTATGGGAACGAAAATTGTGACAAGAGAATTTTATATATAAGATTAAGACATAAGATTTATTATAAGATAAGATATAAGAAATTACATGCGATATTATATTTAAACCCCATTTCTTTGCAATATCTTGATTTCATTCGGAACATCACCTCTTTCGATCCTCGCGTGATTAACGTATTCCTTACGGAAGAAAACAAATGAACTTTGTTTATTTCCTTTAAAGATAGGAATATAGATATTTGATAGCATTATTATCTGATAATACAAGTTTATCATAGACTAGCTGTTGCCCGCGACTTCAGCGCTAAAATAAAAATAAAATAACTTTATTTGTCCACGTCCATCATGTTAACTCAAAGTCCCGTCAAAATCGAACGAACCATTGTTTAAATTACCCAAAACAAACACGCACTTGTAAACAGACGGACATTTTAATTTAATCTTACTTCTTACTAATATTATAAATGCGAATGTTCGTATAGATTTGTCAGAAGATATCTCCAGTACGACTGCATAGATCGCGCTGTAATTTATCATAGATGTAGAACATAGTCTGGAAGAACACATAGACAACTAATCAAGTTTAATTCCGGCGGAGTATTTTAGTGATTGTATAATAATTAAGCTATTTAATATAACCAAACATACAACTGTAAACGGATAAGTTTCCACTAAAAACATGTATCGACACAAGTCAATTCATTAAATATGTAAGAGACGAATATATTTCTAAAAATTAATTTCGTCAATGGAAATGTACTGTAAAAAAATCTCGAGTTCAACACACTTAAAACCCGTAGGCAATGTATGATTTCATATCCCATATAAATATGACATGTTACATGTAATAAATCAAATCGGACATTAAAGAAAATGGAAAGTTTTTTCATGTATTAAAAAAAATATCCAAATAAATTGGTTTAAATTCGCATGAAATCAAGTTTAAATTATGAAAAATGTGACAAAGAAAATAATCTTACTAATATTATAAATGCAAATGTTTACGATAGATGGATGTTTGTTGGAACGTATCTCCAGAACGGCTGCATGGATCTTGATGAAATTTGGCATAGATATAAAACAAAGTCTGGAAGAAGACATAGAGTAATTAATAGTTTTAACCTGACACATTAAAAATACATATAATTATATTAAATAAAACCACATAGATGCTATTTCTGAATACAAAGTATCATATAAACAAAGGAACAACACGTCACAAACGTGACAAGAATGTCTATCACGTCGACGTGAAATCCAATAAGGAAGGAAACAACAAAATAGTTCAAAAATGACGTATTTTAAACAATCCAATTCCTTAACCATAGACAAAATGAACATTTAACTAAAATAAATCAATTCCAAAACATTTCCAGTAAAATCTTACTTTACTTATTACTTTTTGTATTTTTTTTATTCTACAAAACCTTTACATAACAAATTAAACATCGATTAGACATCAGTACTAAAAACCCACAGGGTTTAGGTGTAGTTACTGGTCGCTTATTAATATATAAGATCAGCAAATTAACAAATACAAACGTTATTAACCATTTCACAATTATATTAAACAAAAAGACTGAACTTATCTCAAACGACTGGAGTGATTTTGATGAAATTTTTTGTGTGTGTTCAAGGGGATCTGGGAATGGTTTAGATTCACAATTTTGTCTGCTGGACAATGTTTTTTTAATTAACTTTTAATTTATCAGTAGTTGTTGATTTTGGAATGTTTTACATTGGATCCGACAGACGGCGCTACCATCGCAGTGTCAAATTTTAAATAATATTCGAATTAAAGACGTGTAGACAGGACAACGTCTGTCGGGTCCGCTAGTATATATATAAAACAATTGATTGTCAAGTTGCAATAAATATAAGTTACTTATATAGAAGTGCTTTCAAAATTCTTATACATTTTTCTGGCTTCTTAACGATTCGGTACTAATATTATAAATGCGAATGTTTAAACGTATGGATTGCTAGAAGAATGCTCCAGAACAATACAACACTATGTACTTTTCATCTTTTTTTAATTCTGAGATGAAGAGGCGAGTAAAAACTAGTCTCATAATTGTCACAAAAAACTCTAAAACTGAAAAATCTATACTAATATTATAAAACGGAAGAGTTTGTTTGTTTAAACGCGCTAATCTAAGGAACTACTGGTCCGATTTGAAAAATTCTTTTTATGTTGGATAGTCCATTTATAGAGGAAGGCTTTAGGCTATATAACATTATGCTGCGACCAATGGAGTCGCAGGCGACAGCTAGTATCTTAACACCGTGTATTTAATTTAATTTATCTTTATATACTTTATTTCGAAATTCAATCGTAATATAAAAAAGATGAGAAACACATATAAATCCGGACGTCAGGTCATATTTAGATATATCGTTAAACGCCCAAGAAAATAATACGACGGTGGCATAAATGTCGATGACTTTGCTATTAAACTTATGTACGGTTAGCAAAAAGTAATACGATATTCAAGATTAATTCGACACATAATCTAATGATTTATAACGCTATGTACAAACAAAAACAAGTATCAAACCATAACAATCCAATCATAGATCTAAATTAATTCAAACTTACCTTTTTGCGTTAAAAAAAAACATATCCGGTTTTAAAAAAAAAAACAAAACAAAAAAATATTCAATCAACTGATTGCGCTATATCAATATCAAACTTACAAAACCATTTTTAGTTTAAAGCATAGACAAATAACATAGACAAAAACATGCTACGATTCAGGGCTGTCACAATCGGTTTTATTAAAAAAAAAACAATACTACCATAGACTCATAGACAAAGAAAATCATTTCTCTATTGCATTAATATTTAAAAAAAGCAATTGTTTTACTGTACTAATAAAAATAAAACTTTAATCCCTAGGGAATTGAATCAGGGACTCCAATCAACAGTATTAAAAACAAAACTAAAGAATTAGACAAGATGCATTCGAAAACGATTCCATAATTTACTTACAAAATGTATAAAACTAAAACTTTGGATAAGTCGCGTGATTGTCGCGCCTCAGTTACTTACATATTAAAAATTCGATATATAATCATTTCGAAGCGAATGCACTTTGTCAAAACCCCAAGATCAAAACATTTATAGAACACAATGACAGCCCTTGAACCAATAAAAATCAATAAGAAAAATAATAACCTCGAAAAGTCGCGCTGACAGGTCGGCCATCTTTTCAAAATGGCCGCGTTTTGTAGATCAAGGTCGTCATATTGCACTCCCAAACCGGCATTTATACTTTCTAACCACAACAAAATAGTATTTACTAATATTTAGAGTAATATTTTAAAAATATTACGCGATCGTTTAACCTTACATAATGTCACGGATATTGAATAATGAAAGGGTATAGTGTTTTGCATATTTTTTTTATTGACGACATAGCGACTGACATTTGTGTTGTGTTCATTTAAAAAAAAATCGATTACTCAACTGGCCAGTGCTACGATTTTTTTTAATTATATTTAGTGTGCAACCAACACATTTTATAATCATCTTACACCATTCCAGTTTAAAAAAAAACCGTTACAAAACTACACATAAAAAGTCTAATAAAACAACGAATTAAAACATTGCTGTAGCATAGAAAAAAACCGCTTAATTCTTAATTCAACGAAATCCCGTTGTAACAAAAAACATAATCGTTTACACGGTGGAGTTTTTACTACTTCGTATTATAAACGCTCTCATTTCTATACAAAAAAAAGGCAAAGAACATTTGCATATTCAGCCACGGAACAAACTTTTTAAATTTGAATTTCGAATACAAATTTTTAAAGCACTTTTGACTTTTATAATCACACATTACCCGCCAAAATTTACTGACGAAAATAAACAAGATGGCGTCTTTACGCGCGAAACAACTGACGCGAGAAGATTCAAATAGCGAACTAATTTCCTTAATTACGTTATCATGTTTACTTAATAAATGTTAGACATGAAACAGTGGCCGATGATTAGATTAATATTACAATTTCAAACGCATTTATTCGTAATGGCTGAATCAATTTTACTTTATTATGCAACAATTTACTACAATAAAGAAAATTGGACACATCCGTTAGCATTGAATTTAAAAAAAAACATTGTCCAGTAACAATGTACCAAGTTCATAATTTTCAAAACGATTTGTTCGAATTATTTCACTACTAAAATATCAAGGCGTAACCAATGTATAACGGCATTCAAAATTTATGACAGCTCGCAATATGACACCAAACGCTCCGCAGAGCATCAACTCCCCGCGTAATGAACACACATATAGTTTGAATCTAATAATACATGGACATAAAGGCGATATCTATTTTCCAACTAGTTGTCGCCCGCGACTCCGTCTGCGCGGAGTTAAGAAAACCTAATTAGTAGGCTACGTTTTCTTCCAGACTATGTTCTACATCTATGAGTAATTTCATCGAGATCCATACAGTCGTTCTGAAGATACCTTCTAACAAACATCCAAACATTCGGATTTATAATATTAGTAAAACTACTCTTCCAGACTATGCTCTACATCTATGAGTAATTACATCGAGATCCATACAGCCGTTCTGTAGATACCTTCTAACAAACATCCAAACATTCGCATTTATAAATTTTTTTATATCATAAGGTGGCAAACGAGCGAGCGACCACTTGAAATCGCTGAAATAGCGATGTGACCGTTGCCCATAGACATACGCAATTGCATATGCGTTGCCTTACCTTTAATCGACGGAGGAGAGGATGCACAGAAAGAAAATATTTTCTCTTCCCATGCATCCTCTCATCCGTAAAGTCCACTTCCACTTCCCATCTTTTCCTTATAAGAAAAAGTGTGGGAAGGGAAAAAAGACTAAATTAGGCCTCCGGGACGCACACTCATCAGACGAAACACGGAATTACTTCCACTTCACGCCTGTCTTCTGTGTGGTCGTGGTATTTCACCGGGCGATCCGGGCCGATTCGTGCGAAGATGTTAAAGCGGGCTCTACCACTGTTAAAATAATATTAGTAAGATAGTCCATTCATACATTATGTCGTAGTGCAGTGTTATCTAGCACGTCACCGATAACCCGCGTAACCCGGCAAACATGAAACTTCCTTGTTGATTGTGAATACTTGATAATTAGTATAACAAATAATAACATTATATTATGACCTACAGGGTGTCCCAAAAGGTTACGTACATAGGAAGGGGTATGATATGGGTGGTCACAAGGGTCACCAGAAAAATTAAATAAAAATTCCCCTCTGGGTATTAAAAAAAGTAAATGGCATTTTTTAAAAAGTTAAAAATTTTACACCTTCTGGGGCAATTTTGTAACCGATGACCTACAAATATTGCTATATTTAAAAAAAAGCTATTATGTTATCGTCAATAACCCTTTATCAATATGAAATAAAAAAAACAATACAACTAACAAAGATTTTAAAGAAAATTAAAATTGCCCCAGAAAGTGAAAAATTTTTAAGTTTTAAAAAAATGCCATTTATTTTTTTTAATATCCAGAGGGGAATTTTTATTTAATTTTTCTGGTGACCCCTGTGACCACCCCTATCATCCCCCTTCCTATGTACTTAACCTTTTGGGACACCCTGTATATACTGTATTTTTTTATCGCTCAGCGAAAAAAACTTTAAGCAAGGAAACTGCTTTAAATCTTACTAATATAAATGCGAATGTTCGTCTTCATGGATGTCGATGAAATTGGTCATAGATGTAGAACATAGTCTGGAAGAATACATATAGACATAGACTACTAATTAAATTTTAACAATTCCGTTCGGACAGTCGCATGCGACAGGTACTAGATCATGTTAGTATAACGTAAATAAATTATTATAGAAAAATAGTTATAAAGTTAAATTTAATAATTGTTTAAAATACCAAAGAAATTGTCTTTAGTTCCTTTGATTTAATAACAATAATTACTATCACCTTGAGTTTGAAATAATGAGTAATATAAACGCCTACTTCAACTGTAAGGCAAACATTATTCAAATTATATTTGCTATTCAATTTCAAAAGGGACTCCTTCACCCAACATATGACGATAACAACACGA
Organism: Papilio xuthus; assembly: GCF_000836235.2. Classification (NCBI taxonomy): domain Eukaryota; kingdom Metazoa; phylum Arthropoda; class Insecta; order Lepidoptera; family Papilionidae; genus Papilio; species Papilio xuthus. Next base: position 194,481 of record NW_013528976.1, read on the forward strand.
TATTAATTACGATTATTTAAAAGATATTTTAACATTACATTCTTTATATATCCAGATTCGCTGAACCTCCGGGTCATAGGTCCAGTAGCGAGCGTCCGAGAGTCATCATTAGTTGACGAATATGGTACCGAATTGGCTAAATTACCTTTCAGGTAAGTCAACTTTAAATTAAAAAAAGGACAAATCTTTATATTAACCAACCTCAATTGCTCTGCATAGACAGACAGCAACTTTTAACATTAAGAAAAGATGGGAATCCACTTCGGATTTGGCGGGAGAAAGGACTGATCCTATCCAATAAAGTAGACAAAACATATGCAAACTTTTTGCATCTTGCAAATGTCTATGGTCTATGGGCTACCACTTAGAGAACTAGCAACTAGAAGAAGCTATAGAGCTTAGTAAAATCCGGTGGCCTCTTCCCCATTTGCCACCTTATACTACAAAAAACTATACTACATCTATGGTACTAATAACATTTTTCTTTAATTCTACAGCTACCCTGCGTCATCTAATACCAATCCGGCTCACATAAACCTCGTGACTGAAATTGAAGAAGCGGTTCCATTACCTAAACTAAAAGTATCAAGAGTGTACGCGAAAATATTAGGAAGAAATATACAAGGTTAGTCATCGCAACACGAGTGGACACTGTCATAAGTAAGACAGACAGACACACTGCCCCTCACTGTCCTTAGTAAGACTAGACTTCGGTCAACACACCCCCACTGCCCTAAGACTTGGCCTCAGTGCAACACAGTCCCACTTCCTTAAGTAAGAACAAACCTCAGTTAACAAAAGTATAAGTTTGAAGCTTAAAGATTATGCTAGGATAAGGTTGACATTAGTCAAGTGAAATCGAACCCAAGACTACACGGTCAGACATCAACAACTTTAAATATTGGGCTATTGGTACTACCATTCTCTAATCATCGTCCATTATCATGAAAGTATTTTTAAACAAACACCATCAAGTCTAGACTTACATTGTTCTATGGCTCTATCTATACTGTATGATTTCCAGGGGATCCTTTCATAAGATTCTCAGGACCTATCGACCATGAGATAGAAGTAAGGAACGGCAGATCTGCTGTCATATTCCCAAACTCCAACAATGACTTAGAGGGGGTAGAAGAAGAAAATATACACATGCATAAAATGCGCTTGAATGAGACAAACGCATTACCGTATGGTCGGACATCTCGGGTAAGAATTTAAAAATACCGCAGTATTCTGGAGCTACTTGCAACGCGTAGATACCATGCTTTCTAGATTATCTGCGATAGCTACTACTTATTAACATACAAAATGTAAATAACCTCATCAGTTGTCCTATGTAAAACAGAGATTGTCTTCTATTTCATAAATGTGGGTAGACACAAATTATCGTATTCTATATGGTGATTGAAGACAAAGAGATTATCGATTTCTGATTCGTTTTCTGTCGATTATTTCCATCAGATTTCAATTAAATCGATTGGTTCGAGCGATATCACGCTTCTCGTTTATATTTCGGGTACCTTAGTATATGAGGGTAGTCAAAAATTAAAAGTATACATTATATTCTAGGTAGTCCAACAAGGTACTCTTGTGACAGCACTCATTATAGGACTGGGATCAAGACTTTACGGATCACCGGGTGATAGTTTACAGGTAAATGATCTTTTAACATCTAAGACCCACTGGGGTCCACGTAGAAACCGGCGTAGTAGCAGGGGGTAACTACTAATTTGTGGACCTCTGATATTAACTAATATTGTAAAGACAAAAGATTTACATCCCTACTGAGGGGCTCCAATCCTACCTTAGGGATGACTTGGCCCATTGCGGGTTGACTTCACACATATCTTTAAATTTCCTTGCCGATATATGCACAAGCATCACGATGTTTTCCTTCACCGTAAAAAAAATATTTTTGTATAATATGTTTGTAACGAATTCAGAAAGTAATAAAAGAATTCTAAACTATCAAAAAAGGCACAGGAATACTTCCGTTTGGTGGCCTCCTGACACAGTCTTCTTCCACATTCATACATCTACGCATAACGATTAATTCTTTAACTTTACAGTTGCATTTCGAAGTAAGTAACTATCGAGAACAAGCCGTGAGATTCAGCTTTGGTGCGACTGGAGAATTAAGATTCTTGAGAAGCATAGAACCTTCATCGTAAGTACACACATTTGGTGCTTAAAAAATAAAAAGTACTGGCTGAATATATTTTGAAACAAAATTTCATTTGAATCTTATCCTGCAAAAGGATACGGTCAGATTCTAGACACTACAGAGATACTCATCTTATATCTTTTTTTATTTCTTTCAGACAAACAATACAATCAGGTCAGACCCTCAATGTGATAGTTAACCTATTAATCTCGACCGCAGCGCAGCCAGGAGTCAGAGATTTCATCACATTCACAGCATATGGTAATTATTGATAACTACCCTACATTTTCTTTTGCAAAATTACAACCAAATTACATATTTATAAGGGTTTAGGCATTGAGAACTTTACTATATCGATGAAAACTAATCAATAATAGCATCATTGTGGAGAACTTAATTTTATTTTTAAAACTACCCTTCTGTGTTATTATAAATGGCTTGATTTTTAACGAACCTAATGAAAACTAGCACAAAGATGCTTAAACCAATACAGTCTCCATGTTTTAACCAACTTCAAAAAGGAGATTGTCAATTCGTCTGTTTTTTTTATAATCTGGACTCCGCCCCTAGTTATCTGATTTGCATAATTCTATTCAAAATGTATTGCGTGTCATTTGCTTCCATTTTTAAAACTTAAAAAGTATGCAGTAGTTTTTGAGTTATATTATTATACTTTAAAACTACCCACATTCAAAGTTCATTCAATTACCCACCAGGCTTGGATCAAATATCAATATCTGCATACGTCTACGTCGTTAATCCAAACGAGAGTCAAGTGGATACATTCGCGCCTGAAGTGAGACATAGCTATCAAGGTCATTGCATTGGAAGAATGGGCAACGATTGCGCCGAACATACTTGGTCTGCTACAGTCTACGCGAGGGATAGTGGAGGTAAGAACAGAGCCGACAATTGTATACTAGTTTTTACTTGTGACTTCGCTTGTTAGAAACAATCAAAATTATCTTACTTATATTATAAATGCGAATATTTGGATGTATGATTGTTTGAAAGAATACATAGGCAACTAATTAAGTTTTATTTTTAATTCCGCTTTTAGTTGGAGTCGTGGGCGACACTTAGTTTTTACATCTATACAATTAATAAAAGTAGAGTGTCTGTGTGTAATATTGAAAAAAGAATCATGGTTTTTTTTTTAAATTTCCCACACTGTCCACTCCAAATTTCATCGAGATCCATGCAGCCATTCCGGAGATATATTCTAACAAACATACATCAACACAAACATTCGCATTTATAATATTAGTAACATTTCAGTCATCAACCTGCCATTATCCCTACGGAGGGTCAGCACAGTATGTACTCCATACTCTATCAATCATATCTGAATCCACCTCCATCTTACACATATACTCTTTCAAACAATACATTCATTCTTTGGTCTACCTCTACCTTTGAAGCCATCCACAATATCATAAAAATCAATCAACTAACAGCTATAACATACAACATCCTGTATTCCAGGCCTACTCCGTATCACATCAACACCATTAGGTCTAATGGCTGCACAAGATAAAACATTCATATCTGGCACTAGAGAGGAAGTTGTCACCGTGTACAGATCAACATGTTGCAGCACAAGAGTTGTTGTCAACGCTGTGGATATCTACGGCAACACAAACAGCTATACAATGGATATATCCAGTAAGAACATACCTAATATATCCATAGAAGGTATCCTTTGTTAATAGAAATTCGCATCAAGTGGAAGCAATTCCACTTACAATGACTGTGAATTCTGGAGACCTAATTTTAGTCCTATCTCCCTTCCCACCCTTTATGTTATAAGGACGGAGGAAGTAACTCATAAGCGGAAATATTCCCTTTCTGTGCCTTCCCTCCTCCGTCGATTAAAATTAGTTAATGCACCTATGTCTAATTTTAATTCTTTTTCCTTTCCCACCCCTTTCATATAAGGATGGAGAACACATAAGGGTAAATATTCGCTTTCTGTGCATCTCTTAGTTATTTAAGATAGATGTACGGGCTGTAGTCGCCATACTAATAGCTAATTAAAGTTCTAAATTTCTTTCAGATTACATCACAGACGCTGGAATAGCAGCCATTGTTCTCGGTGTTCTTCTAATCATAGCTCTGATAGCTATTATAATATTCCTCATAACATGGTGCGTAAGGAAACGCAAATCTTCAAGGGAACTACCATCATATGCCAGTAGAAATGTTAGCTAAGTTCGAGTAATTCGTATTTAACATATTTTCAAATCATCGCATAATAAAATTAATAAAGAAAAGACATTAAGAAGTTTAAGTACGGTCAGCTGCATATACACTAGTTGAGGCCAGCGACTCCGTCTGTACGGAATTAAAAAAAAAGTTAATAGCAAATGTGTTCTTCCAGACTATTTTCTACATCTGTGCCATTTTATCATCAGTTGAGACATTCGGGAGATACATTGTTACAAATATCCATCCGTCCATCTATCCAAACTTTCGCATTTATAATATTTGTGAGATTTTTCAACGTTTAGTAATTTGTATACAAAAATGTATACAATTATCCATAAATATGTATTAAAAACATACAGATGAGTACAAATTTTGAAACTGCAGTTGTATACAAGCTTCTTATTTCAAATAATATTATAAAGATGACAAATTTGTATTTTATACATAAAGAATAAACTCAAAATCAATTTTAATGCTAAATTTCTTCTTTCAACTAAAAAGAGACATCACAACTTAGTAACATAGGCTTTATTAATAGAATTTATTTTTAATTTCGCACAGACAAAGTCGCAGGCACAAGTATATAAACACATTCATAAAGCTGACATATACACATAAAAAATATGACTAAACAATTAAATTAGTTACTATATATCGATGTTATTCAAATTAAAATTTCTACTGACAGCATAATAAAAATAATTGCCATATTAAAAAAAATAGAAACATAATAATTAAATGTATTATAAAAACTACAAAATTATTTAAAAAAAAAGCACTTAAAAAATGGGGGGAAATAAAAATAAAGACAGCCATAATAATCTGTGGTCATATGTGAAAAAAATTTACAGCACACTAGCGCCCCTCAATATCAAGAAAGTATTACGCATAACCAAAATAGAAGCTTCTCTTACCTGAACAGATAAGTTTATATTACTATGTTTAGGACAATCTTTTTATAATATTAATGTACCAGTAAATTTTTTGTTTTTAAATAGATTTTTTTGTGTATATCTTTGATACGGTATTTTACGTAATTTTTCGTTTCTTGATACGATAATAAAATACGTCTTTAGATTATAATTATTTTAGAATCCACAAATTTATTTATAAATAATTTAATTAAGGAAAATTATTATTTTAAGTCACTAATTGTCATATAAGTTACACAATAGAATTTATATTTTTGATTTATTTCATATTAATACGTATTTAATTTAATAAATTCCATTTTAATTATAATTATTTTCATATTAATAGTTACCTAAGTTTAATTAAGTTGATAAATTCACAATCACAACACAAAAAAATGACTGTTAAATCACTTCATTTCTTTAGTATATCATAAGATGGCAAACAAGCGAGCAGTCACCTGAAATCGCTAAATAGCGAAGTGACCGTTGCCCATAGACATACGCAATTGCATATGCGTTGCCTAATATTTTCCCTTCCCATGCATCCTCTGTTCCGGAAAGTCCACTTCCACTTCCCATCCTTTCCTTATAAGAAAAAGGGTGGGAAGAGAAAGAGGACTAAATAAGGCCTCCGGGATGCACACTCATCAGACGAAACGCGGAATTGCTTCCACTTCACGCCTGTCTTCTGTGTGTCATAATTTGGACATTACCTTTCCTTTATATATTCAAAGCAATTTGCATATTTCTCACAAATGAATATGTCGAATTCATAATCAGTTTTCCATCCTCCATTCTAACTACTGTCATCTGAAATGTCACACCTTTCTCTTCCTAGGCTCTACCGGTTTACCCTTCCACACTCATACTACTATCTCCTTGCCACATCATCCTTCCCTCCTCATAAAACCGATACCAGTGTGTCAAACTATAAAGCAGAAACTATATAATTAATTTCTGAATGCATTGGTGTAATGTTCAAAAAAGTAGGGATGCGTAAGAAGAAGGTGCATTCAGATGAAGATGATAAAGATGTATGGAGGTGTACATGTGCGTATTCTGGAGTGATAGCGGCAGGTTGATGATGGGATTGGTGTAATGTCCTGTTTATTAATATCTTAAATGTCTCGTTCTAAAGCTATTTGTCACTAATACGGGTAGTACAATTGTTTACGTTTGAATTTAGAATTAAGTTTTGAGCCATAAATAATTTTTATGTATTATTATTTTAATAAACAAATTAACTTTGTTTCAATTCATTTATTTTATAACTGTCTAAAAAAAATTAATAACCTATGTGTTCTTCCAGACTATGTTCTACATCTGTGTTAAATTTCATCGAAATCCATTGAGCCGTTCTTGAGATATCATCTAACAAATATCCATCCGTCCAAACATTCGCTTTTATAAGTAAGAAGTAAGATATCTTTCTCTAATTAGCAATTATAATACAAAAATAAAAGATCTTGACAGACAGACGGACAGACAAAGTGATCCCATAAGGACATATACGGACGGACTCTATAAGGGTGGAACCTTAAAAGATTATTTTATTATTAAGTTGGAGTCAATAAATGGATCAATCAATTTTTACTGTCAGTTCCAAAGCTAAAGCATTAATCATAGACAATTCACACTAAAATATCCTTGACCTTATCTCACTCACATAGGTTTGGTGCATGGGATTTTATAAATGTTAATTTCTCTTAATTTTTTTATAGCCGCATACCAGACACTAACCCTACTTCCAAGACATGATAAAAAAATTAACACTGAATTATAACCATAGATAAATTATGATAAAATTCGTAAATTCTAAAATATTTCTTGTAAAACTCTTTCTTTCATATAACTCTATGAATTAGGTACCCTTATTTTACAATATTGCTACATTTTATCACACAATTTGCACAAGTAACTGCAATGTAAAATATCAAAATGGCTGAAATAAGTAATTTGACATTCCTTTGTTTATTTAATTTAGGCCTTTGATTTAGATGTTTTGTAGGAAAAATCTATTGACTATTGAAATTAACATCATAATGAGAAGAAATAAATAAATAAAGAATTACTTTAAATGAAGTGCAAATGAAAATAAAACATTTCACTGTACTAATTTAGTTACTTACTAGTATTTCATCAAATAGTTGTCCCACACAACTGAATTTTTTCGAAATATTAAATTCAGGTACGAAGCCATTTTTAAACGGAGCGTTTTTACATGTCTTGTATAGAAATGACGACATATCGATTGGTATTTAACAAAATAAATATTAGATAATTTAGTTATTTGAACGAAAACACAAATCACCCACGTGAAATTATATCCAAAAGATATATTATCAACGCGAAAATCATTATATGTCGATATAATTGCGAAACTACGCCATATTTCGACTATTTCGCGAAAACTGACAGTTGTACCGTAAGAATAAAACATTTTTTTTCTATGAATATTTTCGTGCTTAGGTCAAGGTTGAACGTTTTTACACAACATACTATGATGAAAATAGAACTCACCTTGTCTTGTGATCAGTTCTTGGTTCGGAACGGCGGGCAATAGGACTGCATTATGCGTCAAATCTTCTAAAGAGACACCAATCACGGCTGTAGACAATAGTGGATTTTTCACCACATTCCTTGAAGCCTGATCACCAAAGCCTCTATCGGACATTTCCGCGTTTTATAATTTAACAGTTTTATGCGAAATTTTCGCGAATTTTCACATTTGGAAACACACAAAAAACAAATTAAATTATTGAGAATTACGTGTCACTTGCATATTTTGGTTTGACATTGACAAAATGTCAATCGTTCGGAATTGATTAAATTAATTATTCATCTAGTCTGGTGTATTATGGACATGTTTTAAAAAAGTTTATGTAACTATCCCAGTAATCCTTGAAATGTTAAAGAGACAATGTAAAATACAACTATAAAATGAGTTAAATCTAGCTTTGACGAACCGATGCCATTCTACGGCCTTTTATGGACTAAGTTATATAGTTTCATATTTATACCCTTTGATATAATACCCTTCATCAATGTAAAAAAAGAATAACTCTAATCGCCATTTATTTGTATATTCTACAAAGCTGTATAAGAGAAGCACTGTTTGCAAATAAAAAGTTTATAAAAGAACCCTGACTAATTAATGAGAACATTAAAACTTCTATATTATTTTACTATCGTGCTTTTGCACAATGGAAAAAATAGGGTGTCAAACATGAACAAAACTTTATAAATATTATGTTCGTTTATCTAAATCTCGTAATTATAAAATTTTTGGAAATGCATGATGTGAAATTATATAGAAAGGAAATAAAAATCGAAACCTATAAAAAGTTTAAAAGCTTAAGCTACTTGGTATTTTTAAGCTGTTCTTTTTGGTTGTTTGGTATTTGACCTAAATGTCTATGTTACCAGGTCATAAAATAAAAATCAAATTGTTTGGTATTTGCTGTCAATGTTACTGTCAAATTGAATAAGTTACGATTTGTATTTACTTGCTTTTAAGTAATAAAACATGAAAAATAACTTATAAATAAATCCCTTAACATGTCAGAAGAAAAAGCGGACGTCGCTCCGCCTATAAAACGTTACAGGCGCGATGAAAAATCTTCAGAGTCTGAGGAAGAAATTGATAATTATGAACCTTATGTTCCGGTAAAAGAACGTAAGAAACAGAAACTATTAAAGCTTGGCCGGCTCGGACAAGTCGCTGCTGAAGCCGCGGCGGAAACTAAGAGCTCTAGTGACAATGATTTGGATGATGAAGGTAATTATTTTGTAATTATAAACGCGGGTAAATACAGAAAACACTTAGGTTCATTAAAAGGTCTGTAAAGAAGTTCTTTTTTGTTGCTTTTGGTACGATTCAAGACTAAGGGACTTCCTAAACGTCTGAGTATAACAAATCCTTTTTCAATGTACCTTTAAAAATCATTGACATATTATTTAAAAACCTAAATTTTACTTTTACATTAATATGAAAATGTTATTGTGATACACTGTCTTCTCTACGTCCAAATAATATAGAGATTTTCCTTCAATCAGTACAACTTAATACATAAAAAATTATATAAATTCCAGCATCTCAAGAGGAATGGGGTCGTAGATACAATGTCTCATTATTGGACCAGCACAGTGAGTTGAAGAGGTTAGCGGAGGCCAGAGCGCTATCCGCAGCTGAACGACAAGCAAGAGAAGAACAGCATATACTAGAAAGTGTTGCACAAAGCAAAGCTTTGATGGGTGTTGCTGAATTGGCTAAAGGTAATGTTAGAATAGAAGAGCAATGGTGACTCAGGGGTCAAGCTTTTGACTTGCAATCTGCAGGTCCTGGGTTTGAATCCTGCCTTGTACCAATGTGTTTTTCGATTTCCAATTTACATATATACATTTATCAGAGGTTCTTAAGGTGAAGGTAAACATCGTGATGCAACCTGCACATATCTGAGAAGAAATTCAAAGATATGTGTCAAGTCAACCAACCCGCACTTGGCCAGCATGGTTGACAATGGCCTAGTCACCCCTAACTTAGGTTAGGCTTTGAGCTCCTCTGAGCTGAGTGATACCAAGTGACAGCCATGTTGTTAATTGAATTGATAGAGGTTTCTTTCTAAATCAAGTTTCATGCTTCATATTAAGACCAGACAGACTCTTGCTTATAGAGGTTTCTCTTTAACCCGAGTTTCTCGTTTATTGAGGTTGTTCGTCGACACAGGACAAAGACTCTCACATATAGAGTTATCTCGCTTACCTAGGCTTGCCTAAACATACCTTTCCGTTCTTATAAATTCTTTAATTATATTAGACTTGTTCTTTGTTTAGGTATTCAATATGAGGAACCAATAAAGACATCATGGAGACCACCTCGTTCAATATTGGATAGACCTCCGGAGAAGAATGATCAGATCAGACAGCAGCTTAGGATATTAGTAGAAGGAGAAGATGTTCCACCACCTATTAGGACGTTCCAACATATGAAATTCCCTAAAGGTAATAAAAATAAATGTATTTGTACAGCTTTTAGTTATAACTAGCGTTTGCCCGCGACTCCGTCTGTGCGGTATTATAAAAACATAATTAGTAGTCTATGTGTTCTTCTATATTATGTTCTATATGAGCATCATTGGTTCAGCGGTCAAGCACTTGACTTGCAATCTGTAGGTCCAGGGTTCGAATTTTGCCATGTACCAATGTGTTTTTCAATTTATGTTTGTACATTTATCTTGTCATGGTGAAGGAAAACATCGTGATGCTGCACATATCTGAGAAAGTCAAAGATATGTGTAAAGTCATGCACTGGGCCAACATTCACTATGACCTAGTCACCCGTGACTAAGGGTAGGCTCTGAGCCCCTCAGTGGGGATATAATGAGCTGATGATGATGAAATATGTATGCCAAATTTCATTGAGTTCAGTTCAGCCGTTCTGGAGATACCTTCTAACAATCAAGGTAAGAAGGTATCCTCAAGAAGCGAGCTTATCACCATCTCAAAGGCCGGCGACGCTACGGTTCCTCTGGTTTTTCTGATGTCCATGGGCGTCGTTGAACACCTCGGTGTTTCCGCTGCTTGTTTGCCCCCTTCTGTTATAAAAAAAAAACAAATATTATAAATACGAATGTTTAGATGTATGTATGTTAGAAGATATCTCTAGAACGGCTGCATGGATCTTGTTGAAATTTGTCATAGATGTAGAACATAGGCTGGAAGAACACATGGACTACTAATTGTTTTTTTTTGTTTTTTTACAGGTATTTTAAGAGGTCTTGAAGAAAAAGGTATAAAGAAACCTACACCAATACAAGTTCAAGGTATCCCGGCTGTACTCAGCGGAAGAGACATGATTGGAATAGCTTTCACTGGCTCCGGAAAGACTTTAGTTTTCATCCTGCCTATAATAATGTTGTGTTTGGAACAAGAGATTAAAATGCCTTTCATAAGGTAAGTGACTAGCTGTAGACTGCGACTCTGTACGTAACATAAAAAAACTAGATTAATAGTCTATATGTTCTTCCAGACTATGTTCTATATGTATGACAAATTCCACTAAGATTTGTGGATCCATTTTGGAGATATCTATTAACATACTTGCATCCATACATTCATTCTTATATCTAAATTTTTACTAATATTATAAATGCGAATGTTTAGATGGATGGATGTTAGAAGGTATCTCTAGAACGGCTGCATGGATCTTGATGAAATTTGACAAACATATAGAACATAATCTTGAAGAACACATTACTAATTACTTTTTTTTAAAATTCTATTCTAATTACTAGATTTTTTTTAATTCAAGTTACCAGTCTTAGCTGAGTTTTAAGTAACCGGAGCGTCAGTGACTCAAAGGTTAAACCACTCGACTTGCAATGTGCAGGTCCTGGGTTCGAATCCCGCCATGTACCAATGTGTTTTTCCATTTCCGATTTACATATGTACATTTATCGTATGTTGTTACTGTGAAGGGAAACATCGTGATGCTTCACATATCTGAGAAAGTCAAATGTGTGAAGTCAACCCGCACTTGGCCAGCGTGGTTGACTATGGCTTAATCACCCTTAACTTAAGGTAGGCTCATCAGCTCACTATAGGCCCTCAGTGGGGACATATAGTGAGCTGATGATGATGAACCATAGTCATTTGGAATTGCAAGTGAATACTTTGTTTTCCAGGAATGAAGGACCATATGGTCTTATTATTTGTCCATCACGTGAACTTGCGAAGCAAACATTCGATATTATACAACATTTTGTCAGACATTTAAAGTTATGTGGCAACCCTGAAATACGAAGCTGTTTAGCGATTGGGGGTAAGCAGTAATTAAGCACTTGACTTGCATTCTACAGGTCCTGGGTTCGAATATGCATATGTACATTTATCGTATGTTGTTACGGTGAAGGAAGACATCGTGATGCTGCACATATCTGACAAAGTCAAATGTGTGAAGTCTTGCACTGGACCAGCATTCACTATCACATACTCTCACTTAGGGTAGACTCTACCCTCAGTGAGGACTTAGAGCTGATGATGAAGGAAGTTTGTGAAATTTTGTGTGAATTCTCGGAGCTGATCTGATGATGCAGCTTCTACATCCTCATAACAACTTCACAACATAACCACATCAAGTTTACACTCGTTTGAATCTTGAAAGGAACAAAACGGAACCAATATCATTTTGTTGTCCGTCTGTCTGTCTAGATCAGTGGTTCCCAAACTTATTTCGTCTACTGCCCACTTTGAGAATAAACATTTTTTAGCGCCCCCATATTTTCACATATTTAAAAACCACTATAACTTCAAATTAAATTAATTAATTATTGTGACATATATATGTATATTAACGGAGAATTGTAAACGAAACGTTTTACTATAACCCGCAACTTGACGCCTGCAGCCCACAAGGGGGCGTTATCTCACACTTTGTGACAGTCTAGATCTTTTTATTAGTTATTTTTGGTTAGGTGTTGCGGTGTCAGAATGTATGGAGGTGGTACAAAGAGGTGTCCACATCATGGTGGCAACACCCGGACGATTAATGGACATGTTAGATAAGAAAATGGTAAGATAAAAAAAAACCTTACTAATATTATAAATGTGAAATTCTGTATGTTTGTGTTTATTTCACACAAAAACTACTGAACCGATTTAAATGAAATTAGGTACATATATAGTTTAGTACCTGGGGAAGAATATAGGGTACTTTTTAATACGAAAAAAGGGTTGTAAGGGGTTGAAATGGGGGTTGGTAATTTGTATCGTATGAACATTACAGATAGAAGCTTGGTTACTTTTGGGGTTGTTAATTTAATTTAAATATGAAATTTGTTGGTAAAAATTCACCCTCAAGGGTGTAAAATAACAATAGGGGATGAAAGTTTTAGAATATGTGTGATTTTTGTAAATGTTTTAGTCTGAGTAATTAAAATGCTACTCAAATACAGAATTTTACGCGGACAAAGTCGCGGGCACAGTTAGTATATGATGTGTCATCATTTATCTTAGCCAGTCTCTCTCCCTCTTTTTTTATCGTAAGGTGGCAAACGAGCGAGCGACCACCTGAAATCGCTGAAATAGCGAAGTGACCGTTGCCCATAGACATACGCAATTGCATATGCGTTGCCTACCTTTAATCGACGGAGGAGAGGATGCACAGAAAGAAAATATTTTCCCTTTCCATAGATCCTTTCATTCAGAAAGTCCACTTACACTTCCCATCCTTTCCTTATAAGAAAGAGTGCGGGAAGGGAAAGAGGACTAAATTAGGTCTCCGACACGCACACTCATCAGAGTGTAGTTGGAATAGCTTCGCACTTGAGGCGTGTCTTCTGTGTGGTCGTGGTATTTCACTGAGCGAGGACAATTCGTGCGAACATGTTAAAGCGGGCTCTACCACTGTTAAATACTTTTAGTGCATCTCTCTGTAACTAGGTACGTCTCAATGTATGTCGTTATCTCTGTATGGATGAAGCTGATCGCATGATAGACATGGGATTTGAAGAAGATGTTCGAACAATATTCTCCTACTTTGCTGGTCAGAGACAGACTTTACTTTTCAGTGCAACAATGCCTAGGAAGATACAGAATTTCGCTAGGTAAGAAAATATCGAAACTTTTCTTTATATTCGCCGAAATAGCGAAGTGAAAGTTCATAGATATCTGAGATTGCAGATGCCTTGATTTTACATCGACAGAGATTGGGACGACGTAAAGAGACACGTTATTTCCCCTGCCTATGTCCCCTTAGCCAAATACACTTCCCCTTCCCATCCTTCCCTTATAATATATGGGAAAGAAGACTTTATAACATGATTTGGTGAAAGATTAGTAGCCAATGTGCTCTTTCAGACTATGTTCTACATCTATGACAAATTTCATCAAGATCCATGCAGCTGTTCTGGAGATATCGTCTAACATACATCTAAACATTCGCATTTATAATATTAGTAAGATTTTTATCATCAGGTCAGCTTTGGTGAAGCCAGTGACAGTGAATGTGGGTCGAGCTGGTGCTGCCTCATTGAATGTACGCCAGGAACTGGAACCAGTGAAGGCTGAAGCCAGGACTGTACATCTACTCCAGTGTCTCCAGAAGACACCACCTCCAGTTCTCGTCTTTGCTGAGAGGAAACAAGATGTGGATGCTATTCATGAGTATTTATTACTTAAAGGTAATCAGGTCATTAAACTCCACTGAGGGTAGAGTTTACCCTAAGTGAGAGTATGTGATAGTGAATGCTGGTCCAGTGCAAGACTTCACACATTTGACTTTCTCAGATATGTGCAGCATCACGATTTCCTTCACCTTAACAACATACGATAAATGTACATATGTGAAAACACATTGCTACATGACGAGATTCGAACCCAGGACCTGCAGAGTCAACTGCTTAACCATTGAGCCACTGATGTTTAACTAATTTTATTAAAAAAGATCAATTTTAGTTACTTTATTTGTAAAAAACTATATTTGCCAATTTTAGTTTGTCATAAATTGTAAATAAAAAAATCCACTTCTTCGTTTCAAAGCTTGTTTTTAAAAAGTTCTTTAAAAAAAAACTTATTTAGTAGTCTATGTGTTCTTCCAGACTATGTTCTATATGTATGACAAATTTCATCAAGATCTACGCAGATGTTCTGGAGATATCTTCTAACATACATCTAAACATTCGCATTTATATTAGTAAGATGAATCTCATTTAGGTGTGGAAGCTGTGGCCATCCATGGTGGTAAGGACCAGGAGGAGAGATCTCGTGCTGTAGAAGCATTCAGACGAGGAGAGAAAGATGTATTGGTTGCTACAGATGTGGCCAGTAAAGGTAATTATCATATGCAAAATCTAATTTTAAGTCTAGTTTTAATCCTCTTTCTCTACCTACCCCCTTTTCTTAAAAGTAAAAGATGGGAAGTGGATTTTCCGGATGATGCATGGTAAGGGAATATATTCTCTTTCTGTGCGTCTTCTCTGTCGATTGAATTTAGGCAACGCATATGCAATTGCGTATGTATATAGGCATGTCTCTTCGCTATTTTAGCGAATTTAAACAAAGCCTACTTGTTTGCCATCTGCCAATAAAAGATTGAAAACAGCGCCATCTATTATCAAAGAAATCATTATTTTTAGGTCTCGACTTCGCTAACATCCAGCACGTGATAAATTACGATATGCCAGAAGATATAGAAAACTACGTACATCGTATTGGACGTACTGGACGAGCTGCTGGTGAGGGTGTCGCGACTACATTGCTCGGTCGCGCAGCTGATGATAGTGTTCTAAGAGATCTTGTACATCTGCTGCGGGAGGCTGGTCAGAAGGTAACAGAAGTTTTAGTTCTAGAATTGTAAAGCGCCTGCGAAATTTAAATAGCAATGAAACATATAATAGAACTATTTAGAAATATTGAGGCTCCTGTGAAATTTAAATAGCAATGAATTATTTCTCTCTAAAAGATAGCGCCTTTGTTATTTTAATAGCAATTACAAAATGAATCAGTTTTTGGAGACAATAATTTATAATCAGCGCCTGTGTAATTTAAATAGCATTTCTAGAATTACAATAATTTGTTTTAATTTAACATGTTGACAGTTTGTAAAGAAAATTGATGCATACAAAGATTTCCTACATAAATAATTATAAAACATATTTTGTTTAGGTACCTTCATTCCTGTTGGACATGATCGGTGAACCAGACGTGCCTATAGCTGATGGGCAAGGCTGTTCATACTGCGGGGGCCTCGGGCACAGGATTACAGGTACATTTTATTACAGCGCCATCTATATTCTAATAAAAGATATACTAAAATACAAAGAATCGTGGTTTCTAGACGTAAAATATAAAAATTTACACTAAAAACCTTTAAGACGAATTTGGATAAGCAAAAGTCAAAAGGTGATAATTCATTCACTTTTAGAAGTTTCTCCCTAAGTTCTTGCATTCTCTCTTAGAGTTTCTTCCTTATGGAGTTGAGAAAGGACAAAAACTCACTCATGTTTCTCGCTATTCTAGGTTCGACTGTATGAATTCTTTTGTAACACC
The DNA here is from genome assembly GCF_000836235.2 of Papilio xuthus. NCBI lineage: Eukaryota > Metazoa > Arthropoda > Insecta > Lepidoptera > Papilionidae > Papilio > Papilio xuthus. The sequence goes on from NW_013528976.1 coordinate 210,813, forward strand.
CTATATCTTAAACGAGTGAACAGATATTGACAAGTGAGGTGTCATTCGATTCCTATTCTTACAAAGAGTGTCATATTTTTTTTTTTTAAATTACAGAATGTCCCAAACTGGAGGCGGTACAGAACAAGCAAGCTTCAAACATCGGAAGAAGAGATTATCTCGCGAATACTGCAGCAGATTATTAATATTACTATTGTAGTTTTTTCTGCCAGTCCTCTTCCCTGGAGACACTGGGGAGGGGACTATCACAAATGTGAAATATCCTCATTATTGTCCCCTTCTCTGTCCAGTAATGCAACACTAGTTGTAGATAATTAACTTCGCCATTTTAGCGAAATGCTATGAAAAAATCAAAAGTTGAGTAAACTATGAGAAATCTAGGGTTAATTTTAGAAGAAAAGATGTCGTTGACACATTTTATATTGATTATTTCACTGGATCAAGGAAATATGAAATAAAACGAGACAATATAACTTAAAATGTTTTTTTTTATTTATTTATATATCTTAATATAATAAACCGAACAATGTGTGAAGAGCTTAAAAAACACAAATTATCAAATACCTAAATATAATTAACTTTTTTTTATTTTAATTAGTATAATACATGATTCCGTAACCCGGATACTAGAGGAAACTTTGCAAGACGAAAAAACACTAAGGAGACTTGATCCCTTAGCGGAGATTTACTAAAAAAACTTACTGATACAGATTTCTTAGTAAAATTTGTCATATTGTGGAATTAAAGAACCAATTTCTTATAACAGCAATTTCATTCAAAGAAATATTGTTTTTTATTATAATCGTAATATTAATATGCCAAGAAATTATTTATAACCACAAATAAATATATACAAGACTAACTTTGATTAGCGAGAGTCCAGAGACAGTGTTTCTCGCTTATAGAGTTTTCTCTCTAAAGAGTTTCTCGCTTATAGAGGTTGCCCGTCGGGACCTGACAATGACTCTTGCTAGATTTTTCTCATTTAAAGGGGTTAGACAAAGTGCTTTCGCTTCTAAGTGATTCCATAGCGAACTTCAATAATGTATAGAACTGGCAATAACTTTGGATAAGTAATGTGATTGTCGCGCCTCAGTAAATGTATGTAATTTATGAAGTTCGCTATGGATTCGTTTCGAATGCACTTTGTCTAGACCCTCAGGTTACATTATTACTAAGTGCGAGATAAATTTGTCCTTTTGAAATAGGACTAAATTCTATTCTTGCAAAGTTCCTTAACAACAAAAAAATACATCTATTTTCTTTTATATTAACACAATTTTTAATTTTTTTTACTAAACTATCAAATTTTTTGTCAAATGATGAAGATTTTATTCAAAGTTTGATGTTAAACGAGATTTTTTTTCAAATTTCGACAAAAAATCTGATAGTTTATCCACTTTTAGGGGATATTGGGGAAGGATTGATATAAAAAAGTGCATTTAAAATGCCCATAAGTGGGCTAATAGGCACATGACCGTTAAATATCAGCAAAAAATCTCCTATAAGTGGGATTTAATACATACCCATTTTTTTTTTCAAGATTTTATTAATTTTTATTAAAATATGCAGCGATAATATACATATTTCCACTACTGGAACATTTTATAATAAGTTTTATAACGTGGCAAATGAGCAAGCGGCCACGTGAATTCGCCGAAATGGCGAACCACCTGAATTTGCCGGAATGGCGAAGCGTTTTTTTTGTATTGCGTTTCAGTAATGTTCACATGTATGATTTAACATATGGTATAAGATTTCGTTTTACAGGTTTTTTTAAAGATTTTTTATGCGAAATATTTTTTTTATTAAACACGTGATTTAAGGATTTTTTATATGAAATTAAATACTAAAATTAGAAGAAAAATTCGTTCATAACGTAATTGAAATATTTTCGAAAAAAGAAAATTCCTATAATTACTAAAATGTACTTTTTAAGAAGAAAAGGATGAATTATATTACATTAATGAATGAAAATTTTACTGATAATAAAATTACATTCTTTTGAATAAACTCAAAAACTACCTACACTTGAACCAAAATTTTAAGATTACTAGGTAGTGTGAAAAAAAATCATGAAGAAAATTTGGTGCCAGCACCAAACTTATATCGAAAATTTAACCAATTTTTTCAATACTGTGTTAAGATGAAATTTTAACTACCAGTTAAGTAAAACAAATCGTTGTAAATATATTTTTACTGTAAACTTAATCAAGAACTCCGAATTACTATTAATAAGAGAAAACTTTATAATATAAGATACTATTAGAGTAATAAAAAGGAAGAAATACCAATCTTTGTCAGAGAAATGAAATTACTCGGAAAATTAAGAAACTTTCCAAAAGAAAATCTTTAACTGTTTTACAAAATCCATTACTTTATAATTATATCTCCAAAAAAAAACTTAAAATAGGAAAGTCATAATAAAACTAATCAAGTCACTTGATCTAATTTTAACCTGTAGACAAAACATAATAACATGGTACCTAACACTACGATAAATTTAGTTCCGTCACAAAATACGTCCTACACTGACATAAAACCAAAGACAGACTGACAAGGATCTTGTGACAAACATGTCGCTACTAAACATATAACACTTAATGATTTGTTTATTAGTACTTACCGTTAAAGCCTGTTGGGTTAGTAAAATCCAAACTTCATGTTAACAAAACAGCACAACACTATCTCCGAGTAACTTTCTGATGACACTTTTTCTCCAATTAGATCAGCACTAATAATTTCACAATCACTTTTCACACAATTTTCACTGAATAGTTAAAAAACTGTAAACAAATTGTCCACTATTTATGGTTGAATTACATCGGAGAAGCCAAAGCCCACACACTCCAATGTCTGGGCAACTTTATGAGGATGGCGGATGGCGGCCAAGCAAAGCTAGTCCAGCTCCAGCCAGCTGGACTGGCAGGCATAGGGCAGGCGACTTTGGCAATCTCTTGTCCCCGAGGCAACCAACTTTGAGTCACTTTTGATTATGGAATTTGAAGTGTTCCTTTCTTTGAATTTAGGTACCAAGTCAAATTATATTTGTCAGAAAACTTATACCGATATGTAAATCATCAAAATAACAACGGCTAGGTAACAAAATCATAGCCTAGATATTTCTTATTTTTTCGTCTAACTCTTGCAGATGCCTTTTTATCATCATAATCATCTGATGTATCTTGGTCATAACTGCTATCGATAGACCAATCACCCATTTCAGTTTTGATCTGAATCTGTTTGACTTGGTCTCTTACGGACTGCAGTTTTTTCTTCTTTCTCTTAATGCTCTCTTCTTTAGCCCTCTTTCTATTTCTATTTTCTAGCACTAGATGTTCATATTCTTCTACAATGTAATTCTCCGGATCATATGTTGTGGTTATTTCTACACCTACGGATGGGTCAACATCGGGTAAAATATAATAATTTTCAAAATCACCTTGCAGTGTTATTTCATTCATGTCTGCTGTGAAATGTCTTTTTTTTTTTCCTGTATTACAATGTTTTATATAAGCATACTTTGGCTTAGATTCTTCGGGTAAAATGTTCACTCTCCATTCCGGGTTCTGTGTTATTGGAATTTCTTTCACCTCCTCCATTGTTATTTCTTGTTCTTCAGCTATTTCGTATATGAAATTATCCGATATATTAGCATCGTCTATTATATGAAGGACTTCGCTTTGGTTCTCAATAGGTTCCGTTGTGGTCGATGTGTTTGGCAATATCTGAAAATTTATTTCTAATCTTACTAATATTATAAATGTGAATGTTTAGATATACAAATGTGTTTTTCGATTTAAAATTTACATATGTACATTTATCCGACGTTCTTAAGGTGAAGGAAAACATTGTGATGCTGCACATATCTGAGAAGAAATTCAAAGATATGTGTGAAGTCAACCCGCACTTGGCCAGCATGGTTGACTATGGCCTAATCACCCTTAACTTAGGGTAGTCTCAGAGCCCATCAGTGGGGACGTATAGTGAGCTGATGATGATAATGATGAATGTTTGGATGGATTTGTTAGAAGATATCTCCGGAATGGCTTAATGGATTTGATTAAATTTGTCATACATATAGAACATAGTCGGGAAGAACACATAGGCTACTAATTAAGTTTTTTTATAATTTTGTACAGACAAAAGTAGTTTATAGTTAAAAGTAAGTCTGAAAAAACAAAAATAGATTTATTTTGTACTAACATGTCACAAAACAGCAATCTTTCTTATTTGATAGAAGAGAGAATATTTTCCTTTCCTATCTATCTTTATTACTAAAGTATTTTACCCATCCTTTATAACAAAAATGTGTGACAGGGTAGAAGACTAGACTGCATATTTTGATGTATGTTTGTCAATTCCATTATGACCAGGACTGAAGTAATATGTGTGTGATGTGATTGTCATTGTGTCATTTACCTCAATGACCTGCTTAGTATCTGTCATCTTGGTGATGACCTGCTCTGATTGAGTGATGGAGGCTTCTGTCTTGTCTGATTCCACCTTCACAACCCACAGTTGCTTTCGTTGCAGATTCTTAAGGGATCTGAAAAGGGTAATTTAATTTTTTATATTATTAGATTTTTGTTAATGCTTACTAGGATATGGTTTACAATAGTCGAATCGCGGGATTCGAACCCCCGGCCACTTGATCAGAAATCCGTGCCCTTAATTAATAGGCTATTGACGCTTCGAATTTGACAATATACAACCACAATTACGAGTTTCTATTAGTCATGTGAGGATTTTTTTAGTTAGTCTTGACACCCTTCTTTGATTTTAAGTATACAGGGGAGAGAGACTATCCCTCCCCTGTATACTACTAAAACCACATGAATTTTTCTAGTACAAAATAGTAATTTTCATATTATTAATTTACTCATTACATTTACGTATCGTTACGTACGTTATCGGTCTGAAATTGTGATATTAAAGCCCGTGATTTTTAGGATTTCATACCTAATTTAAGTTATTAATTTTAAACTTACAATTAAGTCGATATAAACATACATTTGTACATACTCATTAGTGGGTAGGAAATTTAACTCTTTGACTATGTAATTTTAGACATTATTAGTCAGAATCCTTTGACGTGAATGTCGCGCTTTCCTTACAAAGTCTTGTGTCAAATGTAGTGAGGGGACATAAACGTTGATATTTTAATAAGGCTAGCGTTGCGATACACCGGCACTGTCGGATTTTCTTCCTAACAGTAAATAATTGCATAATATACTCACAAATATCCCAATGTATCAACTAGTTGTCGTACGTTGAGTCTTGTTATATTCTCTTGGGGTTCCTTCTTCGGCGGATCCACGCTGTAGTTATGTTCCATACGAATTATATCAGCAGCTAGGGAGATACATGATAATTCATTAAAAATCAACAATACGGAAAAAAACGGTTATAACGACCATTGAAATTACTAGTAATATTGAGTGTAAATAATTTATATTATGAGATGGGCATACAAGCAAGCGGCTGCTTGAATTCGTCGAAATAGCGAAGCTGACGAAAACACGTCCGCAAATGCCATGTCTATCTTTAATTGACAGAGCAAGGGACGCACATACAGAGGATAATTTGTCCCTGCCCCTTCCCCGCCAAATCCACTTCCCCTTTCCATACTATAACAAAAGGGTGGGAACGAAAAGATGACTAACTCATCAAACGAAATGCGGAATTTCAGGCTTGTCTTTTGCGTATTATTCATTATGTTACTCTAACCGATATTTAGTTTTAATCGATGTTATAGTAAACAGTTTCAACTGTAAAAAATAATGTACATCGCGGTATTAAAGTTCTACAATATATTTTACAACTACAATGAACTCTTTAAATATTGCCGTAACGAAAACATCAACCTGTATAAGTGTTTTATAGAATTATTTTCAATTTTCAATAAAATGACTGTTATAGTAGAAAGAACACCCTGTATAAGTGTTTTAAAGAATTATTTTTAATTCTAAATAAAATGACTGTTATAGTAGAAACAACACCTGTATAATTTGTGACACAGAACGATGTTTAACTGTAAATATAATGACTTTTTTGTATAAAAACACGCTGTATAAGTGTGATACTGACGATGTTCAGTTCTAAATAGGATGACTTTTATTGAACAAAGAAGTTACATGTCAATATGATAATCCCCTGTATAATGGTAACGTGGTCACCCTGTATAAGATAGCGGTTACCTTTGGGCGGGCCGCGTATGAACTGTTCGTAAATAGCGTGGAAGCCTCCCGCAGACGCCGGCCCTGCAACAAGCGCCCGTCACTCGCCACTGCCTTATACAGGGTGTTGCTACCTTACGGAAACCGGTTACAACGACATCGAAGGGACCAGCAAAGTCGTAATAACCGGAATGTACTGCTTAAAATCCGTTTGTCAACCGATATGTCGTTTTAACCGATGTCGTATTAAACGAATACTACTTTACGACGTACACATTAAAAAAAATGAAAAAGAAACTGTTTTACGTCCTACAAAACCTACAGAAATTAAAAAAAAATCAAATTTATAAAAGCGCCATCTAGCAACTTAACATACGCAGTAAACCGAAAAATATTCCTAAAGTTATTTTACATTGAAAACTTAACTACTACTCAGAATTGCTTGTGTAGCTAAAAGTTTGACCAGGACTGTTTTTAACATCACCGGCGACCTGGGCGGTTGCTCACATCGCCCTACCCTAACAACTAAACTGGGTTCAAGAAAAATTAACCAACTAAATACTACAGTTAAACCCTTAACCAGTAAGCAACTACCCCATGAATGAACCAGTGAAAAAGTTAAATGATTAATATGATATTAAAACTACAAATACTTGTGACACTACTGACAGGGTAGGGGACATACCTTTCTTATCACTGGCTGACTGTACCAACGGTGCAGCTTGCTCTTGAGGTGCCAACAACTCTGGTAACATCGGAGAGTCGATCCATAAACCTTGGGCATCCATTTCGAAATGATACCTATAGATTTAAGAAATTTTATTTATTTCATCATCAGGTCACTATTCATACCAACTGAGGGTCTCAGAGTCTACCATAAATTAAACTAGGTCATAGTGAATGCTGGCACAATGCGGGTTGACTTCTCACATATCTTTGACTTTCTCAGATATGTGCAGTATCTTGATGTTTTCTTTCACCGTAACAACAAATAAATGTACATATGTAAATCAAACACATTGGTACATGGGGGGATTCGAACCCATGACCTGCAGATTACAATTCAAGGATTTAACCCCTGTGATAATGAATATTTTATTTATGAATAGTTACCCGCATAATTGCAGGCTGACATGTCTCCAGAGACACTCGCTCTCCTCCTGCATAGCCCCTTCGATCCATTCTTGTCTCGGCCCTTCTCCTTCCGATGATGTGTTCACACTGACAAACAAAACATACAATTAACACTATTTGTTAATAAAACAATCAACATTTGAAATACGAACGGAAATATGAAGCTGTTTAGCAATTGGGGGTAACCAATAATTAGTTTGTGATTTTTTTATCCTTCTTCTTTTTATTTATAATACAATAGCTGTTTTCCGCGACTACATCCACAAATTAAAAATAAGAAACTTAATAAGTAGCCTATGTGTTCTTCCAGACTATATTCTACATTTGTGCCAAATTTCAGCAAGATCTATGCAGCCAAATTAGTGATACCTTCAAACAAACATCCATCTAAACATTTGCATTTAAGATATTAGTAAGATGTAAGATTCTGTAGGATTTGACGTTTTATATCTACATGAATGAAATTGGCTACTTTATGTTCATTATATTTATGTGAGTTATTATGTTACAACCTGCACATATCTGAGAAGTAATTCAAAGATATGTGTGAAGTCAACCAACCCGTACTTGGCCAGAGTGGTTGACTATGGCCTAATCACCCTCAACTTAGGGTAGGCTCCAAGCCCCTCAGAGTATAGTGAGCTGATGATGATGAGTTATTATGATTTTCTTTATTAACTTTATGATATTAATTTAAATCTACATTAGCTAATACATAATGCATTTTTGAGTACATGCCAAGTTTGCTACAGTGTAGTATATAAGATTAATCAATAATAAAGTGGTTGTAACAATTCAAATATAAATGTATCTTCTACTTATTTATCTTACTAATATTATAAATGTGAAAGTTAATGGATGTTTGTTTGAAGGTATCTCTAGAATGGCTGAACAATCTCTAACACTTATCTCTAGAACTAATCTCTTGAGGCTGATTTTGATGAAATTTGGCATACATATAGAACTTAGTCTGGAAGAACACTGGCTACTAATTTATTTTTTAATCTTGCAAGGATGGAATTGCAGGATACCACTAGTTCTTGCTAATGATATGATCTTTATGTAACATGCATATAATAATTCAAATAGAAATAAGATTTTTTTATTTTAACAATAATGAAAATTATGGATTTTAATAATATTTAAGTTTTAGTGCAATTTATAGGAGAAAAAGGGTTATATTTATGATTTAATGTTTTCAATTAAAATGCTTATTTTTTGTATTTTTTGTTAATATTGAATAATTGCGAGTTAACATTTATGGTTTTAATGGTTTTATAATTATGATTTCTTATTGTAATGCTATTGAAATACATGAAACTAAAAGTTTTTATGGTAAAATGTAATGTAAACATTCAGTGTGAACATAATTCGAGATACCACAAATAACGCTGATTTGGCGCTTACTTTAGCCGTGGAGGTCAAAGGATGGACGCGGTGGAGGCGTCGGTTTTAACCTACTTACGAAATACAATGATTAAAGTGATTAGATTGAAATAAAACACTTACTTGTAAAATGAAAAGCTGCAAACCACATCATACTCTAAATTACAGCCTTCAACTACACACTTTTGCGCGGTCATTATGGTGCCTAGAACCGCGACCTCCAAATATGGAGTCCGATATATCACATCCTTGTTAATACTTTGAAATATTAAAATACTATAGTTTAGCGCCTAAACTAACTTTCAAACAAACTAATTTGATGGATCTTTGGAAAATTATCAATCAAATGTCGAAAATGACATGCTGTCACGAAAAGTCGAAGTCTTAAATGCGTGCCACTGCCATGAAATGGTGATGTAATTGCGTATTGAAATACGAAATGGCAACACTGGGTTGCTTCATCGATTTGATATGAGTCGATTGACCTAATTATTTTATTCGTTAGTTGCAAAACTTGTACAGAGAAGTAACAATATCATAAGTGCAATGCTTTTTGATGATAAATTAATGGAGAAAGAAATAAAATACAAAAAGCGTTAAAAACGCTTGTATCCGAAACAAGGCACTGATTTTATATGATTTTTTTTTTATTTTATGTTTTACTCACAGCCTCCAGCTTAGAAATATCTTATTCAAAAACAAAGCAAATGGATTAAAATTATATTACAAGACTTGTAGAAAATGTTGGGTTTTTTGTTGTAAAACATAGACCTTCTCGAAAAATTATTTTGGATAGCGTAACTCGATATTTTGTTATGTAATTTACTTGATACTATACAAAATAATAGCAAAGATAAAGCTTGTTTATCGTTTTAATAATAACATGAGTTCAAGTGATTTCGGGCATTTAAGTTATTTCAAGAAATATTTTGGTCAGAAAATTTTTAATCGATTTTAAGGAAGGACAAAATCGATTCCAGTGCTGCCAGAAAAATAAAAGAATAATAGACAATAAAACTTTAATTTTCTTTTTTATGGTAAGATGGAGGCGAGTTATTTTCGTCAATTTTAAGTTGTTATTTTAGGAGAAATGGCGACGAATGTTGAGGTTTAGGGTATAACGTTTAATAGTTTGATTTGTCTTGCAACGGATATTACAGTTTATTAAAATTAAAAAAATAATTTTATATTTCTTGCAGTCGTGAAATTCATAGACAATTTATTTAAGAAAATGTATTGATCGAGTTGCTTCTTTGCTTCCGGTCATATTGAGGTTATCTTAATGCAATTACAATTTGATATTACATAAATTAAAAGCTATTGCGCAGTTAATCCGATGTGTTTATTGTTTCTTATAATTTATTGATAACACTGAACATTGTCATTGTCAAAGTTAACATGACAATTTTGACAAAATGATGACATCAATCAATTTTAATCTTCTTTGTTCTATTATTTCTGTACAATATTAGCTTTCACAAAGAGGGAAAATGGAATGTTTGTTGGTTTATATAACAATGTGTAATGTACTGTTTCATAAGGAAACTTAATGATTGATGTTTGTAATATAATAATTAAGTTAACAATACATTTGACATTCATTGACATGGACTTTGATTTAACTTAAACAAAACTTTAGGTTATGGCTTTATAAATTAACTAAAAATGAGTAACGATTACGTAACATATAAAATTAAGATTTTTGAACTTCTCTCTAATTCTTGTATAATAGCTTTGTAACTATGCTATTGTAATAGAAACATGACAAAAATTCTAGTAATGTTTTTAACCTTTGCAATGCTACTCTGGTCTTCAAGGTCCTGCCATAAATATTGGGAAAACACTGAGGCCGACGACAATTTGTTCATATTGATATCCACTCCCATACTATATTGATAATAATAATAATTGTTAAAATACCTAGATTTGGCTCACGAGGTTACCGCCATGTGGCGTATGAAATCGACTACCATTATTCCGATAGTCGTATCGCTAAATGGACTGATAGCGAAGAGTTTCGACCAACATCTCAAGAAGCTCTCGCTACACAGTTGGATTAAGTGCCCGATACAAAAAGCAGTTATCCAAGAAACCGCACGCATCGTGAGAAGGTTCCTGTCTCTGCAGCCCTCACCACTGGTTGTTTGACTCATAGGATTCTCATAGGACTCGTAACAATGTGTACTACAAATTTGTTATTTAGTTTCACTAGATTTTTTTTTATATTTGGCCACAATTTACCCAGAGTAAAGTACAGTGAAGGAAAATGTTTGTGTAAGTTTATTGTAAGCGGCCATTTGATGTAAGGAATTGCGTTGTGAGGATCAAGAAAAAGCCAATTTGTCATAATTTTCCTGCCAATCTCTGTTAAAGGTATAAAATTATAAATAAAATATATCAGGAAAGTTTATTATAAAAGCAAATACAAAATTGTTCTCACATAGACTTATTTACTACGTTATACAAAATCTATCAAGAACTAGACAAGATGGCGATATACACAAAATATACTATTTATGCGTCACTGACAGTACACCAGTTTATAATTTGCCTAGTCAAATCGCAGACTCGTAAAATTGCATATATAAAAAATTCAGAACGTGACGGCAATTTGTAAAGGTCATAAAGCTCATAAAGTGCCATCTTGCAAAGTGTAGAATACGTCAAATTATGAACCAATTCGTTCGATATGTAATTTACTGAGTCTGTACGTGCTTGGGCAAATTACAAACGGGCGGCGTATACGATTTGTCGGTGACATATGTATAAATTGAGTACAATCGTGTCACGTCAAAAATATGTAGTAAACTTTTAAATTTCCTATTTCTGGAATAAAAAATCGTGACATAAAAAAATTGTGAACGTCATCTGCCCGCAAAAGCGATAAAAAAATAAGGAAAACCGGACAACCAAGACGATAGTTAATTCTTCTATAAGTTCTTTTTTATGTGTGCTACTGCATAACTCCTCTCCTGGTGCTCCGATTTTGAATTTTTTTTTTGATCGAAAGGTTTTGCTTGCAGATGGGTCTCATTTTTTTTGAAGTTATTTTTCATTTCGTAACTAGATACTTTAGATTAAATTGGATTTTTTTTAAATGTACTACATAATTTTGACATTGAGTGTAGTTATTCTATAAGATAGAACGCGCGAGTTAAATATTTTAAACCCAATGACGCTTTTGATTCGTGTTTACATGGAACGTGGAACACCGCCAAATTACCTGATAGTACTTCTAGACATTATAAGTTAGAATCATTTGACGCAAGCGCACTTTGGTAACAAAGTCTTGTGTCAGATGTAGTGAGGGAACATAAACGTTGATATTTTAATAAGGCTAGTATTGCGATACACCGGCACTGCCGGATTTTCTTCCTAATGTTCTCAGTATGTTTCTTTTATATATTTTTGTGATTACTCGCGCGTACTAAATCATTTTTTTTATACAAAATTTACTAATTTAGATATATTAGGTTAATGATTTTTATAACAAGATATGAGAGTTATTGCTAATATGAATTAAAGTCGATAATATTTTAATTACTGTCATTTTTTGCTTACAAATGTCCATACATCGGACAAAGTCAAACTAAATTAATACGATCTACTAGCGCTCTTCTGTTAATAAAAAAAAAAGTGTAAAATTAACTAAAATAAAAAAAAACATTACTAATTGTCAATAATTATGACAAAAATAGTACTAATCGTGGGTTTCTGAATCCAAAACATCCGTTTAAAATACTGCGTCCGTTCGGAATAAAAAATAAAGTAGTCTATGTGTTCTTCCAGACTGCTCTATATCAGTGGTTTCCAAACTTATTTTGTCTACTGCCCACTTTGAGAATAATTATTTTTCACAAGTTGTTGAGAGTCGAGCTCATGGAGTCGTTGTCTAAGAGGCCTCCTAGCTAAATAAAATTACAAATCACCCCCCAGGCCTCTACACAACACCCCCATTTTCTTTCTGGGTCTCTTACCCTATTGAGACCTGCAGCGCACACAAAGGGGCGTTATCGCACACTTTGGGAAAGACTGGTTTAACCGTTTTGTAGATACCTTCAAACATCCATCCATCCAAACATTCGCATTTATATTAGTAAGAAGTAAGATTGTTGTTGTTGTTGAAAAAGTATGGAATGAGTGCGTGAAAGAGGATATGTGTAAGAAGGAGGTGGATACAGATATGACGGCTGACAGAGATGTATGGAGGAGTAGGGATTCCTCAGTAGGTATAAGGGCAGGTTGATAAAGTAAGATCGTTATCAGTGTTTTCTCAAAGTAAAGTTTTATACCGAGATTGTTTCAGAAACCCACGATAAGTAAATTAACGAGTCAATGATATTTATTGGCGATATAATGATTGAATCATTAAATTAGTTAGTGTTAATTCATATTTCAGTTGGTTCGCATTCAAAATGTTTTTTTTTCCTATCGCGTTCTAACAGATTTAAAATATCTGAGAAGATCTGAATCGGCGCGTGATACCCACGCCGCGTTCAATGCTATCGTATCCAGTGCTGCTGCAGCACCTCGTTCTTCACCAAATAACTCCTTAAACTAGAAAAATTACACTAGTCGTTATCAAGTTACCATAAGAATTGTACTTATAACACTCAGGGGAAGAATACGAAACGAATGAAACATCAATATTCCAAATCGGTTAAGCTGCAAGAGGTAACAATTAAATTTAAATATGTCGGTGTCAACAATCAACATCGGGCTACCAACTCGGCCTATTATGGGCATCGATAGATTTGATCGATAGATTACCTTTGGGCCTATTAACCAACTAATCAATCGGCCCAATGGGATTTTTTTATCCAAAACTCAATCGGCCCAATGAGATTTTTTATCTACAAGTCAATCGGCCGATCGGCGTACCGATCATCGGCCCAATGAGAAATAATTTTATTCTATTAAGAAAAAATCCCATTGGGCCGATTCATAGGTTAGTCAATCGGCCGATACACCAGCTTAGATGTATGCTATGCCCAACCATATAGGGCGCCTGGGAACAAAATGTGGCAATCCTGAAAATATTTAATCTGACAGGAGCACCTGGCCCGAGTTCTGATAAGATCTGTAAGAGGCTAGAAAGATGTGTTAGGATCGCGTCGAATAGACGCACTGTTCTATCTGAATAGGCATTGATAGTACACAGGCAGGTAGAAGGTGATGATGATGATGGGACACTCACCCTCCAGTAGTCAGTAGGATGATGCAGACAGCGGGCGGCGGCTTGCAACGCGCCGGGGGGCAGAGCACCAGCACGCGATATAACGCGCCACACACCTGCAGCACCTCGCCATCTAACCAACCCCACAACATTTAGTTTTTTTTTATAGAAGGAAGATCGATCTGGAAGGTAAAACCCTGGATCCCTGAAGGATGGCAAACGGGCGAGCATCTGAAATCGCTGAAATAGCGAAGTGACAGTTGCCCATAGACATACGCAATTGCTTATGCGTTGCCTACCTTTAATCGACGGAGGAGAGGATGCACAGAAAGAAAATATTTTCCCTATCCATGCATCCTCTCTTCCGGAAAGTCCACTTCCACTTCCCATCCTTTCCTTATAAGCAAAAGTGTGGGAAGGGAAAGAGGACTAAATTAGGTCTCCAGACACTCATCAGACTGTATTTGGAATTGCTTCCACTTGACGCCTGGCTTCTGTGTGGTCGTGGTATTTCACTGAGCGAGGACAATTCCTGCGAATATGTTAAAGCGGGTTCTACCACTGTTAACTACATTCCACGTGATATTTTCAAGTACTTACTTGCATGCTCCCGCGCAGAGTGCTGTCGCCCATGTCTTCCAGTCACGACCACGTTGCGCTTCGTTGGATAGCACAGTGAATGCAAACCTAAAGATATAATGGCTTATGTTATACTTAAATTATTGCTTGAGATTTATTATATGTGAATGTTTGGATGGATGGATGTTTGTTAGATTAGCTGCATAGATCTTACTGGAATTTAGCTTAGACGTAGAGTATAGTCTGGAAGAACAACCTAGGCTATAAGTTTTTGGCAACTATTTTTATAGAAATACTAGCCGTCAGCCGTCACGCCTGCGACTTCGATCGCGCGGATATAAAAAACGTAATTAGTATCCTGTGTTCTTCCAGTCTGTTACAACTATAATTTCAGTGAGATCTATGCAGCTGTTCTGGAGACACCTTAAAAAAATGTTCAGATGTATGTTTGTTTGAAGATATCTCCAGAACGGTTGAATGGATCTTGATGAAATTTGTCATACATATAGAACATAGTCTGGAAGAACACATAAGCAACTATTTTTTTTATATCTGCGCGGACGAAGTCGCAGGCAAGAGTTTACTTAACTTAGTGTATCTTACCTATAGAATAACCAATCATCATCAGGCGCGGAGAGTGCGGGTAACAATTTGGAAGCTCGTATAGAGTGAGAACTCTGAGAGAGAAGTTCTCTCCACACACGATGCCAGGCTTCAGCACCACGAGACCTCACCCCCGCCACTAACGCCGCCTTGACAAACAGTGGCGTTCTGAGACTTAAATGTCTGTATAATGTCATCCCTGTCATTATCTCTGACAAAACAGACATATGTTTTGAATGGAAATTCTGGTATCAGAAACCCACAGTTAGTGGAACCCGACTTTTACCTTTATGACAATCGGGAGAAGAATACGAATCGGATGACACCTCATTTGTCAAAATCTGTTCACTCGTTTAAGATACAGGATGTTACAAAAAAATTTACATAAAAATAAAACGTGTTCAAAATATGTCGATAATTATAAAGAGAAAAGATTTGTTTGTCTGTTTGTATTGATAGATAAACATATATACGTAAAAAACATAACTCTTCATTCTAAATCATGTAAATTAATTCAAATTCCACACATTTAGCTATTTTATGAATTAAAATAGCTAATATTAAAAAAAGCATTTTGCAAGAAATGTTTGTTTAAAACGTGTAATAATACAAAACACTTACTTCTTGATATATTTCAGGTATAGTCTGATTGTGTTCAAACCAGGCATCGAAAAGATCTAACGCTAGGTTAGTTACGTTCTCATTCTCCCACTCCACTCCTGCCATGAGTAGAGCTCCACTCAACCAACTGAGAAATAAAACTCAAATAGAACACCTTGGAATATATACAAAAGACTGCTGTATTTTCTGAATTAACTTGACACTTATTCTTTATAGATAAAAACTAATATAATAGTAGAACGCCGATTAACCGAATCGCCAATTATCCCAATCGCCAATTATTAGAATCGCCGATTATCCCAAACGCCAATTATTAGAATCGCCGACTATCCCAATCGCCAATTATCCTAATCGCCAATTATGCCAATCGCCAAATATCCCAATCGCCAAATATCCGAATCGGTCCGGTCGGTTAATACTTTGTATTATAGGGTTGCAACTTTGATCGAGTTCAAGTGAACATTATTGTTGAAATGTGTTTGTTAAACTTAATAAAGTTTATTCTATCAGTTCGTTTTCCTTAATTATAAGTCTATGTATGATTATCCGAATCGGCCCAAGTCCCAAATAATTCGTATAATCGGCGTTTTACTGTATATACTAATATCCTAATTGTAAATCTTCATGGATAGTGGCTGTGATAAATAAACCTTGCTATTATTTTAGTATAGCTATATGAATTAGTAGAACCTAAATTTAAAAATGATAAGATTTCAAATTTACATATGTACATTTATCCGACGTTACGGTAAAGGAAAACATCGTGATGCTGCACAAATCTGATAAAGTCAAAGATATGTGTCAAGTCAACCCGCACTTGATCTGCGTGGTTGACTATGACCTAGTCACCCCTTAGGGTAGGCTCAGAGCCCCTCAGTGGGGACGTATAGTGAGCTGATGATGATGAGAATATCCGAGAGAAAAATTGTACGCGGAGATTTGGCTTCGCTGAATGGAGATCCCTAGTCTCTGCCTACCCTGTATTAACTTACAGTTGGTCCTCACTCAATGCAGCAGCTTCAATCTGTTGTTGTGTGTACACCTGTACATCAGGATGCAACTGACTGAGCAATCTGTTGAGATGTGGTGCTGATGCTGAGAGACGCAGGAGTTCCTTCCACCAGGATAGATGGGTGAGCACCACTCGCCATGGTGCCCAGTGATGCTCGGTGCTAAGACGGGCTGTTAAGTTAAGGATTTCTTACTAATATTATAAATGCGAATGTTAAGATGCGAAGGTATAATAGCTACAGAACTGCTGCATGGATCTTGATGAAATTTGTCATAGATGTAGAACATAGTCTGGAAGAACACATAGGCTACTTTTTAAGTATTTTATTTAATTCAGGGCGGATGGAGTCGCGGGCAAAAGCTAGTACACATAAAAACCTTAAAAAAAAAAACATATTCTGATCAAAGTGAATGTTCCTACGCAAGTTGTAACACGAAAATGCATAGATTTTTTTATCTTATACACCAAAAGTTATCATTTTTAGAGTTCCCGTCCCTCTAAAGGATAAAAATGAAACCCTTATAGGATCACATTGTCCGTGCGTCTATCAAGACCATTTTTTTTTATTAAAAAATTACCTATTGCGTGGAACAATTCAATTAGCAAAGAAGGTAAGAAGGCATCTGCTTGAAGTTAAAGGCGCAGAAAAATCCGACAGTGCCGGTGTATCGCAACACTAGCCTTATTAAAATATCAACGTTTATGTCTCCTCACTACATATGATACAAGACTTTGTTACGAAAGTGCGCGTCAAATGATTCTATCTAAAAATGTCTGAAAGTACTTACCAGCAGCAGCCATTGCTCTACTAGCAGGTAACCTGCCAGCTCTGCTCAATATAAACGCATCATCTAACAAAAGAGCTCTCTCAGCTGGCATCCCATTATCGTATAATTCTGCTGCGCGTTGTGCTAACATTTCTGGACTCTAGAAGATAAAGCCCACGTTCTATACGGCTGATAAAAGGTTATATGTGGCTAGAAAGGTAGCAGCTGATGGAGATGTATGGAGGAGTACATGTACATGTAGGGATAAGCAGGTTGATGACGGCTGATAAAAGGTTAAGATTTTATGGATTTTGGGAGATGAAACATTTTTATACACAAGGCGGGTAAAAGGTTAAGATTTTATGGATTTTGGGAGATGAAACATTTTTATTCACATGGCGGGTAAAAGGTTAAGATTTTATGGATTTTGGGAGATGAAACATTTTTATTCACATGGCGGGTAAAAGGTTAAGATTTTATGGATTTTGGGAGATGAAACATTTTTATACACATGGCGGGTAAAAGGTTAAGATTTGAGATGGCAACTTTAGTCCAACAAATCAATTGTTACAATTTTAATAATGATATTGTTTATATGAGCAGAATCTTACTAATATTACAAATGCGAATGTTTGGATGGATGTTTGTTTAAAAACATATCTAGAACAGCTGAACGGATCGCGCTTAAATTTGGCATAGATGTAGAGCATACGGTGAAACAACACATAGGCTTACTAATTACGTTTTATCTTCAATCCCCAGAGACGGAACCGCGGACAACAGCTAGTACTTAATAAAAACAGTAGAATGGGAAACTGGAAATATATTTCTATATCCTAGTTCTATCATTATAAGGAAGTAGATTAAGTTACAATAGTAAATTTTACAAGGATTTATTATATTATATTAAAAAAAATGATGACAAACCTCTCCTTCAGCATGATCTTGTGGAGCGACTCTATACAGCCCTCTCGCTCCAACATTATATCTCACCCATTTGTGTTTACCCAAATCGGGTATTAACACTGTAATTAATAGAGTTAAATGTTTAGTTGATGTAGTATTACGTGGTGTAGGATATTTAATGATGTTAGATAGATAAAAATATATTTATGTATAAGTATCCAGTTCCAGGACATGTTATGAGGAGGGATGATGATATAAGCAAAAAAGTAATGAGATTGAATGTGGATGGCTACAAGGGTAGGGGAAGACCAAAAAAGTATGGAATGTGTGAAAGAGGATATGCGTAGGAAGGGGGTAGACTCGGATATGACGATTGATAGAGATGTATGGAGGAGTACATGTGCCGACCCTCAATAGGGATAAGGGCAGGTTGATGATGATGAATAAGGATCCAGTTTGATAGTTGTGTATTTATATATACATTCCAATATTAAAAAGATGAAATACTAAACTGATATAAAAACGGCTAAACACTGACGTATATACGTCCGGTGTCGGCACCGACTAGTTTCGAGTGAGTACCACTGATTCCGATGGGCTCGAAACTAGTCGGTGCCACCGGACGTATATACGTGAGTGTTTATCCGTTTTTATATCAGTTTAGTATAATGTCTAACGAAAGTTTGAATAATTTAAGATGAAATTCTGTATGTTTAATGGACTTTATCTATATAATATTATGACAATTGCTTAAATTTACTACGTTTTTTTACTACGGACAGTGACGCCAGCGACGTCTGTCGTCGTTCGATGGGTCAGCAGAACCTTTCTCATGTTGCTGCCGACTGGAATGTACATTGAACCATCGCGTGTTACCTACGTTATTATAGTCATTTTGAAGATTGAAATGCACCATGAACCTTCTGCAAGCGGCAACCAAACTCCACCGTAATATATATTTTTATTAACTTACTTTCAGTTTCGTTCATCCATATGAGATGTGTGATATTTTCTACCCAACGTGAGATTCGATGGATTTTCGTATCATTATTTACTTCATACCTAAAAGAAAAATGTCATACTAAAAGTAAATAAGAGTGACAATGGCTCAGATGTTAAGCAGTTGACTCTGCAGGTCCTGTGTTCGGATCCCGGTATGTAGCAATGTGTTTTTACATATGTACATTTATCCTATAGAGTGAAGGAAAACATCGTGATGCTGCACATATCTGACAAAGTCAAATGTGTGAAGTCTTGCACTGGACCAGTATTCACTATCACATACTATCACTTAGGGTAGACTCTACCCTCAGTGGAGTATAATGACCTGATGATAGTTTTTTTTTAATTTTTTTTAGAAGAATACTTTACCAAGTTCCATTATGTATGCTTTCAGTGGTATTCTTCCATATTCTTGTTATATTTTCTTCTTCATCGTTCTCTAATGGTCCCACTGAGAATGTAACTGGGATAACCCATTTGGGTAAAGGAGGGGGTTTTGTTGTTTTTATTGTTGTACGTTTTGTTGTTGTTGTTGGTTGTTGTGTTGTTGTTGTTGCGTTTATATCTTCTTCTATTATTTCCGTGTAGTTTTCTGCATGTTAGAGATATTTATGTTTTTTTTTGTTATTTGCTTAACAGCTGCTAATTTTAAAACAATTATTAACTTAATCTTACTAATATTATAAATGCGAATGTTTGTATGTTTGTTAGAAGATATCTTCAGAACTCCTGTATGGATCTACATAAAATTTGTCATACATATAGAACATAAGTCTGTTGTCTGTCTGTTGAACATAGTCTGTTTAGGTTCAATTTATGTTAAATCTATTTACATAAGAGCCTTTTGTTAGCTTACCAGGCTCGTAGAATAATTCGTCTAGATCAGCTCTCAAATCCATAGTGAGGAGGCTGTTAATCATCACAGGCTCAGGATCAGGTGGTTCAGCGGTCATCACAAATCTATTACCAAATGAAATGGAATAATGATAAAATATAAATCTACCCTAAGGGTCATCCTTAGTGATCTATTAGCGACTAGTAAATGTAGAATTCTGTTACCAAGGGCGTCCCCTAAAGTAGTAGATTTGTTACACTCCAACTTAAACTAAATAAAAATGGCTAAACTCATGAATAGGGTCGGCACATCTTACTAATATTATAAATGCGAATGTTAAGATGGATGTGAAGTGGATGGATGGGTGTTTGAAGATATCTCTAGAACGGCTGAACGGATCTCGATTAAATTTGACATAAGTATAGAACATCTGAAAGAACACATAGGCTACACTAATTAAGTTTTTTTATATATCCACGCAGACGGAGTCGCGGGCTGTCGCTAGTAAGCAATAATTTGAAATAATGCGAGATTGGTTACCGCTGTGTTTTACTGTTGCAATGTAAACCAACGGTAAGATAAGGTTTATACAAGGTAACTTACCTTTCTTGTCTTATGATGACATCAGGTCCGGATATCCTTGCGGATAGTAATGGATACCCGGCTTTGTCACACCAGCCGTCCCAAGCGTGGGCCGGTGTGTCATCTGTACCGTTCCTCTGTAACGCACGCCAGAGGTCTCTGGAATAGCAAATTAGATGTAAGTGGCTCAGGGGTCAAGCACTTGACTTGCAATCTGCAGGTCCTGAGTTCGAATCCCGTCATGTATCGATGTGTTTGTTTTTACATATGTACATTTATCCTATGTTGTTACGGTGAAGGAAATCGTGATGCTGCACATATCTGAGAAGTAATTCAAAGATATGTGTGAAGTCAACCCGCACTTGGCCACCTTGGTTGACTATAGCCTAGTCACCCTAGGGGCTCCGAGCCCTAAGGTAGGTACCCTAAGGTAGGCTCCGAGTGGGGACGTATAGTGAGCTGTTGATATTATAAATGCAAATATTTAGATGGATGGATGATAGAGAGTATCTCCAGAACAGCTCAACGGATCTTGATGATATTTTTCATACATATAGAACATTTTTTTATATCTGAAATCGCTGAAATAGCGAAGTGACCGTTGCCCATAGACATACGCAATTGCATGCGTTGTCTACCTTTAATCGACGGAGAAGGTGCACAGAAAGTAAATATTTTCTCTACCCATACATCTCATCCGGAAAGTCCACTTCCACTTCCCATCCTTTCCTTATAAGAAAAAGTGTGGGAAGGGAAAGATGACTAAATTACATATAGAACATAGTCTGGAAGAACACATAGACTAAATAAGATTTTTTTACACAAAATAGTTAAAACAGGCTAGATATACCTAGCGTCGGTGCTTGAGAAGCGGTGATCTCTTAGCAGCCTTGATAAAGCCGCGCGTCCCGCAGCTTCCCCAGCCGCCTCTATAGCCATGCTCACTATGGCCGCACCCTATTTTTAGATATAAGAATCATTTGTCGCCAAGTCATGTGTGAGATGTAGTGAGGGGACATAAACGTTGATATTTTAATAAGGCTAGTGTTGCGATACACCGGCATTGTATCGGATTTTCTTCCTAAGGGAACGTATCCATACTACGTGACCCGTTTAAGGGGGGGGGAGGGGGGAGGGGAGTCTTTAAAAGTCTACGGTCAGTCACAGGAGCGGGGGTTGGCTCAGATTTTAGTCACGTAGTTGTTAGTTGTTTTTTTTTCATAATACATAATTCACTAGTAATTAAGGTATGCATGCAGTCTTATGCTATAAAGAAGAGTATGAGCCAAATTATTTCTGTTTTCAATTTTTACCTGTGATATGATTAAAAATCATAATTATGAATTACTACGGTAAAAAGGGGGGAGGTCTTGGCATCTACGAGTGTTCACCGAGGTGAGGGAAGGGTCGAAAAAAGTAAAAAAATCACGTAGTATGGATATGTTC
This sequence comes from Papilio xuthus, assembly GCF_000836235.2. Lineage (NCBI taxonomy): Eukaryota > Metazoa > Arthropoda > Insecta > Lepidoptera > Papilionidae > Papilio > Papilio xuthus. Next base: position 233,041 of record NW_013528976.1, read on the forward strand.
CCTAACAATATATAATTTTAAACCAAAAAAACTTACTGTACTAAGTGAAAAAATACGAATCGAATAACACTTAAAACATCAGTAAAATTGACTCATTAAAATAAAATAATATCCCTTTTTAATGGAATCATTAAAATAGCAGAAATTAACAGAATAGTAAATACACTTAAGTTTGTAAACTGAAACTTACTAATATTATAAATGCGAATGTTTAGATGTATGTTAGAAGGTATCTTCAGAACAGCTGAATGGATCTTGATTAAATTTGACATAGTTGTTAAACATAGTAATAAGAGAAGTTTTTTTTTATATCACAAGGTGGCAAGCGAGCGAGCAACTTGAAATCGCTGAAATAACGAAGTGATTGCCCATAGACATACGCAATTGCATATGCGTTGCCTACCTACGTTGGACAGAGTCGCGGGCAATAGCTAGTAAAAACATTATATAGATTTTTTTTTATATCATAAGATGGCAAACAAGCGAGCGGCCACCCGAAATCGCTGAAATAGCGAAGTGACCGTTGCGCATAGACATACGCAATTGCATATGCGTTGCTTTTAATCGACGGAGGAGAGGATGCACAGAAAGAAAATATTTTCCCTTCCCATGCATCCTCTCATCCGGAAAGTCCACTTCCACTTCCCATCCTTTCCTTATAAGAAAAGGGTGGGAAGGGAGAGAGGACTAAATTAGGCCTCCGGGACACACACTCATCAGACGAAACGCAGAATTTCTTCCACTTCACGCCTGTTTTCTGTGTGATATTAGATTTTTGTATAAAATATCGCTTGTACCTTGTGTAGTGATAATTCTTCAGCCGAGGATTCTATATCGGCTCGTTCTAGTCTTGGATTTGCAACCGCACGTACGGAATAGCTTGAATCCAATCTGTATTTTATATCGTATGTTATCTTACTAATATTATAAATGCGAATGGATGGATGGATGTAAGAATGTATCTCCATAACGGTTGTATGGATCTTGATGAAATTTGTCATAGATGTAGAACATAGTCTGGAAGAACATATAGACTACTTTTTATTCCATGGTCACAGTTACAGACCACAGGACAGTAAAATAAAATCTTATTAACATAATAAATGCGAATGTTTAGATGGATGGATGTTAGAAGGTCCCTCTAGAACAGCTGCATGGATCTTGATTAAATTTATCATACATATAGAACATAGTTTGGAAGAACACATAGACTACTTATCATGTTTTTTTTATTTCCGTGTGGACAAAATCTCGAATAAAATATAGAAGAGGTATATTTGTTTGGCTTGTTGAGACAAAGAAATTATTACAGCCAAATAATATATAGTCTTATAGGGTCTAAAGTTAATAATAACATAAATGCGAATGTTTAGATGTATGTTAGATGATATCTCCAGAACGACTCAATAGATCTTGATGAAATTTGTCATACATATAGAACATAGTCTGGAAGAACACATAGACAGCTAGGAGAGGTATACTTATTAGCTTGCTGAGACATAGAAATAAAAAAAATTCTAATACGAGTCCAGACTTTTTTTATAAGTTACATACAACCTGAAGTAGTTAAATTAACCTTAATATGTGTTTATAGGAGACTTACCTAAGTGCAGGTAACACGTGGTCTAGCAGTAATGCGTCCTCTTCTCTCTCAGCTGTCGCGTCACTTAGCGGTGTTGCTTTCTCGCTCAGTACTGACGTGAGAGCTTCCATCAGCCACTGAGAACTCCACCAACGTGGAGACACAAGCCCACCGAACCACTGACAAATCGCAATCATCATCAGCTCAACTCCCCACTGAGAGTCTACTCTAAGTGAGACTATGTGATAGTGAATGATCATCAGCTCACTATACGTCTCCACTGAGGAGCTCGGAGCCTATCCTAAGTTAAGGGTGACACATATCTTTGACTTTTTCAGATATGTGCAGCATCACGATATTTTCCTTCACCGTAAGAAGTAGTGGTTGACTATGGCCTAATCACCCTTAACTTAGGGTAGGCTCCGAGCTCCTCGGTGAGGACGTATAGTGAACTGATGATGATGAGACGGATTTAAAAACTTAAAAAAAGGAATTCAAAACTGGCCTTTTCAGAAACTCACGATAAACTTACTTGTTGCGCTATTAATTTGGCGATTACTTTTGTGTCCGTAAGTGTGATTGGATCGAGAATAATCAAACCCCATCCCTCTGAATAGGGGTTGCTTCCATCAACCACTACTATATCTGTAAATCAGGAAAAATTTTACTAATATTATAAATGCGAATGTTTACATGTTAGAAGATATCTCCAGAACAGCTGTATGGATCTTGATGAAATTTGTCATACATATAGAACATAGTCTGGAAGAACACATAGACTACTTATTATGTTTTTTTGTTAATTCTGCACAGACGGAGTCGCAGACGAGAGCTAGTACACAATAATATGACTATCTGTAAAATACTTACCAAATTTAGGTAATGGATATGAAGTGTTTAGTTCATATGCAAATAGTTGAATAGTTCTCTGTACCCATTCCAGTAGAGGTCTATAACAAGAATCAAAAGAAATCAAATAACAATCAAGACTTTAGTTCCCGTATAAACTTATAAACTCAAGTATAAACTTACAAACTCAAGTATAAACTTACAAACTCAAGTATAAACTTACAAACTCGAGTATAAACTTACAAACTCAAGTATAAACTTACAAACTCAAGTATAAACTTAAGTATAAACTTATAAACTCAAGTATAAACTTATAAACTCAAGTATAAACTTACAAACTCAAGTATAAACTTACAAACTCAAGTATAAACTTACAAACTCGAGTATAAACTTACAAACTCAAGTATAAACTTATAAACTCAAGTATAAACTTATAAACTCAAGTATAAACTTATAAACTCAAGTATAAACTTACAAACTCAAGTATAAACTTACAAAATCGAGTATAAACTTACAAACTCGAGTATAAACTTACAAACTCAAGTATAAACTTACAAACTCGAGTATAAACTTACAAACTCAAGTATAAGCTTACAAACTCAAGTATAAGCTTACAAACGGAGGGTCGGCACATGTACTCCTACATACATCTCTATCAGCCGTCATATCTGAATCCATTCTTACACATATCCTCTTTCACACATTTCTTTGGTTTTCCTCTACTTTTATAGCAAATTCAATCTCATTACTTTTTTGTTTATATCATCATCCTTCTACATAACATGTCCAAACCACGCTAATCTTTTACTCCTCAATTTCTCCATCACTGGCGCTACTTTAAACTTTCTCTAATATACACATTCTTAACTTTTTTTACATCATAAGATGGCAAACGAGCGAGCGGTCACATAAAATCGCTGAAATAGCGAAGTGACCGTTGCCCATAGACATACGCAATTACATATGAGTTGCCTGCCTTTAATCGACGGAGGAGAGGATGCACAGAAAGAAAATATTTTCCCTTCCCATACATCTCATCCGGAAAGTCCTCTTCCACTTTCCATTCTTTCCTTATAAGAAAAAAGGAAGGGAGAGAGGACTAAATTAGGCCTCCGGGACGCACACTCATCAGACTGTAGTTGGAATAGCTTCGCACTTGAGGCGTGTCTTCTGTGTGGTCGTGGTATTTCACTGAGCGAGGACAATTCCTGCGAAAATGTTAAAGCGGGCTCTACCCTTTCTTGCCACACCACATATCCATCTTAGTATTTCAGATTTAAAGCGTATAATACTAATATATTTACCCGGATTCATCCAATATTGTTTCCTGATCACTATATAAGCTTATTTCAGTGGGTACATCTTCTGAATCCATGTTTTCAGTGACATTGATTGGTGCAGCACGTCGCTGCAGCCGACATACGGCTAGTGATATCATATGCGGTGATATTGGTGGTGACTGAGCAAATTCATCTTGTAACTGTTGGAGTTAAGAAGACCCAATAGCATAATGGGTAAGGGTAAAGATATCTAATCACGTGGAAGGTTCGAATCCTGCTATGATTATTGTCGTAAGTATATAGCTTAATTGGAATCAGAAACATACATAAATTTATAAAAAGCTAGTAATATTTTTTTTTTAAGTTTATTTCTAAGTTTTTAAGACTAAATATTAAACTAATAGAATATTACTCACCAATCTATGCCCAAGATAGAAGCCCGCCTCTTCCGTTGCAACTATAGGCATATTTGTCAAGGAAACGTGAAATCTGCAAAATTTAAAATTAGAAAAAACATTTTTAAAAACAATCTTTAAACTACGTTATAATTAATTAAAAAAACTAAAAAAAAGATGATCAAGACGATTTAAACGAGTTGTGTTATGAAGTTGTCATGAGGATGTAGAAGCTGCATCATCGGATCAGCTCCGTGTCATCATAATATTGTATTGTCACGTGATTTAGACATTTATCTAACAATTCAAGCGTTTCTGGCTTAGAGGTTAGTCAGTTGACTCGTCTGCAGGTCTTGAGTTCGAATCCCGTCATGTAGCAATGTGTTACATATGTACATTTATCGTACGTTGTTACGGTGAAGGAAAACATCGTGATGCTGCACATATCTGGGAAAGTCAAATGTGTGAAGTCTTGCACTGGATCAGCATAGTCTCACTGAGGGTAGATTCTACCCTCAGTGGGGACTCAGAGCTGATGTATGTAACATTTCTACTCAATCTGTAACACGCAAGCGACAAGTTGACCTTACATTTGTAACAAACATCAAGACATGACAAACTAAATAAAAACTTGTCATATATAAAGCTTTTTTTTAAATTTTAATAGTAATTTTAGTAATTAGTTATAAATACCTGTCTCTAACAATAGTAAGTTTGAACGTAGCTCTCAAATGAGGTTCGTCTAAACATGGGAAAGCTGAACGAGCGTGCGTCAACCAAAAACGTGAAACAGCACATCGTCTGAAATAAATATTATTTAGATAAAGTAAAATAAAAATAACTAATTAATTGTTAATTAAAAAGCTTATTTTTTTTAATATCATTAAAAAAATAAACTTAAAATTGTAATTATTAAATTTTAGTAAACTTTCATGACACTTTATTATAAACTAATTAAAAACGACTATACACAAATCAGTCCGTTGGGGGTCCATAAATTACATGAGGTGTTTAAGGGGGGGTCGAGTCAAATCTCATCTAATCTTACGTTAGAGAGGGGGGGTCTCGGAAAATATCATGCAATTTTTTTTTTACTTTTTTTTTACAATAACAATCCAAAGCTTTTACGTAAGAAACTCACATTTTGTAAAAATCTCACGTGAGATTGGGGTTGGGGGTTGAATAAAATCTCACGACATCTCACCAAGGGGGAGGGAGTTGCGGAAAATAAAAAAAAAACCTCACGTAATTTATGCACCCCCCCTTGTCGGCATCGACTAGTTTTAGTTTTTAATTAGTTTATTATTAAACTATACGTAAATAGCCGTTTATATTGTTTTATGAACTTTTAAATCTTACTAATATTATAAATGTGAATGTTTAGATGTATGTTAGAAGATATCTCCAGAACGACTCAACAGATCTGGATGAAATTTGGCATACATATAGAACATACTCTGGAAGAACACGTGGGCTACTAATTATGTCTTTTTTACGGACGTAGTCGAGGACAAGAGCTAGTATAAAAAAAAATTACCGTCTATGTGTTCCTGTTAGAAAGAAACCTCTTTGTTTATCACCTTTACCTAATTTGGTGATGAAACGAAGACTCAAAGTGTAATTATACTTCCGACGAAGTTTCTCCTTTAAGAAAAAGATAAAAAGTTGTAGATGATACGAAGCAGGGCTTAACACGTTAGCTGCCATGTCGGATTTTATGACCGACAAGCTAATGTTTCAATCAGGTAGTGTCGGACTATGTGTCCGACAAGCCATACTTCCATTTAACACCTCGCTGTTGCTTTTAGTCGAATTGTTCTATTTAGCATGATCCACAAGGCCCCATGAAGGTTATAATCAGCGGGCCAATTTTTTTTGTTTATTTTTTTTTCGTTTTCGTTAATTTAAAAAAAATGCGACTGATTTAAAGTCGGTTTCTGATACCAAATTTTCTGTATAAAACATATCTTTATCCCTGTCTTTCATAAAACAGAGATATGTTTTAAACTGGGTTTTTAGTCTCAGAAACCTGCGGTAAGGCTGTAATATATAAAATCTATTGGCTAAATCTTACTAATATTATAAATGGAAAAGTTTTGATGGATGGATGGATGTTAGAAGGTATCTCCGGAACGGCTCAACGGATCTTTATGAAATTTGGTATACATAGTCTGGAAGAACACATAGGCTACTTATTAAAGTTTTTTCTTTAATTCGCGGACGGAATCGCGAGAGACGGCTAGTCAGTAAATACTTACTTTAAACTCAATATAAGTCTGATCAGCGGGTGGATAGTCCAAAGTCTTCACTATTTTCGGTCCTAAGGAGCCTCCACTTTTGAATAGTGCCCGTTCTGTTACATTCATATCTCGTACGTTAAGTACCAAGAAGCCTGTATCACGATCCACTCTAAAGTCTATGGATACTTCACCTGTTATAATAAAGAGCAAAACATGATGCAAGTACAGTCAGCTACATTAATATGTATACAATAACAACGATTCAAATTCTATACGCTTTTGGTTGCAAAATTACATATGAATACCTTCGGATATGCTTCCGATCTTACACGGTTCTTGATGATACGTGCATTTGTATTTTTGAGATTGACGGTCTATGCAAATTTTTAGTTTTGTAAATCTTACTAATATTATAAATGCGAATGTTTAGATGGATGGATGCAACAGTGGCATGGATCTCGGTGACATTTGGTATAGATGTAAAACATAACCTGGAAGAACATATATGCTACTGAGTTTTTTAATTCATCGCTGAAGGCGTCGCAGGCGACGGCTGCATTCATATTTATGCAGCTGACTGTATATTTCCAGTGAGGAATGTTCGTGTGGAAGGATTTATACTGTTAGGAAGAAAATCTGACACAGTGCTGATATATCGGCGCAACACTAGACTTAAAATATCAACATTTATGTCCCCTCACTAATCAATCTGACACATGATTTGGTAACGAGAGCCAAAGGATTTTAACTAATAATGTCTGAAAATACTTACCACGTAATTCCCCAGTCGTTAGATTAGGGTGTAACCAGAGGCTGTAGTGTTTCGGTATCATGAATGTAGGAAGACGAGCACCACGCCAAGGGAAGACTGCACCATTAGATGCTATTCTATCCTTGTAATCACTGTATTCAAAATAATCATCATCAGCTCACTTTACTCCACTGAGGGTCTCATCTACCCTAAGTGAGGCTATGTGATAGTGAATGCTGGTCCAGTGCAAGACTTCACACATTTGACTTTCTCAGATATGTTCAGCATCACGATTTCCTTCACCGTAAGAAAACCCACCCAAATAATGACACCTCACTTGTCAAAATCTGTCCACTCGTTTACTATACAGGGTGTTACAATGAAAAATATTTTTTTGCAATCTTTAACTTGGTTTTATAATAATCATCATCAGCTCACTATACTCCAATGAGGGTCTCAGAGTCTACCCTAAGTGAGACTATGTGATTGTAAATGCTGGTCCAGTGCAGGACTCCACACATATTTTTGAATTCTATCAAATTTAAAATAATACTTACTTATTAGTAGAAGATACGCTGGTTTCCAGTTCTGTAGGTACTTGCCCTGGTATAAGAGGGCTGCCTCCAGCACACGGACAGTCTGTTGATTTAAAAATATATTTTTAATCTGTGTTGTTCAGCATTGTATAGCAACTTGACAGTAAAGACTGAATACTGAAATAATGGTACATAAAGCTGGAGAAAGATAAAAATATATGGACACCTACAAAGAGTCAGTTAAAGATGTAAACAGTATGAAGAGCCTTTTAGTTGAAGGTGTAGACGTCCTGACGTGGTCATAGGTTCGAATCCCATTCGAGTATTGTGAACCAAATTATATGATTTAAAAAAATGGCTACACAAAATTATACTCAATCCGATGTCGGCACTGACTAGTTTCGCGCCCTAATCAGCCGTTTTTATTAAGTTTATAATGACTTACTAAAGTTTAAAGATTTTAATATACTAATTTTTATTTTAAAAAAGGTCTATCTTACCTGGTTGAGGACTCGCATATACTACGAGTAATGCGGTAGCGAATATTGCTGTGAAGACCAAAGCGGTGAGACATAGCGCTTTACGCTGCGAGCATACCGCGACAGGCGCATCTCCTAGTTCCCTCGCCTCTCTCGCTTTGTCCGTATCTGGGTATAGATTGTCAATTTGGTCTGAATTATACAAAAGTTGTATGTGACAGTAGACCTCTGGTCGCTTAGCTGTTCGTAAACCGCTGTTACGGCCACAAAACGAATTGGCCCGTATCGCCCGGTGAAATACCACAACCATACAGAAGACAGGCGTTAAGTGGAAGCAATTCCGCGTTTCGTCTGATGAGTGTGCGTCCCGGAGGCCTAATTTAGTCCTCTTTTCCTTCCCACCTTTATTCTTATAAGGAATGAATGGTAAGTGGAAGTGCTTTTCCGGATGAGAGGATACATGGGTAATCATTATCTTTCTGTGCATCCTCTCCTTCGCGGATTAAAGGTAGGCAATGCATATGCGTATGTCTATAAGCAACGGTAGCTTCGCTATTTAAGCGATTACAAGTGTCCGCTCGCTCTTTTGCCACCTTATGATATAAAGAACACTGTTCCATGTATCGGTAAATCAGTTATGCATAAGTTCTAAAGTTCAAGATACATAGACTTGAAGCGTTCTGCTGCAGCTCATGGCTCATCGCGATGTACTATAATTATGTGAATCGACGAACCATGAACTTCTTGGTGATAAGTTACCAGGTTGATAAGCAAACCATAACTCTGTCCAGGTACAAATTTACTGTACCCAGATCAGCTTCACACATGTGGATCGTGAGTTAAACTCTAGGTCATCAATTCTAGTTGAGTTATCAATGACTAGCTCCGATTCACTCATTCATCCTTGACATCTAGAAATGGGTAGGAAATATTGGTAGGAAAATAAACGTCGAAAACCTAATATGGGTTAAGTGTTAAAAAAAGACAACACCCCTCAAGTATGGCTAGTTTGTTTGTATCTAACACGTCTCAAATGTGAAGAACACTTGTTACTAACCTTGGACTCGTTTGAAAATGCTTACAAGGTTTAAGTTAAGACTCGAATCTTTTGAACAGAACTCTTCAGTTGGATACACGAACTAGAAAGTGTTTTTTTGTGACTGATTGACACTGTTTGCCTTGAGGAGGCATTTACAGCTTTACCGGGCTTGAGGTGGCCGTGTGCAGATGACACTTAGCCTAAACCTCGTATAAGAGTAACTAAGCTCGAGGGCTCCCTCAGGAACCTCGGCTCGGGCCGTTACTTCGTTATTATTACCTGATTGGGAAGAAAGCACTTCATATCAAGGACATTTTATAGGTATGTTTGACGTACGAGTAACAATACTGCGTTTTAAAATGACTCCAACGCCATCTATTAACAGCTTTAAGATTCTTTATTACTACTTAACTTCATGGCTATATTAATCTGTTTTTATATTTGGATATGAACTATAGTTTGGATTGCATAGACTATTAACTTAGTTTATTTTTAAATATACGCAGTTGAAGTCCCGAGCTAGTACTAAATCGAACGAACGTAATCCTGTTGTGTGACTCTGATCTGATGACGACTACTGGACTGAAGAAGAAGTCATCATCATCATCTCTAACTCTACGCGACGCGAAAACGGTAAAAACGTTTTAACGCATCGGTGGTAACGAACGAAGTCCTAGGTTAGTACTAAGAAGTTTGAAGAACCTTCACGGAGGTGTAATTTACAAAGTAATTCAAACGCACACGATCCTTTCCCCTATTTTTCTCATTTACCGCTTTAATGAGGTACTCATTCCAGCTCACGCCTCTGTCTCACGTATGTTAGTACAGTCAGCATAAAAAATGCGATTTACTTTTATAATATGATAACATTTCAACACGTAAAAGAGTATTGCTTGGACTACAATTATTATATATTAGTTGTCGCACGCGACTCCGTCCGCGTCGAATGGAAAAAAAAACTTAATTAGTTTCCGGCAATTATGCGAATTTTTCTCACCTTTTAAGGAAGGTCCCTAGACCTCCACGTACATTTTAAGGCCCAAGATAAGATAAATCCGTTCAGACGTTCTCAATTTTTAGCGAGACTAACGAACAGCAATTGCTTTTTATATATCTAGATTAATAAAATTGGTGTGTCTGTATGTTATATCCATAAAATCATATTTCGTGAACATGATTGCTTTACTTATAAAGAAAAAACAATTTCGAAACTGTTTGTCTGTGTCTCCGCAACGATTGGTCCGATTTTTTTTTACTTTGACGTAAAGGTTAAGTTAATTTTATTTCTTAAAAATAAATGTTTTTAGTTTATATAAATTGTATTTAACTCACCCGCAAGAAAAGCCACGTCATCCAAATCTTGATCCACCATGTTTCGCCAAGCGGCGGCTAGAAATAAAATCAATTTTTAACATTTGAATGATAATTAAAAGGAATCTTCATTCACAATATATAAAGTAGTCATTGTTAGAAATAATTTGTCGTAGTACGTTTTTATCAAAGTAAGAGTTAAACATAATTTGCGAACGATACGTAGCGAAAAGGACAGAAAAATAATGTTTTTGGCAGAATTTAAATTTTCGTATAAAAGATATCGTCATCCCTGTCATTATATTTGATAAAACCGAGATAACAATACAATTTAAACCGTGATTTTGTGTTAGAAACTCACAGATAATGAAAGAATTGGTTGATTTTTACCTTTCGCCGAACCGTTTCTATCGGCTTTATATTTGCCGATGGGCTCCATCTGTATGCCGTCCATTTCACACCAACCACGGCATCACGAAGATTTACTGAAAACAAATCAACTTTATACGTAAACGAATAAATAATTGTTAAATGTACAGTGGGTAAGGATAAAATGACAGTTTAAAAAAAACATTTTGCCGCCATTACACCAATAGATAAAAGTTTTTGTTAATTCAGCCAAATAGTTAAGTATCAAAAAAATAAAAATAAATAGATAGAGTAGAGATAAAATAAAATAAAATAACATTTTAAACGCGTCAAAAGACAAAAACTTTTATAATGAAATATAAATTTAATATTATTATAAAACGTTTTCCCTCCTTTACATAAAAGGCAAAAGCTTTTGTTACATTCAGCCACTCGTTCACAAACGTATGCCCCTCTAAAGGGTGTTGGCATGCACCGTTCATTTAAACCCTTTGTTATCCTTTTTTTTTGCTTTTTACAACTGTGAAATGCACATTAGGTTGGCAAAATGTTTCGTAAAATTTTAATAAAAATTACGCGTATTTCGAAAGATCGAAAGAAAATTCATTGTTATTAATTTTGTAATTTAATCATACTTATTCTATGTGCAAAATAAAATGTTTTAGAAAGTGCATCTGATAAATCTTTGAAATAATCGAATTTTGCACCCTTGTCATTGCTTGTGAGGGTACCTTGCAACCCCTGCAACCCTCATAAAGAGGGGTAAGAGTCAGAATAATATAACCACGATTTGCAACGTGTTGGAAAAAAATGTTGCTACATTTTTTTGATTTTGTTGAAATAGTACGTTCAGATATATAATTACTAAAAACTACTAAATTAGTAGTAAATTTTGTTTGATTGCAACTGAATGTTTGATCATACCGGGAATTCATAAACTCTGGGAATTGAAAACGAAAATTCGAAGCGAATCAATTATCGGGAAGTTAGCAAGGTATCGGATATTGCCAATCTTTCGTCCAATATTCGAACCTACACAGAATAATATCCTGAATATACATTTCTAAAATACGATTGATTTTTTAATGAAAACGTTATCTCAAAGTAAGCGCCAATCTTACTTCTTACTAATATTATAAATGCGAATATTTAGATGGACGGCTTAACGGACTTTAATGAAATTTGTCATAGATGTAGAACATCGGAAAAACACATAGACTACTTAAATTTCTATTCCGCGCGGACGGAGTTGAGGGCGGCAGCTAGTAATCTAATAGTTTTGGATCTCGTGGTCACAATTAACAAATTTACACACATAAATTAACGAAATTCTCCTAAATATTAAAAAAATGTTTCAGTTATCTCAAGGACAATAAAATGATTACTTTTGTACGAGTATTTTGTGGTGAAAAGAAATGGTTTCGTGTGACCCAAAAACGTAACAAAGAAACAGAAACAGTACTTTCTTACAAAGGAAAGATGTCCTATTTTTTTGGCATATAACTTCCCGAACGTATGTTATGTATGTAAATAAAATCCCTCGTTTAACTAATGAGACTAGATTCTAGTACAAATTCAATATACAATCTCGATCCATCTCACTTAAATTATTACTATTAGTAAACATTATTAACTAATTGTTCTTATTAACAAGATAGTGATGTTCATGCATATATCTGTGTGAGTAAAACCGGTGTGCCAGGAGCACGCCAAATGGAAATCCATATCGTGCCTACCCCACTGGGTTGCAGCCTTCAATTGTGTTATGGATAAATTAATTGTTGCTCGCAACTTTCCACACTGTATTTAAAAAAGACTAAATAATTAGGTCAACAGTGGTAGAGTCCGCTTTAACATTTTCGCACGAAAAAGACGTGAAGAAGACAGGCGTGTAGTGAAAGCAATTTCATGTTTCGTCTGATGAGTGTGCGTCCCGGAGGCCTAATTTAGTCCTCTTTCCTATCCCACCCTCTGTCTTATAAGAAAAGGATGAGAAGTGGAAGTGGACTTTCCGGATGAGAGAATGCATGGAAAGGGAAGATATTTTCTTTCTGTGTATCCTCTCCTCCGTCGATTAAAGGTAGGCAACGCATATGCAATTGCGTATGTCTATGGGCAACGGTCACTTCGCTATTTCAGCGATATAAAAAAAGGTAGGTGAGATAGAGGTGTGGAAGAGACTATGTCGAGGGACAACCTGACATGCAACTGGACGCTGGGCAATAAATTGTACATACAAATAATATACGTTAATTATGTATAATATTATAAAAGAAAATAAGTTTGTCAATATTGTAATATTAAGTTTATTATTGTCAGTGAATAAAGGCTTTATCTATCTATCTAATAAGAGGCTATATGTTTTTCCAAACTATATTCTACTTCCTTGACCTTCTAACAAACATCCATATAAACACACAGGTTACTAATTAAACCTTATAAAACGTAGAATCTCTGGCGAAAGCTATAATTAACTAAACCTTAACCTTTTTCTAATGTCCTGCCGCGTCGTAAATATTGTTAAAACGTAGTAATACCACACATCAAAATATTAGAGTCAATTGTGCTTCTGATTAAAGTCCTCTTTTGGTTTTCTGACCACCCTTTTCTAATAAGGAAAAGATAGGAAAATTCGATTGTCAAGGTAGATGGATAGATTATAAATACGCCCATGAAATACGCAAAGGTCATTAAGAAAAGATGATTGGTCCCACCTTTTTATAAAAACGAAGATTTATTTATAGTAAAAATCTATAAAATAATTAAATCATAAAGTCAGTGCTATCATAATTATCTATTTATATTATGACCTTTTCAAAACGACACACAAACACACAATTGTAATCACTCACCTGAAAATCGCAAAACACGAGTACCTTTCTAGCCACACACAAAAAATTGCACACAGTTTTACGTAAACAAATTTTACGATTAAAACAATCAATTTAAACACTTTAAAACACTTGTAATATTAAATTTCATTAATAATAGACGTATTTCTTCATTCGTAAACGACAATTCCGTCCATCTCTCAAAGAAACATGGGAAAATGTGACTGGAATCGATTTTGCGAGGGAAAGAGTAACCCAAGCATATGCCATGTAGAAAGAGATAGTTATATTATGAATTTAGTGTGAATGAAAGGGATAAAATATCGTGTTTATGTCAGTGTGAGGGAGAGGGTCGGTTCTGTTTTGTTTGTGAGTGTGTTGAACTCGCTAAAATAAGGGATGTTTTCTGTCGCTACTATTTGTTCTCGAATATAAAGTGCTACGGCGTAGACCAGCTACGGAAAAATAAGAAAAAAATATTTTGGAGTTATGTAATTCATTGTATTTCAAATTAATGTTTTTTTTAATTACCCTACAATTTTATTACGCTTAAGTCAACATAAATTGGGTTATAAATTAAAACATTTATAATACGGTGATATAAAGTTTCGAGACGAAGGAAAATACTTTTAAATTTAAACAATAATGACGTTCTCCGTAAATACATTAAATACAGATTAAATATTAATAACAAGACAAAGTATTTTCTACTTCTGATCGAGTGTAATATAAGTAAGGGTAAAACTACATTTTCCTAAGCCCATCTACAAGATCCCGTAGGATAACTGGAGCAGTGGGGAATCATGAAGGGTCCGCGACAATATGGTGAGTTGCGTTCACTATGTGACATGCAACCTCTTTTGTTGACATGTTTGTTTCATTTTCAAGGTTTCAGGGACGCCTTAAGTGCTGGCTGAATTGTTTTGTTATACGTTTTTTAGTGGCCAGTGATTTAGAACAAAAGTTAATATAAAAATTTTTGCTATTTACTGTTAACGACGATGTTATTTTTATGTAAGATAGTCTATTTTAGAACTTTGTTCCTATTTTGTCTACCTAAATTAGTAGTTTAAGAGTGATGGACGCTAGCAACAGCATTTGTTGCACGCGTGTCAGCTCGCCTAGTGCAATACCACCACCACACAGAAGTATTTCTATGTTTTGTCTGATGAATGTGCGTGCTGGAGGTTAAATTTTAGTAGGCTTTCCCTTCTTAAAAGAAAACGTTGGGATGGGGATTATTGAAATTTTTGACCACATTTTAAAAATGTAGACCGTTGTGTTAAGTGAATTTTAGATGTAAAAAGCGTAAATAAACAATAAAAATAAAAAACCAGATCGAAATTAATCTAGAATCAGCCGTAGTCGACTGGCTAATGAAGCCAACCATAAAGTAGTAACTATGAATAAAAACAAATAAAAAATTTAGCACCGTCGTATGGAAATAAAAGCATTATTTAATGTTCCAACACCACCCATAACATCGGCATCGGAAGATAAGAGTCACAGAGGATGCGCGCAGTGTGGATTTGGATCTCTGTTTTCTGCAACAACACATAAAAAAAATATTCTTGAAAACCTCTGACCACTACGCCTAAGTTAATCTTAAATAAATCATATTTTTAACTAAGTGAAAATAATAGAAATTAAACGGCTGTTAGAATTTGGTAGAAAACTATTACAAAAAGTGGTAACATTACTTTGAAAAATTGTTATCTGTGTATGGTATCCCTGAAAACGTCAATCGAAAAATCTGCGATTTGAGGACTTTGCATTCTGTGATTTGGATCAATTCTCAAAAAATACAAAATGTTCGCCATCCGTAGCCTTGTAAAAAATAACGCCCAGATTTTCAAGAATGTTGCTCAACAGAGGAACATGAGCGTAATATCTATTCCAGCAAGAAAGAAAGTTACCAAAGGCGTAAGTATTGATTATTGTTTTACTGTATTTTGATCAATAAACTGCAACGGAAAGCCCAAATAGTTAATCTCAACTTTTATACTACTATTTTGAGATTATTTATGTAATTCATGTTTAATTTCGTGACTTTTAAATGTATTTTTCTAATTACGTAATTTTCAACAAATAGGTTAGGTTTGATGTACTTTTTTAAACACTTCTAAAAAGTGTTATCTTTTATTACTATCTTTGATACCAGTATATTATTTATATTCACCATTCTGAATGTTGTAATATACTTTTACATACATAATACCTATAGTAAAAAAACATAAAACTTTGCGTCTTAAGATACGTTTTGTTCTTTCCCTATTTCATTTTAGTGGTTCAAAAATATGCGATATGATTAAATATTGTCCATTGCAAAGATTGGTATGATGATAATTCTTAAACCATTTTCTTATAGACCCCTTTCATAATGTTACTTGTTTTGGGTAACTCCATGCTGCTAAATTCCAACTTTTTAACCCTCTATTTAATTTTCTGTGATTGCACACTTCTGCTAAGTCTTCCGTAGACGTGAAGGAGACCACCAATAAGTTACCCAACATGCTAGCTCACATGCAGAATAGACTATGACAACATCTTATTATTTATATTGTAAGATGGCAAATGAGCGAGAGGCCACATGAATTTACTGTAATAGTAAAGTGACCACTGCCCATAGACATCTGAATTTTTTATTTTATTAAGCTAACCATTATCCCATCATATGCAGATATGTTTCCAGCCTTTAATTCCTGGAGGATTGGATTCACATAGTAAAAGATTTTTTCCCCTTTCTGTGTATTTCCCTAGTTAAATTTGGCCCATTTGTGCAACTGCAGTTGATCCATATGTCTATGGTTGTAATATATCTTTTTATTTCAGGAAATGATCTTCCTGTCCGGTGTGATGTTAGTCAGCTGGTGTGCCATCCCTGCCTGGGTACTTGTCAACTTGAAGCATTATCGTGGCAGCGAATAAATTATACATTGATGTCATAGACAACTGTAGAGTACTGATTTATGTTCTAAGTAAATATTTAAAGTATTTGTCTTGTTTCATTTCAAACTCTTTACAGTTAGAGGAAGGATGAATTGTGTGAGAGGTTTTTTTCTAAGGAAGTGAATTCAGGTAGAATGGCCGAGAGTATTTACTGTCGACACAGACTGATTTTGTAGGGAAACGGAGTTTGCGAAAGGATAGAAAATGATACTTTCTGGTAGTATCAAATCATCTTGGGAAGTAGGGCATTGGATATACAAAGGAAAAAAGGACACTTGCATATACATAAAAACATTTCCCTTCTATTAAGGTAAATAGGTAAGATTATATCCTAATTTTTTTTATTAAAATACAATTTTATATAATAATGATTCTTAAGTAAATATTAATTTATAATTGAAAATATAATAAATTATTTTTTTTACTTTTTACATATTTAACCATAGACTTAATACTCCGATTACTGCCAAAGGTGTAGCAGAAATTAAGATGGCGGCGCTTCGTTGGATTGGCGCGCATTCCTTTTCAAGGAATTCGTAATCCTCTGTCAGCCCACGATCTAATAGAATCGGTCCTAAAGTCCTGAGAACTCTAGCGTGGTAATCATTTATGTATTTGATCTGAAATAAATTCTTATAATTTAATCATTATTTACAAAGATATGGAAGATTTTATAAAACCAAAGACTATTTATTTTTTTGGAGTGTTCTTACCTGTGCTGGCAAATGTAGTATGTAATAATAGGAAATGTATTAAAATTTACAACTTCCTCATGATCATTTCTTTATAAGCTATTGAAGAAGTTAACCTGACTTTATCTTTTTTTTCTTTAACATTCTTAGACCTTAGTTTTTATCAAAATCTGTGTAAGACCAAGACATACAGACAAACACTGTTTTTTATATAGATTTTACCTCATTGTCATCCAGTATGCTAACGTCCAAACATGCTGTTTGATGTGGAGCAAGAGATATAGTGTAAAAACCAACAGCGCCTGCACCACTGAAGTTACCCACCATACCCTTTGCCTATAAATAAAAAAAAAAACTAATAGACTGGCTGTAAGATGTAGTATTTTGTGTCTATTTGATTTACGACATTTTGGCACTGATGGTAAATATTTATAGTGTTGGTGTGGGTTCGAACTAATAATGTAGGTAGAATTAACTGTCCCATAACATCAATAGGCGCATTTTAATTGGAACGAAGCAAATGTAATTTCCAAGCAATCTATCTATTTATAGAGATCAGTGGTTAATTGCGTTATAACAAGGTAAGTGTATACTTCATTTAAATCCAATGATGATATTAAGTTAAACAGATTCCATCTTAGATATATGCCGGTATTACAATATTTCACTTGTATATTTATTTTGTGAATAAGACAAAATAAAGCGGTATTGTATAATATGATGAGATAATATTTTGTTATTTACGAGTTGATGCGTCAAATATAGTAAAATTATTTCATATTTGGATTGGAACAAGATATAAAAGTAATATTGAGATATTGTTAGTCAAAATACTTACAAATATATGATCAGCGTCTTTATTTATTTCTATAACTTCCACCAGATCCTCATGTCTGATACCATATTCTCCTACTTCGTAATACCCAGGTTCTGCAAATAGAACATATAAATGAACAACTTGAAAACCTACGAAAATAAAACATAAATCTTGTTTCTATACGATAATACTGAAAATATAATTTACAATTAATATTTATGAAAACTTTTAAAGCAAAATTGTTTGAAAGCGCCCCATTAATGTCAATTTTTAGAAAGCGCGCCAAAAATCTTTGGTCTTGTGTTTTTTTTATCATAGCGTTGCTGTCATTCTGCCAGTATTGTCAAAAAATTCATCCACCAGATTGCTAATAATAAAAAAAAATAAGATAATTTACTATACTAGGTGGTTTTACAGATATGTTTTATATTTTTGGGGGAAACTAATTTCATTAATGCATAAAATAAAATGAAGAATCCACTAACGCCCTCTATGGCGTGTTAATTTTACTTTATTCAGCATTTGTGTTGAATAGATTTTCTTAAAAAGATATGTACCATCACTGAATATCATCCCTGGTACAATCCCAGGGTCTGAAGCCATGAGGGCAGCTCCTATTCCTGAAGGACCCTCATGTACGTTGAGGAAGTGACCCACACCGTGACCAGTTCCATGTGCGTAGTTCAATCCTACGTCCCATAAGGCCTTGCGAGCTAACGTCTCTAGTAAATTACCCTATGTAGAAAAAAAATTGTTTTGATCTTATGAAATATGATATTAAATATTGTAAGTATTCTGTTAAAAAATGACAGTTTAAAAGGATTTATTTGAAATTTTTTCGTAATTCTATTTTTATTTAATTTGGCATTCTGAATTAACAACGTAAAAGTTATTTAAACAACCGTTAACTTTAACTATTATATTAATATTACACCATTTCTCTAAACCTACACCTTTTCAATAAATTTAAAAAAGTGACGTAAAAAGTGTGTACAAAACTATTATATTTGGAAAAATGTATAAACTATACTAAATTTACCGTAGATCCTTTCGGGAACACAGCAGTACCTAAAAGTATTTGACCTTTGAGTACTCGTGTGAATGTCAACCTCTGTTCAGGTGTGGGAGATGAACTCATGTGTCTTGTCCGTGTGATATCCGTAGTACCGTCCCTGGCATAGTTAAAATATATTAATTCCCTGCTTTATTACACTAAACTTGATGAAAGAACTAATGTGGCTTATCCATTATCGATATAGTACACTTTTGCCCGCGACTTCGTAGGCACAGAATTAAAAAAAAACAATGAAAAGTATGTCATATGTCACTCGAGTCAATGTTCTATATGTGTGGCAAATTTCAATAAGATATGTTAAACTATTGCCGAGTTATTGAGTAAATATTTAAATAAAACTTATCCTATGGGAATTGTACTCACTTCAATATCATAGCCTACGTGTTCTTCCAGACTACGTTGTGTATCTAGAGATATCTTCTAACAAACATCCATCCATCCATACATTTGCTTACAAAATAAGATTAGGTAACGTTTATAGTTATGTTAGATTTTTTTTTGAGTTTTAGTGTAAATTGTATTTTGTCTATGGTATTTAGTCTTACATATACTGTGCTCCGGAATCAACGAGTAGCATGTCATCACGTTTGACAACTCTCTGCTCGCCCTCTCGTGACGGCTTGTAATGAATAATGGCGCCATTTTCTCCCGCGCCCGCTATCGTCGCGAAAGATGGGCCCATGAAATATTGTTCTTCGCTAAAAGTTTTTAGGAAATATAACTGTTTTTCACTATTTAAAAGAATTAGATTTTAAAAAAGAATAAAATCATAGTTAATTTTTGGTTCAATAAAAATTTGACGAGTAAGTTTTTACGTCGAATGAACATCGAAATAATACAGAAAAAATAACAACTTTTTTAAAATAACAAATTGGCAAACGAGCGAGCGTCTACTTTAATTAGCTGAAATAGCGACCGCTGCCCATAGACATCTGCTTTTGTAGATGTGTTGCCTTTATAAGCGCGGAAAAAAAAAATTAATAATAGTCTATGTTTCTCGAGGATAGTGTAGGTTTCCAAAAGTGAAAGAATTTTTCAAATCGGTTTAGTAGTTTTAGAGAATATTCAACACACACAAACAAATCTATCCTCTTTGTATATCAGTGCAGACTAGCCGTCGCCCGCGTCTCCGATCTTCCAGACTATGTTCTATGACAAATTTCACCAAGATACATGCCGTTTTTCTGGAGATACTTCCTAACAAACATACATCCATCAAAACATTCGCATTTATAATATTAGTATAAATTATGTCAGAATACATACTGTCTTAACTCTTCCAGTTTATCAGAGACATCTATTTCGGTGACATTGACACCCGATGACACACTCTCATGCACCCAGCGGAGAAATCTAACTACAGCTATGCCATCCTTGATATGAGCTGAACGGAATCCCTGACAAATATTAAATAATAGTAACACTAAAGCTTGTAACTCAGAGAGGAAATATATCTATCTATAACTAGCTGTCGCCCACGACTTCGTCCGCGTGGAGTGAAAAGAAACCTAATTAATTCCTGGCAATTGTGAAATAATGAACCTTCCCTAGACCTCTACGAACATTTCAGGACCAAGATAAGATAAATCTGTTCAGCCGTTCTTGAGTTTTAGCGAGACTGACGAACAGTAATTGATTTTTATATATATAGATTCTTGTAGATCTCTCGCCTATCCCACATTAATATATCTTTTTAAACGATTTTTGTCGCTAAGATGCTTATAAATAATGTCATGAAGGTTCTTATACGCGTGTCGAAAATATTTCCATCTGTCAAGGCCAAAAGCCAGTTGCTACCTACTTTCTCAAAAATTGTAAAATATTTTCAAGATGGCGGAGCAAATATAACTGAATATACGATTTGAGTTGACGATTCAACGTTTAGTGCAAAACATACAACGCCATCGAGCTCAACAATATTAGTTTAAAAAACTTTAATAAAAACCATAGACAACTAGCTGTCACCAACATCTGTTCGTGTGAAATAAAAAAAAATAGTCTATGTGTCCAGACTATGTTCTATATCTATGACAAATGTCATCAAGATCCATACAGCGGTTTTGGAGATACCTTTTATTTGTAACAAACATCCAAACATTCGCATTTATAATATTAGTAAGATGTTCGTGAATGGAAATTTATAATTTACCTTTAATTCGACTTCATTTTTGATACATTTCATAAGAGCAACAGGAGATACGGTTGATAATGTATTCATAGCGCCATCCTGTGTCAAGTAGCAATAACAAAAACTTTCTTAATTTAGGAATTTAAAACTAACAAGCTATCGCCCACGACTCACTCCACGAGGAATAAAAACATAATAAGTAGTCTATGTGTTCTTTCAGACTATGTTTTATATGTATGACAAATTTCATCAAGATCCACGCAGATGTTCTAGAAATATCTTTTAACATCCATCCATCTAAACATTCGCATTTATAATATTAGTAAGATAAATATACATTGATTTTTGTACAAAATAACTTTTTGAGGTTATAAATTTGTATGTATATTTTAATTTCTCACCGCTTCTGCAGCTAAATGTATCGCATGGCTTCCATCTTGTGATAACCAAATGGTGCTACCTCTAGGAAGTTCACTCTGAAAATTTTAAATCATAAAAAGTAAAAAAAAGTGTGTTTTGAGAGAAAGTTAGTTATTATAATTTATAATAGATGTCGCCCGCGACTCCGTCCGCGTTGAATTAAAAAAAACTTAATAAGTAACCTATGTGTTCTTCCAGACTATGTTCTATATGTATGACAAATTTCATCAAGATCTATGCAGCTGTTCTGGAGATATCTTCTAACATACATCCATCCAAACATCTTACTAATATTATAAATTGGAATGTTTGGATGGATGACAGTGAAATTTGTCATATATGTAGAACATAATCTGGAAGAACACATAGACAACATATTAATTTTTTTTTTAATTCAACGCGGACGGAGTTGTAGGCGACTAGTTTATAATATTAGTAAGATTATATATTTGATTTCGTTATATTTACCGTCATATTTTTCAAAAAATCAAATATATTTTGATAAGGAATTGTCGCTATTTGGGTTCCTTCAGAAGCTAAATGTTGTGTTATGTTAGCAGCCAGAGTTCCATCTCCCCAAGACAATACCACATTATTTGGTGGACTCTGAAAAATAGTAATTAACCTAAACTAATTTAATAGAACGAAGAGGAAGTAAGAATAGGTAAAGCCTGGAAGAGATACTGGATGCTTAAAGAAATCATGAAGAGTAAAGATATGAGTGTACAAATTAAACGAAAGCTATACAACACCTGTGTACTCCCTGTATTAACATACGGCTGCCAAACTTGGGCCCCCACAAAGGAACATTATCGTAAATTACAAGTCTGTCAAAGATCAATGGAAAGGAGCATGTTAAATATAAAGAAATCGGACAAAATAAAAAGCAAAGTTATTGCAGAAACAACTAAACTAACTAATATCATCACAACAATAAAACGACTTAAATGGAGATGGACGGGACACACTTTACGTGGAACAGACAAATGGAGCAAACTCATTAACTACTGGTATCCAAAAAGCGGTAAAAGAAAACGAGGAAGACAACTCAAAAGATGGAAAGACGAGATAAGGGAAGTGGCGGACAGACCTGGTGTAGGAGGGCAAAAGCAAGAGAGGAATGGAGGAGTTTGGAAGAGGCCTTTGTCCACAGGGGACAAACGGATATAAACCTAACTAACTTGACATAAACTTTAAATAATATAATGTAATGTAATGAAAAATATCTGAATAAAGGCTTATTATTATAATTATTATTATTATAATTTAATAGAGCGAGCTTTAACATCGCAGGAATTGTCCTCGCCTGCAATACGAGCACACAGAAGACACGACTCAAGTGAGAAGCTATTCCAACTACACTCTGATGAGTTTAGTACCTCAGTTCTAATTTTACTCCTCTTTCCCTTCCCAACCTTTTTCTTATAAGTAAAGGATGACAAGTGGAAGTGAATTTTCCGGTTGAGATGGATGGGAAGGGAAAATATTTTCTTTTTGTGCATCCTCTCCTCCGTTGATTAAAGGTAGACAACGCATATGAAATTGCGTATGTCTATGGGCAACGGTCACTTCGCTATTTCAGCGATTTCAGGTGGCCGCTCGCTCGTTTGCCACCTTGTGATATAATAGAGAACAACGCCATCTATCGGTCAAAAGTTCTTAGTAATGCCATCTATTGTTGAAAAGATAAACTATTTTTTTTAATTTAATTTTTGTTTGAATTAACTAAACAATTCTTAATATAACTTACTTGATCAGGTCTTAGCACCAAATAGGAGAAGAATACAGGGTTATAAGGTATATCTGAGCCACGGATATTAAGGGTGTCTGAAAAAAATAAAAAATCTAAATAAAAAAATCTGAACTAAATTATATAAGAAGAAATTAGTTTCTGACCCTAACGGATACATTATAGGGTCTAGGAATCTATGGGCTTTATCATTTTTAGCTGTACTAATGCCTTGGACGAGATTTTTATAACTCCTTTTTTAATCCTTAGAAACCACCCCCCACCCCAGCCTCCTTTAGAAGATTATATGAGTCTTTATAACGCAGACGTGTGACGCCCCTTTCTGTCCAGCGCCCTGGACTCAACCACGCCCTAACCTAACGCCGGCCCTGTCTGTCTCTTGAACGCTAACCTTTATAAATGGACAGGCTATAACACATAATATTTTGTGCCTATTTGATTTTCACCATTAAACTAACAAAAATGTATGTAACTGAGGCGCGACAATCACGTGACTTATCCAAAGTAATTGTCAGTTCTATACATTATTGAAGTTCGTTATGGAATAGCTTCGGAGCGAATTCTTTGTCTAACTCCTCAAGCTCGTTTAAGGAACGAAGCAAAAGATGTCATTTCCATGCTGTAGCATTCGTTGCGTTACATGTGGCCCGTTAATGTACAGTCACGTGCTACCGGTCCAAAGGTCTAACATCGACTGATGCCCAATCTCTCTGCCGTGTACTTACGTGTACGTTCGAGACAAACACTACACATGCTATTTCCTATCTTATATATAAAATTCTCGTGTCACAATTTTTGTTCCCATACTCCTCTAAAACGGCTTGACCGATTCTCATGAAATTTTGTGAGCATATTGTGTAGCTCTGAGAATCGGCTAACATCTATTTTTCATCCCCCTAAATGTTAAGGGTAGTCCACCACTAAATTTTTATTTTTTTAGACAAACACGCTGACGGAGTCGCGGGCGACAGCTATTTTATAAAAATATGTGCTCTTGAAGGTAGTTTTTAATGTGAACTTACAAGCAATATCATCTAACGCAGTAAGTACTAACGCTGCAGCTCCTCGTGACCTGATCTGTGTCATTAGTTCCGAGATTTTCTCTGATGATCGCTTGCCTGAAAAAAAATCGCTATAAAATGCACTCGAAAGTAAGAAATTTCTCTTCTTTCTTGCAATCTTACTAATATTATAAATGCGAATGTTTAGATGGATGTTTGTTAGTGATACATTCTAATTAGTTAGTTAGTGATAAATTCAGATCGGTTGGATGGATCTGCTTAAAATATGACATATGTAGATGTAGAACATAGTATGGAAGAATACATAAGCTATTAGTTAACTTTTTTTTTTAATCCGCGCAGACGGAGTGGCAGGCGACAACAAGTATTGTGCATAAATGCGAAAGTTTAAATGGATGGATGTTAGAAGGTATCTCGAGAATGGCTGTATGGATCTTGATGAAATTTGTCATACATATAGAACATAGTCTGGAAGAACACGTAGACTAATATTTTTAAAATTAAATACTAAAATTAACTAACTTATTTAAAACTATGTGTAACATTTTTACCAGTAAAGTTTATAGGTAGAGGTAACAACGCGTTATTTGGTCTAGGAGGCGCGGGGTCACCAATATTAGCTCGCGCTATATCCACCAAGTTCTGTGAGATTGGTCTCAAAATTACGTTCACTTGGCTGAGAGCTGTCTGCAAATAATGCTTGCCGTTGATATCAATTTTAATAACCTAACTTTAACCGTTGATTTCTGAGATCTCTGTATAAAACATTTCGTCATCCCTCTCACCTTTGACAAAACACAGATATATTTGATAAAGGAATTTTGGTAATATTATAAATGTGAAAGTAATTCTGTATGTTTGTGTTTATTTCACACAAAAACTTCCTAACCGATTTAAATGAAATTAGGTACACATATAGTTTAGTATCTGGGGAAAGATATAGGCTACTTTTTAATACGAAAAACGGCTTGTAAGGGGTTGAAATGGGGGTTGGTTTGTATGGAAGTATCGTCATTTTTACAAATAGAAGATTATTTAGGTTTGCTTCCCAAAGACAGAAATTCATGCGGACTAAGTCGCGGACATAGCTAGTGTTAAATGTAAGATAAAGTCAAGAAATTATAAACGGTGTAACCCAGTAAAATTTTAGGGCACTGACCTTTACAAATGGACTGGCTATATTATAAAATATTTTGTGCTTATTTGATTTAAGATACCAAATAACTTTATACTTCTTTATACGGCGTTTAAAATATTACCTCTAAAGTTCTCCACGAAGTCCTTGTGTATGTTGTAGGGTCAATACCCACCACTTGTCCTGGTCTCATATTTGCTACTAACCACGCAGGTATTGCCAAATCCGTACCTATAAACATGGATGTATGTTTGTTAGAAGGTATCTCCAGAACGGCTGCATGAATCTTGATGAAATTTGACATAGATGTAGAACTTAGTGTGAAAGAACAGACAGCCTATTAGTTAAGTTTTTTTAATACGCGCGGATGAAGGCGGAGGCGATAGCTAGTCAATAAATATTAATAAAATTAGACTGTCTGTATGTATGTAATATCATGGATAAAAATCGTATTTGCTTTATTTGTCTGTCTGTCTGTAAGTTTGTGTTTGTTGCTTATAATCACGGGAACGTGTGCACAGATTTTGATGGGACTCTGACTGGATGTACGCGAGAATGTTATAGGATATTTTTTTTAATTCTGCGACGACCAAGTCGTGGACGACAACATCAACTAAAGGGGTAGACAGAGACGGACTTCGACAAAGCTACAATAACACCATCCCTTACCTTGTCTCATCAAACTCCATACATTTGTATCGACTTGTAAATAGAATTGTGTGAAGTATCTTCCATCGGTCCAGACCAGGGCATGTGATGACGTCACCACAGCTGTCCCTGAAGACCCAGAGAGACCGGAGAGCCATTCCCGGCGAGCGTCAGACGCTGCTATATACTGCGACTGGGAACAAGGATTTTACATACCGATATTAATTTTGTATGAGGATTAATGTTGTACTTAATGGACAGTTGTCATAGTGTTGGACCGTACGTGTGCGGACAACTGTGAAGTATCGAGAATCGCTCTTGTAATAATATTAATCAAAGAAATGCGTACTATAATTTAGGTATTTTATTACTTATTGAATTTATTACAGTTATTTGGCTATGTATATAACACAATTAATTAAAATTAAATATATTCTGTTGGTTTAACGTCTTATTTCTTTATGTAGTTATGAAGGATAAAGTAGAAATAGAAAGAGACAATTTTATTTATATTGTTATTCAAAAACAATAATCATGAAAATTTTCGATTGCAAGTTCTATGAGAACAAACATCGAAAATCTATAAAAATTCTTAATCGATTTTAAACAATCCATATCTAGAGAATTGTCAAACTAATCTATCTTAAATAGACACACTATAACAAACGAAACGTTACTTCTTCTATATATATAAAAGAAAGTGGTGTTAGTTACACTATTTATAACTCAAGAACGACTTTACCGATATGCCTGAAAATTGGTGAGAAGGTAGCTTAGAGCCAGGAGACGGACATAGGATACTATTTATTCATTTTTTTTCGAATTTATGCCTTGAAGAGCTGCTTTTTATTTAACTTACTAATATTATAAATGCAAACGTTTAAATGTGATGTGGATGGATGGAAGGGTGGGCTATACTAATTAAGTTTTATTATATATCCACGCGGACCGAGTCGCGGGCGACAGTTAGTATTAATTAAATAGCATTAACTTACATTGTGTGCATCAGCGGTGGGTACGATGTACGCATCAACGCCGTACTCTTGCAGTACTTGTTTGACAGCCATCAGCCGCTGTTCAGCTGTCTCTCTACTCATCCTACTTCTAGACTCAATCGCTGTTATAATATACAAATTTATTAACAAACGACGACTAATTTTACGTCCAAGATTACGATTTAGGAATATAGCAAAGGGACACTGAGTAGGACGTTTTAGCTCTATTAGCGGCTAACATAATCATCAGGTTACTATACTCCACTGAGGGGAGGTCTACCCTAAGTGAGACTATGAGATAGTGAATGCTGGTCCAGTGCAAGACTTCACACATTTGACTTTCTCAGATATGTGCAGCATCACGATGTTTTCTTTCACCGTAACATAAGATAAATGTACATATGTAAAAAAACATTGCTACATTGGAGATTTGAACCCAGGATCTACAGATTCCAAGTCAAGTGTACTTACGGAATATCGGAGTATCAGGTTCTCCCCAATCATATTGACTGCTTACCACATACGCTGAACTTAGCTGAGATGATATACTAGAAAGAAATTGTATTCAATGAAAAAAACAGACGAATTAATAACCTTCTTTTTAAAGTCGGTTAAAAGCAAAAGCAATTTTTGTTTTGCCCACTCTATTGTTACTGGATTAGTTAAAATAAGACGTATTTATAATTTTCATTTGAATCTAATTTCTACTTCTTATCCAGATAGATATTTGAAGGATTCTTTGAATATATTTACCTTATAAACAAAATTATTTAGATGTCTTTTCGTTTTTATAAACGATTTTTTATTTCACGATGTAAAAAGATCCCTTTAAAACTATACTTTGTTAATTAATAAAGTTAAAATAACTTTGTAAAACCATAAAGACATTAAAAACTTTAATGTAATACAGATAAAATAAACGAGTCAAAAGACCAACTCAAAAATGTTTAAATTTTTAACAATATAAAAAAATTACATACCAAATGAAAATAAAACACACCAACACAATCATTTTAAACGTCATTTTGCAATAACTGTGTAAATAACATTGGATTACTCCGATAAATATTATTATCAATGGATTTTCGTATGATTGCTAAAGTTTTTAACATTATCTATACCGTGGTGGTGTCTTAAATAAAAATAACCTAAAAAAATTACAATGACTTATGCTTTTTAAATAAAATATTTAAATTATATTAACTTACATCAAAGATGTAAATTGGGCAGCAGCAAGTTTTACTGATAATTAAAAGGATAGGAAGGGAAATTGGATTTGACAGGTCGACCTTTCTCCGTTCTTTGTCTATGGTTAGCGGTAATTTAATTTATTGTGAAATGGAGTTAAGAACTGACAAATAATTATTTTATTATGTATTTACTTGCTAAAATATGTACTTTATAATATACAATCTATAGATTAAAATATTAAATAATTGAGATATAAATTATCAAATATTTATCTGGATTTATCTTATCTGTAAATATCTTGTTTTACAATGTCCTTTAGTTATATTGCAATCTTTAGTTACAATACTTATGTTAATTGTGTACAAAAATATATAATCTGTCCTTTGAATGTTTCAATTTAATTTAGATTAAGGTTATTCGGCGATATTACCAAACCAGTACGATTAAGGAAACTCAAAAGGCCGGTAACTAATCTGCAAATCTTGTGCTTTTGGCTCTCTATAGAATAAATAATTCGATCTTCCCGCTTTTGTCCAATTATAAAAAATGTGTTTTTAGTTAACGTCTTTGACACAATTTAATTGATTTAGTAACAATCTATATATATAAACTAGCTGTCGCCGGCGATTCCTTCCGCGTGGATATATAAAAAAAACTTAATAAGTGTAGCCTATGTGTTCTTTCAGACTATGTTCTATATGTATGTCAAATTTAATCGAGATCCGTTCAGCCGTTCTATAAATATCTTCAAACACCCATCCATCCATCTACATCACATCCATTTAAACATTCGCATTTATAATATTAGTAAGTTAAATAAAAAGCAGTTCTTCAAGGCATAAATTCGAATTTTTTTTTAATAAATAGTATCCTATGTCCGTCTCCTGGCTAAGCTAACTCCTCACCAATTTTCAGCCATATCGGTAAAGTCGTTCTTGAGTTATAAATAGTGTAACTAACACCACTTTCTTAAGAAAGCCTTTATGCCTTGAAGAGTTGCTTTTTATTTAACTTACTAACATTATAAATGCGAATGTTTAGATGGATGTGATGTGGATGGGTGTTTGAAGATATCTCTAGAACGGATCTCGATTAAATTTGACATACGTATAGAACATCTGAAAGAACACATACACTAATTAAGTTTTATATATATCCACGCGGAAGGAATCGCTGGCGACAGCTAATTGATTAATAAAACGCAATTGAGTCATGCACCATGTTATTGTTTTTTTTTAATATTATATGAAAACTTTGTATACACCTGCGAAATATCCTTGTGGTCCATTGAACCAGAAATATGGCAAATCATCTATATCGTCTAAACTCCAATGGTATCTTTTAGGCATGAAATGAGGAAGTCTGCTACGTCTTTCGTCTGACGGTATGTGTCTTGTAGGACCTTGGACGTAGAATATTTTAGGTATAATATTTCTATTTTTTAAAGGAATTGACATTTCATTAGACGATTCCTCAGAATCAGAGTTCCGAGATTCGATGGATTCGTCAGTATTTTCAACAACTTCGAATCTTTTAGGTTTATTTTTCCGTTTCTTTTTATATCTCTCTATTGATTCTTCTGAAGAATCTGTATTGTGCGATCTAAAATCTATGAAGTTAATTAAATCTGCAACATTGACTTTACGACTTCTGAATTTTTGAGCTGGACCATTATTCGATTGGTAACCGGCGATGATTAATTTTAATTTAGAATATATATTATCAGGATTATTAAAAATGTCCGATTCTTTTCTTGTTGCGCTTAAATCTCCAACGTCTAAATAATCTTCTGAAAATTTATCGACTTTCGAATTCGTTCGGGTTATACGTGTTAATAACCTCAAATCATCTTTTAATCGTGTTATATCTACTACATCATTTTTGTTATGTTTATTTGTTTGTTTTTTTAATCCGGTAAGTTTTCCTTTATCCTTAAATATTATACACAAAGTACTGCCACTGAGTTCAACACAATCACTATTGGCTTGTCTATTGTAATATGTATTTTTATTTAACTTTTCTTTCATAGTTATTTTCTTATTATCATTTCTATTAGCTATTGATTTATTTATTAACATATTCAATGAAATTGATTTAGATTGTAACACAATAAAATTTGCTGAAAAATTATCAAAAATAACCTAATTAATTAAAAATTATCAGTTCCTTATAAAATATAATAGCAAAAGTGCAAATACTATGATTTTCTCATATTATAATTTAAATATATAAATAACGTACCAAATGTAATAAAAACAAACATATAACTTCTAAACCTCATTGCAAAAGAATTAATTCGTTATTTAACGAAACACTGACTAGTACTAAATAATTATTTGATTATCAACAACACAATTTTTTATTATAATGCTATGCGTAAAATGGATTTGTTTGTCTGTTTCTTATTGTGAATGTCATTGCTCCTTTACGATCTTTAAAGGCGAACAAACATACATACAAGATAATTTCTTACTAGATATAATACGGATTCTTTCCTTCACAATAAATATAAATAAATTAATATTTATTAGGAAGAAAAAACGCGTGTTAAAGTTAGTATGTAATATAAATAATTAAAATCATTGCTAACAACAAAACTATGTTACGCGTGAATTGGAAATAATTGAATTACAAAAGCATGTTAAGTCACCAATCAGTTATAAGCTTGGTGTTTTTATAATCTGACTATTCGTTTGAAAACTCGCTAAATTTTTTTGTAATGGCAGCCATTTTTTTATATCGTAAGACGGCAAACGAGCGAGCGACCACCTGAAATCGCTGAAATAGCGACGTGACCGTTGCCCATAGACATACGTAATTGCATATGCGTTGCCTACCTTTAATCGACGGAGGAGATGCACAGAAAGAAAATATTTTCCCTTTCCATGCATCCTCTCACCCGGAAAGTCTATTTCCACTTCCCATCCTTTCCTTAAGAAAAAGGGTGGGAAGGGAAAGAGGACTAAATTAGGCCTCCGGTACACACACTCATCAGACTGTACGCGGAATTGCTTCCACTTGACACCTGTCGTCTGTGTGGTCGTGGTATTTCACTGAGCGAGGCCAATTCTTGCGAAGATGTTAAAGCGGGCTCTACCACTGTTAAAAGAAGATTAACTAAATATCATTTTGTCTTTCAAATGACAACACTAAGGTAATTTATCCCAACAAGAGGCCTCTGTAGTCCCTCCACTTTTGAGATTCAAAGAGTAATCTTTGTAGGTTAATTAGTATATGTGTTCTTCCAGACTATGTTCCACATCTATGACAAATTTCATCAAGATCTTTACAGCCTTAAGAGATACATTCAAACATCTAAACATTCGGATTTATAATATTAGTAAGGTATTTATATATAAAAACGGCTAAACACTGACGTATATTCGTCCGGCGGCACCGACTTTGAGTGGTACTCACTCGAAACTAGTCGGTGCCACCGGACGTATATACGTGAGTGTTTAGCCGTTTATATATCACTTTAGTATAATATCTCACGATAGTTTGAATAATTTAAAGGATTCAGAACATAGCACGTTAGTTTTGGGTTATAAATAAAACAAAATAGGAATTGAAAAAAATATATATATATTTCACTGGATGAAACAACATAATGTCAACAATATGATTTATAAGCCACTTGAGATATCAACACGAATAATTAAAAAAAAAAAATCATTACATTCAACTAAAAAAAAAACGCAGAAAATTAAAATCAGTGTTGATATTTAAATTATTATACAAAAAAATATATTTATAGTTTGGTAGAAATCTATCGATTTTTATTCATCTAACCTATAAAACATTGGATACATGGCAACATTAAATTTAAACGAATTTAAAAAAAAAAAAACTCACTAGAATCTTTCTAGAATTCATCCAATTTATTCGGAAACTAGCAACATTAAATGTCAAGGAAAAATTTCGATATAGCAACATTTCAAGTGTTCTTAAGCATCGATGATTTACAAGGAATTAAATATTACTACCCGCCCACAATAACATGACACATATTATCACACTTCTGTGAAACTTATATTAATACTAGCTCACGCCAGCGGCTCCGTTTGCGTGGAATCAAAAAAACTAGCTTTCTTCCAGACTATGTTTTCTATATGTATGTCAAATTTCAAGATCCATTCAGCCGTTTTAGAGATACCTTCCAACATCCATACATCCATGTTAACATTAGCATTTATAATATTAGTAAAAGGAGATAGTCATTTTGTGTCTTTTGTCAAAGTATGAAACAAATGGGTCTCATGTTATTGTAGTCGGTTTGTACTTATCCTTTCTTACATATGAAATAACGCGTTTATGTGTAAAGCATGTTGCTCACAGAATTGCCACTACGAAAACATGTATAAGTACAAAATTAAAAAAAATATTTTTTTTAACACGTTGAGCACCACGCGTATTTCTAAGATAATCCCGTTCAGGCCACGAGCGCCGCTTATACGCACTGGTATTAAAGGGCCGGTGTTTCCGATCGCAGCACAAAATAGTTTACATTTTTAACGTTATACCTATAGCCTTTGTTTCAACACGTTACGCGCCAAGTCTGTTTTGTTTTTCTTACCGCTTAGCCCGATCAGATAAAATTTCTTCAAAATGGATTCGTGGCTGTTATTCTTTTTGCGACAAATCAGTTCATCACAGTTCTTGTCTCCGTGCAAACAAAAATTTTTTTTAGTTCTCATGTTACACGCTGTCAGCCATCGATGGTTGAGGCGACCTAAACAGAAAGTCTAGTGTCAGCCATCGATGGTTGACGCGACTTAAACGGAAAGTCTAGTGTCAGCCACCGATGGTTGACGCGACTTAAACGGAAAGTCTAGTGTCAGCCACCGATGGTTGACGCGACCTAAACGGAAAGTCTAGTGTCAGCCACCGATGGTTGACGCGACCTAAACAGAAAGTCTAGTGTCAGCCACCGATGGTTGACGCGACCTAAACAGAAAGTCTAGTGTCAGCCTGTCAGTCAGTGTGGCGCTCAACGTGTTAATAAACAAGAATTAAAAAAAAAAAGATTTTTTTATTTGAATATGTAATAATTATAAATATCTCCGTAGTGACAAATTAACATACATATTTATATATATATAGTTATATTACAAACAATGGAATAGCAAATCTATTTCGTACACGTCTTATATTAATCAGAAATACATTTTTTTATAATTAAATTTACGTAGCATTGGCAAGTGAAACTTTCGATTGACTTACTAAAAGGGGGAGTGATGTATTAAAAAAAATCGACTCTTTCCTATTGTTCTGAACTCTTCTAATTTCTAACTTCCAAATTCAATTCCAATTCCTTTAAATTTTGTTTTAAAACTTTAATAAAACACTTTGAAAAATGTCATTTTTTGACTTGTAACAATACTCGTAGGAGCCGTCAAAAAACTTTTCAATAAAACATTACCATCGATTGAATTTGAATTCGTATTGCAAAGACTTTGTTAATTAGTCAACAGACATTAAATTAAAAAGTACAGGACTTTAGATTGGATCAACTACGAATATATTTCTCGACGACTTGTAATTAAAAAAACCCTTTTTTAAAATCAATCGAAAGTGTTATAGGCATTAATAGTGCTTTATAAAATTTGCTTTGGTTTCTCCCATCTCTTTAAAAACATTGTGATGTGGGAATACTAAATATCGTACAGAAGTTGACAACCTTTAACGTTATGATTATACATCACAGCGGTAAGCCTCGCATCGTTATCGATATAATATATATACAGGTTGTCCCAAAAGGTTACGTACATAGGAAGGGGGATGATAGGGGTGGTCACAAGGGTCACCAGAAAAATTAAATAAAAATTCCCCTCTGGTTATTAAAAAAATAAATGGCATTTTTTAAAAACTTAAAATCTTTGTTAATTGTATTGTTTTTTTTATTTCATAATGATAAAGGGTTATTGACGATAACATAATAGCTTTTTTTTTTTAATATAGCAATATTTGTAGGTCATCGGTTACAAAATTGCCCCAGAAGGTGTAAAATTTTTAAGTTTTTAAAAAATGGCATTTACTTTTTTTAATACCCAGATGGGAATTTTTATTTCATTTTTCTGTTGACCCTTGTGACCACCCCTATTATCCCCCTTCCTATGTACGTAACCTTTTGGGACACCCTGTATATCGAACAATAAGAAGAAAGAAGAAGATTTTATGAGTAAAAACAGTTGTAATTATGACCTGTAATTTAAACATATATCTTATCAATTTAACTTATTTCAACTCCGAAAGAAATACAGAAAATATAATTTAAAACCAAAAAAACTATTGATAGCCAAATGTTTTTTAATAATCGTAGAAAGCGTCTATAGCTTTATGGTTAAGGATATTGTGATAATAGATAATAGATAAGAGAAGGTGCTGTCTCCTGAAACACAGTATTTACTAGTTCAGGAGACAGAGCCCACAAAATTTTTGTGAAAATGTTTTTTTTGGTCAATAAAGGATTTTTTTATTTATTGTATTCCGATCAGGTGGTCGAGAGTTCGAATCCTGGCATTCGACTATTGTAAACCATATCCTAGCATAAGCATAGAGCTTAGTTGGAATAGTATAATATTAGTAAATTAATAAAAATCTGTTAATAATCTAATTAAAAAAAAATCGGATACAACAATTGAACATTTCGAGGCCTTTTTAAAATCGCTATGAAGTATTACTAAGCTATTGCTCATAGATTTACTCGCGCATATTAAAAATGTTAAGAAAAGTAAAAAAAAATGCCTATATGATTCTAAAAACTCCATGTTACAGTTTTGACTTGATTATTATAATTAAAAATGTTTATTTTTTTTTCGAGCGTCGGTGGCTCATGGGTCAAGCACTTGACTTGCAATCTGCAGGTCCTGGGTTCGAATCCCGCCATGTACTGTGTTTTTCGATTTACATATGTACATTTATCCAACGTTCTAACGGTGAAGGAAAACATCCAACCTACACATATCTGAGAAAGTCAACTGTGTTAAGTCAACCCGCACTTGACCAGCGTGGTTGACTATGGCCTAATCACCCTTAACTCAGGGTAGGCTGCGAGCCCCTCAGTGGAGACGTATAGTGAGCTGATGATGATTTTTTTTTCATAATTTAATCGAGAAATTATTACAAGAAATTAAAAAAAAAATATTCAACCATATGCCAAAGGTTGTCAACCCCTGATTTAAATCAATAATACAATTATCTGGTTATTTATACATCGTATAAAAGTATTGCAGTATTTTACAAAGTTAATCCGTACCTTGAAATATGAAAACAATGTTAAAATAAAAAAAAAAACCCTTGGAATGTAAAAAAAAACTGTAGATCTTTTATTTACGATACAAGTTTGTCCCCCGTGAATTCTTTTTACTTTAAACAAAATATCTACTATTCTGCAATGTCCATTCCTTTTATTTAGATCTGATCAGCCGTTCTGGAGATACGTGACAAATATCGATCCAAACTTTAGCATTTAAAATAGTAGTTAAACTATCATTTTACATAAATTAATATATCTATTTAGGAATATATTAATTTTCTCTCATAAACACTGAATCTATAAAAAAAATTTGTTCGCGTGAATCCTTTGACTATAGAGAAAAGGACTAAGCAAATATAGTTCAGGAGCCAAGACTATCTAAAATAGTGTCACAAAGCATTTATCATTAAATTCGCGAAGGACAAACACACTCAAAAAAAAATTACAAACAAGTAAACATAGAACTCAACATTAGTTCTTGACAAAATGTCTTTAGCATGTCCTGTCAATTAAAAATCAAAGATGCGTAATTCATATTTCAAGGTTAAACAGTCTTAGAATAGCCAATTTATCAAGACCTGTACTAACATAGCTAAGATGAAACCCGCAAACATATCCCATGCGTGGGAATAAGGTACTGGACGAGGGGATGGCCTCATTTGTTCAGCTATACGATGGCTCTCACTAAACAATTCTACAGTTCTTGTTAATCTCTCTAAAGCTATTGATTGTTCGCGTAATGACGTATCAATTGCTATCAAAGCTTGTTTTAA
Organism: Papilio xuthus; assembly: GCF_000836235.2. Lineage (NCBI taxonomy): Eukaryota > Metazoa > Arthropoda > Insecta > Lepidoptera > Papilionidae > Papilio > Papilio xuthus. The sequence goes on from NW_013528976.1 coordinate 269,556, forward strand.
AGTACGTCTGAAATAAGTTAACATTATATAAGTGAAAATCCAACTGTATTTTATATCATAAGATGGCAAACGAGCAAGCGGCCACCTGAAATCGCTGAAATAGCGAAGCGACTTGCCCATAGACATACGCAATTGCATGCGTTGCCTACCTTTAATCGACGGAGGAGAGGATGCACAGAAAGAAAATATTTTCCCTTTCCATGCATCCTCTCATCCGGCAAGTCCATTTCCAAGAAAAAGAGTGGGAAGGGAAAGAGGACTAAATTAGGCCTCCGGGACGCACCCATCAGACTGTAGTTGGAATTGCTTCCACTTGAGGCGTGTCTTCTGTGTGGTCGTGGTATTTCACTGAGCGAGAACAATTCCTGCGAAAATGTTAAAGCGTCTCTACCACTGTTATATTGAGATTTGAATCCAAAAACGAAAAAAAAATATTTAGATAAATTTATTATAATTTCTAGTTTTTATAGGATTCCGTAACTCGAATGGAAAAAAACCCTTATAGGATCACTTTGTTGTCCGTCTATCTGTCTGTCAAGACTCTGTCAGGAACAGGTGAAGGTATTAAGCTGGAATTCTTTAGCCTATGCGTACTTACGTGGATGTCTTTGATCTGCGTGCCAACTCATCCCTGCTATCAGAATCTGACGGTGGAGGTGGTTCACGAGGTCTCTCCGTACGACGCAGAGCTGATGATATCACAAACTCCTCCTCATATTCCACTATCTCTTCCGGTTGCCATGGACTGAAAGAGATTACTATTGCCCGCGACTTCGTTTCGACAAGAAATAACTTACTATTCCCGCGTATGGAATAAACGCCAACTTACAGATATACAGACAATTTCGTGTATAACGCAAACTAGATGTCGCATGCGACTTCGTCCGCGCGGAATTAAAAAAAAAATATTGGCTGTAGCATAGTGTTATATAGCCTAAAGCCTTCTATAAATGGACTATCCAACAAAAAAAAAACAAATCGGACCAGTAGTTCCTGAGATTAACGCGTTTAAACAAACTCTTCCGCTTTATAATATTAGTATAGATCCGTACTTCTAGACATTATTAGTGAGAATCATTTGCTGCAAGCGCACTTTCGTAACAAAGTGTTGTGTCAGATGTAGTGAGGGAACATAAACGTTGATAATTTAATAACGCTAGTGTTGCGATACACCGGCACTGTCGGATTATCTTCCTAACAATACTTAAATAAAAAAAATCAGTTATATTTTTAAAATCAATTGAATTGTAGGATATGTCCTAAATTTTAGACAATAAGATATACAAACTTACATACATATATACATACCTAGTATTAGCGTGGTTGTATCTCCAACCTTGATCTATAATACCTGGAAGAGACAATACACTATTTATTTTTAAAATAACAACTTTATTTCCCGTCAAACGGGTCTTTTGACACCTATCGGTCTTTTGACCTCAGGAGTCTTTTGACACCTATGTGTGATTTAACCTCAGGAGTCTTTGGACACCTATGGGTCATTTAACCGGAGTCTTTTGACACCTATGTGTGATTTAACCTCAGGAGTCTTTGGACACCTATGGGTCATTTAACCGGAGTCTTTTGACACCTATGTGTGATTTGGCCGCAGGAGTCTTTTCAAACCTATGGTTCATTTCTCACGAGTCTTTTGACCTCTGGGCGTACTAGGGCACTAAGTCTCACCTTCAGGCACTGCCCGCGAGTCCCTACGGAAGAGCCGTGGTACCCATGGTGAGAGGAGGTTCCTCGCCCGAGCTCTTTGCGCCTCTTCTATTATTGTCTTTTGTTCTGTTGCCGCCACCTGGTGGAGGAAAAGTAAAGTCATTTGACTTATACATAAATAAAATTTACGTGTTTGTGTATTTCACATAGGACAAAAAACGCCATTGTTTTTGTTTGTATGTATGTCTGCACGTGTTTGTTTCGTGTACTCTCCGGAGCGTGTGGACAGATTTTGATTGCAATTTGCATATGTTTATAAAATGATCGCTTCGCTATTTTAGCGAATTAAAAAAAAAGATCACTTGTGGACCGTAACTGGTGCAATTACCTTACGAATAAATTTATACGATTTTTTTTAATGTCTTTTTTTATTGCTCACCTGATCATCGTTGAGTATAGCTTCGGAAACTTTAATCCAAAGTTTCTGAGACTCAAACTCCTGTTGATTGTCTAATTTCATCAAATACCTCGGCATCCGCTGTTCTTTTAGTATATTTACATCTAGAAGATTAGATTCTTCCTGTTGAAAGAGAAAATTATTTAAATATCATCATCAGCTCACTATACTCCACTGAGGGTAGAATCTACCCTAAGTGAGACTATGTGATAGTGAATGCTGACCCAGTGCAAGACTTCACACATTTGACTTTCTCACTTCACTCTAACATAGGATAAATGTACATATATAAAAACACATTGCTACATGACGGGATTCGAACTCGGGACTTGCAGAGTCAACTGCTAACTCCTGAGCCACCGAAACTCTCAAATATAATAAGAAAACAATATTCCTATACAAAAAAATAGTACGTTCATAGGCCCGCAACTGTTTTTTATTAAGTTACGATTGTTTTGTGTGACGTCAGCATCTGATTTGTGTGACGTCATCAGCACGCAACGCATTTTTTATTCATAAATGCTATACATACAAAGCTATGTCCATACAAAGCAAAGTAAAATCCATTGCGAGCCGTGCGTTGGCCAATGGACCTTTACTGTGTTACTTACCCCAGTTCTTTTATCTTTTATTTCTATCTTTCCATCCCAATATCCTTCTACACTAGCTATTGTATCTTTTCCTTTTTTAATTCTTCCAGATATTGCATTAGTTTGATCTGCACCACCGAGGAAAGACTGGAAGAAAATTAGTAATACAATAAAACCCCATTTTCACTAGGTCTTCTTGTAATATTATAAATGCTATGATCTTGATGAAATTTGTCATACATATAGAACATAGTCTGGAAGAACACATAGACTACAAGTTTTTTTTACTTCGCGCGGGCGGAGTCGTAAGCGAACAGTTAGCTATGAAATAATATTTAAAAAATCTTAGGGTTGTCATTTTTTCGATATTTTTCTAAAAACAAAAGTTTTTTGAAAGCCGTAAAATCTAGAAAATAAACTTACTCTCAATTTAAATTCAACATCCGCTTGATATCCCGTATCTTGACATATTATGTGAACCTGTAATTAAAAAAAATACACAAATAAAAAAAACGCGTCTAAAACTAAAAAAAAAAAAAATTTTTACTCATATTTTGAAATATCAACAAGGCTGATATTTTTGTTTCTATATATCTATATATATATATATAAAAGAAAGTCGTGTTAGTTACACTATTTACAACTCAAGAACGTCTTTACCGATATGCCTGAAAATTGTTGAGGAGGTAGCTTAGAGCCAGGAGACGGACATGGGATACTATTTATTCATTTTTTATTTTTTTTATTCAAATGTATGCCTTGAAGAGCTGCTTTTTATTTAATTTACTAATATTATAAATGCGTATGTTTAGATGAATGTGAATGGATGGATGGATGGGCTACACTAATTAAGTTTTTTATATATCCACGCGGACGGAGTTGCTGGCAACAGCTAATAATATTATTAATAGAAAAGATCTGTTTGTTTGTGTTGAATAAACTCAAAAACTACTGAACCGATTTGAATAATTTTTTCACTGTTAGAAAGTTACACTATCTCTTAGTGACATAAGATATAGTTATTACTAGATTTTTTTTTCCACGCAGACGAAGTAATAAAAAAACTACCTTACCTTGCCACCTAATTCCATACTGAGTGTTCCAATAACTATCCCTTTGCAATGTGCGTACGGAGCTGTGGTTATGTACGTCTCCCCCCAGTTTAGTAAATGTATACGTGCGCACCCCTCCAATATGGCGGACGTAGAGTTACCTTCAATAATACAAAAATATATACAGAAATCTTATTAATATAAATATAAAAAAAAACATAATAATTAGTCTATGTGTTCTTCCAGACTATGTTCTATATGTATGACAAATTTCATCAAGATCTGTTGAGCCTTTCTGGAGATACATTCAGACAAACATCCATCCATCCATCTATCGATCCAAACATTCGCTTTTATAATATTAGTAAGATGTGAATATTTAGATGTATGTTTGTTAGAAGATATCTCCAGAACAACTCAACAGATCTTGATGAAATTTGTCATACATATAGAACATAGTCTGGAAGCACACATAGACTACTTATTAAGTTTTTTTTTTTAATTTCGTGCTGACTGAATCACGGCAGACATCTTTTTGGTGATAATTTGAAATAACATGAAGCAATGATTATTATTAAAATAAAAAAATCAATAAAAAAATAGAAAACAAGTGCAATTTTAGCAATTATTTTTAAGTTAGCAAAATTTATCTTAAATCTACCATCATTCAAGACTTAAATGACGAGAAAAACTCAAAACACACATTTTTAGTGACAGAAGGGTAATGTTGTCCGCGTGTATGTATGTTTGTATGTATGTTAATTTGTAACATCCTGTATAGTAAACGAGTGAACAGATTTTGACAAGTGAGGTGTCATTCGATTCGTATTCTTACAAAGAGTGTCATAATATACAGTCATTGTTTTTTTTTTATGGTTTTAATATAATTTAAATAATGAATACATACCATAAAACTTAGATCTGGCCAACAAACTACCTTCAATAACATAACCATCCTTTCTATTTGAAACGTAGAAGGCAGAAACTGGTGGATGATGGGATACCTGAAAACAAAAATAACCCTTAAGCAATCAAATAGAACTTTTAAACATATTTATATATATAACAACCAATTTTAAAAAAATATAATATATGAGACAAACAGAATATAAAAGGTCTTAAAGGAAAAAAAATCTTTAAAAAACTTTAGGAAAACAAATAGCCTAAGAACATATAATTCTAAAAGAAATCAATTTAATTTACAAGATTAACTTTAATAATAAAAATACGAAAAAAAATCATAGAGAAATTTTGCAAAAAAAAAATCACAAATGTAACTTTAGTGGAAACAGGTACTTACTTGTTCTGCAACATAATAAGTATACGATTCCCCTTGTTTATCTTTCCAGCAGCATCTAAATATCTCTCCTAGTACTGGATTGTAGGGCTTTTTGAGGCCCTTCGGCTTACGATAAAGGCCCGAAAGGTACCAGCGGAGTACGCATTTAAACCTTTGGTAAGGGTCCTCTAGAGATTGGGCCCTGAAAAGTTAAAAATTACCAGTTTTCAACAATGCTTCAATTTGTAGCCTATGTGTTCTTTCACTTTCAGCCATCCATATACTTCCAAACATTTAGATTTATAACATTAGTAAGACTAGCTGTCGCCCACGACTCCGTCCGCGCGGAATTATAAAAAAAAACAAAATTAGTAACCTATGTATTCTTCCAGACTATGTTCTATATGTATGCCAAATTTCATCAAAATCCGTTCAGTCGTTTTTTTATATATCATAAGGTGACAAACGATCGAGCGGTCACCTGAAGTCGCTGAAATAGCGAAGTGATTGCCCATAGACATACGCAATTTCATATGCGTTGCCTATCTTTAATCCACGGAGGAGAAGATGCACAAAAAAACGCTTCTGCCGTGCCGTTCTGGAGATATACATCCATCCATCCATACGTCCAAACATTTATAATATTAGTAAGATATATATACAAATACTAACTTGCCCAATATATCCGCATGGTAGTAATTATCAGACAACTTGTCTAAAAACGACCTTGGCTCCAATATAAATGTCGGTAGCACCACTTTACTTAGATCCATACCGGGTCGCACTTGCTTCAGTAAGAACCAGAGTAAAGACTTATTCTCTTCCGCTACTTCTTCTACTAATTCCCCTGCCTGTAATTAAGAAAAAGAGCCGACTGATTGATAGTCGTTTAAGCTACAGGACATAATGAAAAGACCATACATACAGTCGGAAAACTAACCCACTCTAAAGTGTCTATACACTGTATAGACACTTTAGAGTGGGTTAGAGTAATTTTACACTAATTAGTGTAGATATTTTAATTTAACTCACCACACCGATCTCTCTGTCAGGATCTTCTACATACAGACTCTGTATCCTGGCGAGGACGTCCTGCCGCCGGAGGGCAGGGTCATCTCGTTGGGCGTCGACCATCGCTCGGGAACCCTCGCTATCCGTATCCGAGGCAGCGCTCGCTAGCTCTGGGTAGTGGATAGGATAGTGCAGTAACACTAGCGTACGTCATACGATAGTAAGGTTGGAACATATACAAAAGGGCCTCCTGGAGTCAAAAGACTTAATGAGGTCCTAAGGTAAATTAAAGTTAGGTACATAAGTTAAATGGAAATAAAATAGCTTTTATTACCTTACTATCGTTTAAATATTAAGCATGTTTATAAAATATAGCAAAACATTTAGCGTTAGTGTATTTACTATCAACCAGTCCTTTTCCTTACGGTGGGTTAACGTTTTATTTTATAAGGAAAGAATCCAGATGACGGTTGTTACATTTGGAAGACTATGTCGACGCTAAGGAAAAGTACAGAATGATGTTTTTATTTCAATATAACTTCTAGCGTAAATATATAAACGACTAAACACTAACGTATTTGTCCTGGTCACTGGACGAATGAAGGAACAGTAATACCGGTACAAATCACCTTTTTTTTCAGAGGGGAATGCTTTATGCATACTCCGCGCCCTGGGGGGACACGGTAATTATGTGGGATTCTCTTCCGGATGGGAAGCTAACTCACTAAATCCCTCTGTTCCCCCTACGCATCACGGCGAGGCCAGGGGCGTGCTTGCGTTTTCATCCGCTACCTCGCCCGAGTCCAAATCACACTAATGAAGGGCCCTCAATAGGCGAAACTAGTTTGTGCCAACACAGGACAAGTACGTGAGTGTTTAGCCGTTAAATATTAGCTTATTAGAAAATTGAATTTCTAGCATAAACACATAGTAGCTTGTGTTCTTTCACACTATGTTCTTAGCCTGTACCAAATGGCATCGAGATCCATTGTGCCCTTCTGAAGATACCTTCTAACAAACATCCATCTATACATACAAACTTACGCATTTATATTAGTAAGATAATATAACTGTACTTTCGTTTCTAGACGTAGACATTATCTTATCGTTTAAAAAATAAATATAGTAACATTTAAAAGATAATGTACTTTGCACGAAAGATAAATAAAAAAAAAACACTAAAACATAACGAACCAAAGAGTATTTTGTAATATAATATGAAAATTAACGGCAAAATGTTGGTAAGCGCCTTAACAACGCCTGTATTAATTCGGCCAATACTTTTTTTTAAATGTTCGTTGAAGTTCAAAGATGGTTTTTACGGCGAGAAAAATTCGAATAACCAGGATAACCATAAAAACAAGCCTTTTCTTTTTCCTATACAAACGTTTTCTAACTAAAACGAGCTTTATTGCTGTTGTATAAAGTTCAAATTGAATTACAAGCGCTCACTGCACTTTATTGCAATTTAATTAGGCAGTAAGAAGTGAAAAATATAATTAACATAAACTTAATTTATTTATAACTAGATTATTCAGACAGAAAGAACTTATTTCCCTTTCCTATTCTCACCCCATTTATACATTAGCTGTCGCCCGCAACTCCGTCCGCGCGGGATTATAAAATAGATGTTGTCCGATTCTCAGACCTACTCAATATGCTCACAAAATTTCATGAGAATCGGTCAAGCCGTTTCGGAGGAGTATGGAAACGAAAATTGTGACACGAGAATTTTATATAAGACAAGAAAATCGTAGGATATAGCGGGGGATTAAAAATTAGGATTTTTATAAAAAAAAAATTAATTCGTCATCTATTCGCTCCGAAACCGTTGATCAAATTTTAATAAAACTTTGGTAGAACATCCTGTGTAAACCAAAGAAGGTTTGAGCAGTAAAAAGTAAAAAGAAATACAAAATATTTTCAGTTTCAAATTCTCGAGTCACAATTTTCGTTCCCATACTCCTTCGAAACGGCTTGACCGATTCTCATGAAATTTTGTGAGCATATTGAGCAGATCAGAATCGGTCATCATCTATATTTACCCCGCGCGGACGGAGTCGCGGGCGACAGCTAGTATATTAAAAAATATATATCAAAACATTTTATCTATATAATTTCCGGTAATCAAAACGCGATAACAGCATATTGCCTCAACTATTCGTTTTACAATCTCTTAGAAGTTCCGTATTACAGATTTCTCACTAATAATAAAAAATATATTTACTAATCGTCGCTTACAATTCCGTCTGCGCTAATTTAAAAAAAAAAAAACTTAATAAGTACCCTATACGTTCTACAAGACATATTCTACATCTATGATAAATTTCATAAAGATCCGTTTAACCGTTCTGGAGATACCTTCTAACAAACATACATCTAAACATTCGCATTTATAATATTAGTAAGAAGGAAATATCATATTGCTATCCCTTTCACTCTTTCAGAGTAAGACAGGGACAACTATATGTTTCGTATATTATATTTAATTAGTGCAATCCATTAAGGTACGCGTCCATTGTCCCGCACCGGACGGCCCGCAACGGATTTTAGTTTGCGTGTCCTTAAGACAAAGCAAATCCGTTGCGTACGGTGCGTCTTGTACGGGATAATATACACGCACATTTAAACACTTCTCATTATCAACAATTACTTAAGTAATTATACGATAAGAAAATACGTAATTTCGATAAAGAAAAATCAATTAGTTAACTTCAAATATGTCCCATTCTAAATGAACGCCTTATCATCGGTTTCTGATACCAAAAACTCTATAAAACATATCGTTATGCAGCCGTCCTGGAGATACATACTAAACAACCATCCATCCAAACATTCATATTTTTTTTTTATATCATAAGGTGGGAAACGAGCGAGCGGCCACTTGAAATCGCTGAAATAGCGAAGTGACCGTTGCCCATAGACATACGCAATTGCATATACGTAGCCTACCTTTAATCGTCGGAGGAGAGGATGCACAGAAAGAAAATATTTCCATGCATCCTCTCACCCGGAAAGTCCACTTCCACTTCTCATCCTTTCCTTATAAGACAAAGCGTGGGACAAAGAAAGAGGACTACATTAGGCGTCCGGGACGCATACTCATCAGACTGTACGCGGAATTGCTTCCACTTGACTGGACTGACGGATGAGGGGATGCATGGAAAGGGAAGATATTTTCTTTCTGTGCATCCTCTCCTCCGTCGATTAAAGGTAGGCAACGCATATGCAATTGCGTATGTTTATGATCAACGGTCACTTCGCTATTTCAGCGATTTCAGGTGGCCGCTCGCTCGTTTGCCATCTTATAATATAAAAAAAACATTCTGTAGATACCTTCTCAAACATCCATACATCCAAACATTCGCATTTATAATATTAGTAAGAGAAACAAACCTGCACATATCTTATACTCTTCTAAATTCTTCTGAACAACAATCGAATTTTCGATATTTCTATAATCCGTCAAAATGGCGGAGTCCATAGAGAATTTTCTAGAATAGATTTCTTCACCGGGTTCCGAACATTGTCTTGTTAATTTCTTTTGTCGTTTCAATAAAGAAAATATACTCGATCTTCTTCTCAACGGTTTTTTGGTTTTTATTATATTCTCGTCCATTGTCAACTTGTCCATTTTATTAAAATTTTGCTTATAAATTTTTTATATATCATTCTTTATATAAGCGTCGATGGCTCAGGGATCAAGCAATTGCAATCTGCAGGTCCTGGGTTCGAATCGCGTCATATACAATGTGTTTTTCGATTTCCGATTTACATATACATTTATCTTATGTTACGATGAAGGAAAACATCGTGATGCTGCACATATCTGACAAAGTCAAAGATATGTGTGAAGTCTTGCACTTGTCCAGCGTGGTTGACTATGACTTAGTCATCAACTTATGGTAGGCTCCGAGCCCATCAGTGGGGACGTATAATGAGCTGATGATGATATGGATATCTATTTAAATGTAGATAATTTATGTACTTCAAAAGTGAAGATTTGTTTGTATGTTAAATTAAAAAAAAAACTATTGAATCGATTTGGAAAAATACCTTTAACCGTGGATTTCTGAGAAAAATCTCTGTATACCATCATCCCGATAACAATATTAAATAGATATTTTATTCTCAGAAACCCACATGTAATTAAAATACTAAAAATGTCATATATAAAGCGTCAATAGCCTAATGGTTAAGGGTACGGATTTCCGATCACGAGGTCGGGGGTTCGAATCCCGACATTCGACTATTGTCGTAAACCATATCCTAGCACAAGCCTAGAGCTTAGTTGGAATAGTAAAATAAATATTAGTCAATTTACAAAAAATATATACGTCACGTTTTAACTAGTGAAACCGTACCTTAATATGTTATTAAGAAATAATTAGAACGTCAAATGTCAAATCTTTAGTGTCATAATAACCACGTTATTTTGTGAAATAATCAATGAATCTACAATTTATCTAGTCAGATCACAAATGACATTCACAATAAGTCGGTAAACGCTACGTCAGACGTATGTTAGTATAAGCTAGAACCTAACCAAGGTAGACATGTTAAGACCTAGATTTTAAAGGTCATTACTTTGTATGGACAATGTTTATCATTAAGGCTTTTCGTACACAAAGCATCGTAAATCGACAAATCTTATCTTAGGGAACATACCCATACTACGTGACCTATTTTTTTTAGTTACTTCGACCCCTCCCTCCCCTCGGTGACCACTCGTAGTACACGCCAAGAGTTTTTAGTTTTTACGTAATAATTCATAATTATGACTTTTAATCATATCACAGGTAAACATTGAAAACAGAAATAATTTGGCTCATACTCTTCTTTATAGCATAAGACTGCATGCATACTTAAATTACTAGTGAATTATGTATTATGAAAAAAAAAACAAGTAACGACTACATGACTATAATCTGAGACCCCCCCGCTCCTGTGACTGACCGTAGTATTATAAGGACTCCGCGCCCCCCCCCCCTAAACTGGTCACGTAGTATGGGTACGTTCCCTTACTAATATTATAAATGCGAATGTTTAGATGGACGTTTCTTTGAAGGTATCTCTAGAACGACAGAACGAATATCGATGAAATTTGTCATACATATAGAACATAGTCTGGTAGAACACATAGGCTATTAATTAGAGTTGTTTTTTTAATTCCCCGCAAACTGAGTCGCGGGCGACATCGGGGAAACGCGTTGCGCGCAACACACACAACATTGAATCGTCGACGCGAGTCGTATGTCACTACGCATGGCGACTACTGTGTCAAATTTCATCAAGATCCATACAGCCTTAGGAGATACCTTTTAACATACATCTAAACATTCACATTTATAATATTAGTAAGATATTAATTTGTTCAAATTATATAATTATTTCAAAATTATCAACACTATTTTCCCTGTAATATTACATTAGAGCGAACAAAGTATAAAATTAAGCTGGTTTTAAAATCTTAGACGCAGATTTGACTGTGTAATCAAGCTATATCTTATTACTTAACTTAATGTACATTTCCACTAAACAACTAAACGCGCGATTTCAACCGCGCGCTTATCTTTATCTATAATAATACTAGCGGTCGCCCGCGTAAATTAAAAAAAACATAAAAGTAACCTATATGTTCTTTCAGACTATGTTCTATATGTATGTCAAATTTCATCGAGATACGTTAAGCCGTTCTAGAGATACCTTCTAATAAACATCCATCCACCTAAACATTCGCATTTATAATATTAGTAAGTAAGGTTATAAAGAGGAAGAAATTTTAGTTGTGTTTGTTACGAATAAACTCAAAAACTATAGGATCGATTTAAATAAAATATTTTAACATTAGAATGCTTAACTATCACTTAATAACATAAGCTATAATTAACATAATTAGTAGTCGCTAATTAATCGAAATAGGACCGTAATTCATAGCAAAAAAATGGCACAATAATTTTACCTGTGTCAAATTTTAAGTTTAAAGTTTTCACTTGGAGTAATGTAAAAATAAAACATATTAAATGGCGAAGTTGGAATCACTAACACCAGTCACTACCAGTGGAAAAAACATGCGAACAACGCACGCGCGGTTAATCGCTTAATGGAAATAGGGGTTTAACCTCGTAATTTGTTATCTTATCTCGTTATAATCAGCCGGTGTACTGAATAGCTTTCGTTGTAACGTATTATAACATTGCTAAATATGTACTTAATTTGTGAATCATTATATAACTAGCAAGTTAAAAAGTAATAAAAATCTCGACTTAATCAGTGCAGAATTTAAAAAATCTAGTCCATAACATTCTCGTGTACAATAGCTACCTTCCAGTCAAAGTCCCGTTAAAATCTGTCCACGCGTTCCCGAGATTATAAGCAACAAACACAAACTTACGGACATACAGACAAAAATTTAGCTTCTCGTTTAGCGACGCAAATACACTTGTACGATATATGATATCTCTCGATACACTCCAATTTTATTATTATGTATAGATTACACATGTCGTGATCACGCTAGGAACAAGAAGACGTGGCCGTCCTAAACTTGGCCGCGTCCAGTAGCTGCCGACATAAAGGCAATCGGGCTGACATAGCCCGAGACACAGAGCCCAAGATAGAGCGAACTGGCGGCGTACTGTGGACGCCTTCTACCCCACTACGGGGACATAGGACTTTAAGTTAAAGTAAGTCACACATGTTTTGTAGTTACTAAGGGAATTTTTAACAGTGGTAGAGCCCGCTTTAACATCTTCGCACGAATTGGCCAGGCTCGCCCGGTGAAATACCACCAATCAGAAGACAGGCGTCGAGTGGAAGCAATTCCAACTACAGTCTGATGAGTGTGCGCCCGGAGGTCTAATTTAGTCCTCTTTCCCTTCCCACCCTTTTTCTTATAAGGAAAAGATGTGAAGTGGAAGTGGACTTTCCAGATGAGAGGATGCATGGGAAGGGAAAATATTTGCTTTCTGTGCATCCTATCCTCCGTCGATTGAAGGTAGGCAACGCATATGCAATTGCGTATGTCTATGGGCAACGGTCACTTTGCTATTTCAGCGATTTGGATTTAAGATTGAGGAACATTGATATTGGCAAAGGGACAGATTGATTTAACTAAAATCAAATCGATTCAATAGTTATTTTATCAATTAAAAAATAAATCTTTTAAACTATAAAAGTAAAAAAGTACTGTTAGGAAGGAAATCCGACAGTGCCGGTGTATCGCAACACTAGCCTTATTAACATCAACGTTTATGTCTCCTCACTACATCTGACACAACACTTTGTTACCAAAGTGCGCTTGCGTCAAATGATTCTAACTTATAATGTCTAATAGTATGTATATCCATTTATTTAACTATCACTCGAAACAAACAATTCAATCCGTCACTAAACATACAACAAACATGCGTCATAAACACAACTGCAACATTATCTTGAACAATCTAAAATATATCGCGACACGACCGTCCGCTACGGACACTATTGTAATACTAAACTTTAAAATAATTTTTATCATTAAACACATAATGTTTTTAGGGTTCCGTACGTTGAAGAGAAAAACAGAACCCTTGTAGGATTTATTTACTTGCACAATTTGCCTTTACCAGGCAATGTAGCATAAAATTTCCTTAAACCAAATCTTACTAATATTAAACTGATATATAAACACGGCTAAACACTCACGTATATAAGTCCGGTGGCGGCACCGACTAGTTTCGAGCCCAACGAGGGCCCTTCATCAGGATGAGTGGTACTTGTATTATTTCGCGGACGCGGCCCTCAGCTCACTACTTATTATAAATGCGAATGTTTAGATGTATGTATGTTTAAAGGTATCTCCAGAACAGCTGAACGGATCTTGATGAAATTTAGCTACTAATTAAGTTTTTTAATCCCGAGCGGACGTAATCGCGGGTGATAGCTAGTACTTATATAAATATGTTATTCTTAGTATGTTCACCTTGTTTTCTGTCTGTTAAGACATGCACGCGAGATACTATAAAGCTGGAATTTATATCAAATACTCAAGTCTACTGTCTCTTGTTGCTGTGAAAAAATCAAACTTGTAAGCCAACGTAATCAAATGATACAGCCGTTTATGCAATTTTTACACTTGCAAGGAAATCAACACCTACAGTTTACTACCAGAGAACGCAGAATCTTGAGATTTGGTACGAAGTTAAATCTTATAGCACAGATAAAGGAAAAATTGCTTAAACCGTAAATTACTTATAAAACTGCAATTTTATACGGAACACTCAGTTTGCGAGTCCGACTCGCACTTGGCCGGTTATTTTTTTACGTAATAAAAGCATTTATTTCTATAAAATGGATATGGATTTCTTGGAGATACCACTTTTCAATTATTTTCGACGTTGGCCACGAAGGGAGTTATAGGTCAAACCCAACATAACCTTGTCTTCATCACAGAAGACAAGGGATCTTTCCAAGATTCCCCACTCCCTCCGATACCAAAAAAAGGTCATACAGTTTTTGTTCCGACAGATAATTCTATCTATATTATTGGTTCGATTCCTTACCACCGCTAACGCAACCATCAACGTCAAAATGACGAAAATCAAATAGAAACAGATTACCATAGCTTATAGCCTATCTAACCTACAGAAGTCAGAGACTTCGCGGTACGTAAATTCATTTTTAATGTACATACTAGCTGTCGCCCACGACTCTGTCTGGGCGGAAGTAAAACCGGTAGCCTATGTGTTCTTCCAGACTATGTTCTACATCTGACTTTCATCGAGATCCTTTTAGTAGTTTTGAAGATACCTACATACAAACATACATCCATACATTCGCATTTATAATATTAGTAAGATATAAGATGTATCTCTCGTCACGTAGCATAAATGCATTTTACATATAAGGAAAAATAATTCACCTTTAAGTTATCTGTCAAGGAAACTAAACATAAATGCAATTCACAATACCACAGTGTAGTTAATACAGTATACCTATTTATAGAGAAACTAGCTGTTGACAAATTAAAAAAAAACTTAATAAGTATGTGTTCTTTGACTATGGCCTAAACACTCTTAACTTAGGGTAGGCTCCGAGCCCCCCCCCCCCTCCTTCTGCGAAATTACTATTTCGCAGAAGGAGGAAAGAGAGCGAGAGCGCGAGGATAACCCCCTCGCGCCCCCGCTCAGACGCAGGAGAGTGGGAGGAAGGAGGCGACAATTCGCCGCCGCCCTTCCCCCCACTAACCATGCGTGAGGAGGAGGCCCCTTCAGGGCGATAACGCAGGCGGGCCCACGGAAGTAAGCGAAAGCGTTCCCGTGGCGCCCGCCACAATGCGTCAGAGGGCAGTCAGGTTTTAGTGGGTATTCTGGTCACCTTCTGTGGCCGGCGAGTCCCACACTCCCTACGCCATTGCACCGCCCGGCGTAGGCGTGCGTAAATGCATTTCCTGACTATAAAAAAAAAAAAGGCTCCGAGCCCCTCGGTGGGGACGTATAGTGAGCTGATGATGTGTTCTTCCAGACTATGTTCTAGTATGACAAATTTCATCAAGATCCATTCAGCTGTTCTGAAGATACCTTCTAACATACATCTAAACATTCGCATTTATAATATTAGTAAGATTCAAGATCAATTAAAACATGTCAGTATTTATGACATACTTTGTAAGAATACGAATCGAATGACACTTCATTTGTCAAAATCTGTTCATTTGTTTACGATACAGGATGTTACAAAATAATTTACATACATACGAACCCAAACACATATAATATTTGTTTTTTTTTTTATTAGAATAAATATATTTACTATGTTAACGCTTACTGATAAGAAATGAAACGTGACTTATTAATTAAATAATACGGTAAAAGATAAATCTTACTAATATTATAAATGCGAATGTTTAGATGTTTGTAAGTAAATATCTTCAGAACGTCTGCATGGATCTTGATGAAAGTCATAGATGTAGAACACAGTCTGGAAGAACACATAGACTACTAAAGTTTTTTTCAATTCTACACAGGAGAAAGCTTTTACTAGATATAAAAATTCTAGATCATGTATTAATATACGTATTGAGACGACCTTGAAGAATGATCAAAGATTAAACGATCTACAGATGCTACATTAGCGATTAAATAACATTCTAGCTTTCACAACAAATGATAAATAACACGTCTAATATATTAACGATTAATCTAGCCTATTTACAACCCGTTCACGATAACATGAGTTATACTATGCACACGAGAATAACTATAACCTGCTGTTTATTTGTATTGCCATCTCTTTCATTGATTTTGATAGAATAGAGACAGCTACATATCTCAATGTAAGTCATGTCTCATGTTATTGTGTAGTTTACAATACCAAAAATTGTATAAAAACATGTTTTTATACAATTGTAAACACGGGTAAAACATCTCACCGTCAGTCAACACTTTTCCGGTAACGTATACGTTTTGTGATGTAAATCTTTCGTCTCTTCGCTCAGATTTGAGTGCCTCGAAACTTGTTGATGGCAAATGGGAATAGTTGATTAAAGAAAACTTGCCATTGGATGGATTGTGTCTGTATGGAATGCTAGAAAATAATTTATCTGTTTCATTTTCGGAACAATAGATGGCGTTATAACCAAAAAGAGCGTCGGTGGCTCAGTGGTCAAGCCTTGTAATCTGCAGGTCCTGGGTTCGAATCCCGCCATGTACCAATGTGTTTTTCCATTTCCGATTTACATATATACATTTATCCGACGTTACGGTGAAGGAAAACATCATGATGCTGTACATATCTGAGAAAGTCAAATGTGTGGAGTCAACCCACACTTGGCCAGCGTTGACTATGACCTTGTCGCTAATTTAGGGTAAACTCCGAGCCCCTCAGTGGGGACGTATAGTGAGCTGATGATTTCAAAACTCACCGTCTCTTAGATTTATCATCATCAGTCGATGATGTACTAGTTTCGCGGAAACGTTCGATAGATGGCGCTGTTTTAGTAATTAAAATATTATTACAAGCATTCGAAGCGTCGCAAAGTATTTCCGAGCTGCCTCTAAATTTCCTTATAGTTTTAACATCATCGTTCTCTGAATCTGTCTTTGCACCGGATTCGCGTAAATCGCTAATCCTCTGCGATCTTTTACACTTTGATGTTGATGGAGTCGAACTACGTCGTTTAGGTATCGGTGTTTTTGATATAATTTTATTCTTGTCTCCGAGAGACATAGCACTTTTAGGCAGATCAAAATATTTCAATATCGGCGTCTTCTTTGGTATATCAATTTTTAACGGACTAGAAGCTAAACTTTTAGACAAACGTTTCTGTTTGATTTCAGATAAATTTCTTTCTGCATCTTTCTTTTTTAGTAAATCCAAAAAACCTAGATCTTTTTTATCACTTTCCGGTGTTGAATCACAACTGTCATGTTCCTTAGCTAACATTTCAATGTATTCTATAAATTGCGACAATTTTGATGATTTGGATTTAATTTTTTTCGGTTTGGGGTCAGCAGAGTTACATCTATGCGGTGAATTATCGTGTATTACAATAGGTATTGGGGAGCTACGAGTTGACGAATCTATTTGTTTAACTGTATAGCATACGTGCAATGGAAAGGTGGGTAGATTGAAAATTAAATTAAACGTAGGGTACCTTTAAATATTCCTTTAAAAAAAACTTACGTAGATATGTAAACTGTAAATACTCTTTACAAATAAAATAATTAAGTAAAATCGAATTCAATAGAAATGTGAAATTATAAAAAACATATCTAAAACTTGATCTTTATAAGTAAGACTTATTACTTGTGTGTAACATTACATGTGACATGACATTGTCAGTCAGTGACATGCGTCATTAAATTGTCATATCTATTAAATTAGAATTTATAACCAAATATTAACTAAACATATAAACTTTAAAGTAAAGTAACTATCTTTAGTAATTTTAATCTTTAGAATTACAAGTTGTATGTCTATATATATCTGTGTGAGTGTCTGTGCGCGCGTCTGGATGTGCATGTTTCTTTCTGTGCTCTACTTTGTGTGCAATGTCTCTCTCTGTCTGTGTGTTTGTCTGTGTGCGTGTGCGTCTGTGTGTGCATTTTTCTGTATGTGCATGTTTCTTTGTGTGCATGTTTTTTGTGCGCATGTTTCTTTGTGTGCAATGTCTCCCTCTGTCTGTGTGCATGTGCGTCTGTGTGTGCATTTTTCTATATGTGCATGTTTCTATGTGTGCATGTTTCTATGTGTGCATGTTTCTATGTGTGCATGTTTCTATATGTGCATGTTTCTATGTGTGCATGTTTCTATGTGTGCATGTTTCTATATGTGCATGTTTCTATGTGTGCATGTTTCTTTGTGTGCATGTTTCTATGTGTGCATGTTTCTTTGTGTGCATGTTTCTATGTGTGCATGTTTCTATGTGTGCATGTTTCTTTGTGTGCATGTTTCTATGTGTGCATGTTTCTTCGTGTGCATGGCTGTCTCTGTGTGCGTGTGTAACTGACCGTGCTCATTAAAGTGCCTCTCGAGCTCCTCATGCGAGATGTTGGTCTGCGCGGCCGGAGTCTCCGGCTCCAGCGTCGCCTCCGGTCTGGAGCGGGAACATCTGTACATCAAAACATATAAATATATATATATATATATATATATATATATATATATATATATATATATATATATATATATATATATATATCAAATACAATGTTTGCCAAAATATTACCATCAAGGGGTGCAAAATAAACAATAGGGGATGAATTTATTAAAATATATGAGTTTTGTTGTAATCATACTAATATTATAAATGCGAATGTTTGGATGAAATTTGACGTACATATAGTACATAAGAAGAACACATAGGCTACTAATTAAGTTTTTATCAACACCATACGCACAGAATCGCGGGTGAAACCAAGTGTCTTTAATTAGCCTAAATTATACCATCTCATACATCATATTTCACACAAAGTCACGTGCTAAAGCTAGTATATAATAACCTGAGCATAGCATTGCTGCATTGTAATGCCAATTCTAATCCATCCAACCAACAATGACCTGCAGCTTGAGATGGTGCTCGGAATATCAGATGTGCTGTCGGTAATGGCTGTACCACTGCACCTGGAAATTAAAAGCAATATTATTTATAGAAAAAAATTAACACAAATTAATAGTCTATGACACTCTTTGGAAGTATATGAATCTAATGACACCTTATTTGTCAAAATCTGATCAGTAGATACAGAGATTACAAGGAACAGACACAACGTTATAAAGCAATTCCGCGTTTCGTCTGATGAGTTTACGTCCCGGAGGTCTAATTTAATCCTCTTTCCCTACCCAAACTTTTTCTTATAAGGAAAGGATGGGAAGTGGAAATGGACTTTCCGGATGAGAGGATGCATGGGAAGGGAAAATATTTTCTTTCTGTGCATCCCCTCCTTCGTAGATTAAAGGTATACAACGCGTACGCAATTGCGTATGTCTATGAGCAAGTCGCTTCGCTATTTCAGCGATTTCAGGTGGCAGCTCGCTCGTTTGCCATCTTATGATATAAAAAAAAACGTGGATATACCTATACATCATATGAAAGAAATCTTACTAATATTATAAATGCAAATGTTTAGATGTATGTTTGTTAGAAGGTGTCTCCAGAATGACTCAACAGATCTTGATGAAATTAGTCATACATATAGAACATAGTCTGGAAGAACACATAGACTAATTATGTTTATTTAAATTCATCGCGGACGGAGTCACGGGCCACAACTAGTGTAACTATATTTGCATAGTTTACAACGAAAAACTAATTTATAACATTTTTTTGTCTGTCTGTCTGTCTGCAAGTTTGTGTTTGTTGCTTATAATCTCGTGAACGTGTGGACAGATTTTAACGGGACTTTAACTGGAAGTTACCTGATGTTATAGACTAGATTTCTTTTCAACACCTAAAGAGTTATGAGTGAAAACTAGGAATATAATATCTTACCTATAGTTTCGTTATGTGGTCCTCTTGGTGCCCATATATTTTGTTCTAACGGATGATATAATTTGAAGCAGAAACCGTCTTTCTTACTTGGTCGTTCTATCACACGGCAAGATGTTAATAACACCGTACCAACCCAATGACTACTCTGTTGGTGTATTATATTAAATTAAATAAATAAAAAAGGTAAAAAAAACCTTATTATAGTATGTCTATTTAAGATATATTAGTTTGATGATTAACTAGATATTTGTTGGGTGAAATCTATTAATAATAATTTCGATTTTCGATGTTTGCGTAGTCCAGTCTTTCCCAAAGTGTGCGATAACGCCCCCTTGTGGGCTGCAGGTGTCAAGTTGCGGGTTATAGTAAAACGTTTCCTTTACAATTCTCCGTTAATATACATATATAGGTCACAGTAATTAATTATTATAGTTAGAATCATTTGACGCAAGCGCACTTTCGTAACAAAGTCTTGTGTCAGATGTAGTGAGGGAACATAAACGTAGATATTTTAATAACGCTAGTGTTGTGATACACCGGCATAGTGCCGGATTTTCTTCATAACAGTATTGAGTAAACTCAAAAACTACAAACCTTTGCCTTGGGACTCTTGTATAACAACAAGATGCCAGGCTTCAGCACGCACCAGAGTTTAGTCCACGATTTTAATGATCCTCGCACCTAGTGGAAATACACCTTAAATTATTATATAACATGTTTGTTTATAAGATTTAGGGGTCAATTAGAAATGATATCATCAGCCCACTATAGTCCCCACTGAGGGTCTCGGAGCCTACCCTAAGTTAACGACTAGGTCATAGTCAACCACGCTGACCAAGTGCGGGTTGACTTCACACATATTTATGACTTTATCTCCAGAACAGCTGCATGGATCTCGCTGAAATTTGTCATAGATATAGAACATAGTCTTGAAGAACACATAGATTACTAATTAAGCTTTTTTTATATTTTTAAGTGGGTAGGTAATTTAATTCTCCCACTGTACCTTTAACCAATCAGCTAGTACAACAACAGTGGGATCTTCTATAGAATGCAATAGAGCGGACGCGGCTCTCTTCTTCTCTCTTCTATAGTGCTGTCTCTGAGCTTTGTAACTCTCTTTGCGAGAGAGTGCCGTGCTAGGCGCGCGGGACACGCCAGCCGCCGTCTCAGATGACTGGAAACATGTCAACGTAAATTAATTTCCTCTATATCGTCAGCTCACTAAAGGTCCCCACTGAGGGTCTCAGTCTACTCTATGTGATACATTTGACTTTTTCAGATATGTGCATCACGATGTTTTCCTTCACCGTAACAACATAACAAATTTATTAAAAACAGATAAGGTTATATCATCAGTCCAAATACTGACATATTGCAAAATAAATACATAGAAAATCTTACTAATATTATAAATGCGAATGTTTGGATGTTTGTTAGAAGATATCTCCAGAACAGCTGCATGGATCTTGCTGAAATTTGTCATACATATAGAACATAGACTGGAAGAGCATATAGGCTACTAAGTTTTTTAATTCCGCGCGAATAAAGTTGCGGGCAACAGCTAGTCAAAGACATCTGAACTGATGAGAGACGCTGCTATCGCGACCTAGAAAATGACGGCTGAAAAAGATCTTGTGACATTGACGTTGAGGGGGGCGTTAGTGAGCTGTCATAATTTAGTTTGACTTATGCCCATAGAGAATGTAAGTCGACTGTAGCGCCCCCATGTAGATACTGACCTTGTCAGAAGAGGTGCCGTCGGGAGGATGGCCCCTGCCGTCGCCGGAGGCGGGCGTGTGCGCGGGCGCAGCACCAGGCGAGCGCGGCGGGGGCGTCAACGTTGTCTCAGCTCCAAAAATAGAATGACACAGTGTTACCCACAACTACACCATACTTAGAGATATCCGCTAGACAGATTGACTTGCAGTCAATTAAAATTAATGACAGCTATCTCCCGCATTCGATATACAAATAAGCACAAAATATGACATAGCTGGTCCATATATAGAAGTCGTATGTCTCGAATAATCATTTTCCCTCAAAATTGACTTAACGAGGACGGAATAGGCAAAGGTAATGTTAAAGCTTTATGTTTCCTGTCTGTTAAATCTTTTACACCACTTAGCACAAGGGGGCATAGCACGAAAATTTCTGGGAAAATATTTAACAAAATTTGTAATAGAATTGTCTATGAAATAAATACTTTCTCGCTTTTCGTAGTAGGCCTCCATCGTGCTACATCTGCAATAACATCTTATTATGCGAATGTTTAGATGGATGTTTGTTTGAAGGTATCTCTAGAACGGGTAAACGGATCTTGATTAATTTTGCCACAGATGTAAAAAGTAGTCTGGAAGAACACATAGACTACTAATTATGTTTTTTTAATTCCTTGCGGACGGAGTCGTAAGCGACCGCTAGTAGATGAAACAATCAACTTTAATTCTATGTTACCTTTACCTACTCTTTTGACTATTCACCGGGTGGCTTAGCCTAATTAAGACTTATTGACCCTACTATTACTTTTTTTTTATTATATCGTAAGGTGGCAAACGAACGAGCGGCCACCTGAAATCGCTGAAATAGCGAAGCGACCGTTGCCCATAGACATACGCAATTGCATATGCGTTGCCTACCTTTAATCGACGGAGAGGATGCACAGAAAGAAAATATCTTACCATTCCATGCATCCTCTCATCCGGAAAGTCCACTACCACTTGCCATCCTTTTCTTATAAGAAAAAGGGTGGGAAGTGAAAGAGGACTAAATTAGGCCTCCGGGACGCACACTCATCAGACTGTAGTTGGAAAAGCTTCGCACTTGACAGCTGTCTTCTGTGTGGTCGTGGTATTTCACTGAGCGAGGCCAATTCGTGCGAAGATGTTAAAGCGGGCTCTACCACTGTTAAACTTACTTAATTGTAAGATAAATGTTAACTCACCGACGGCTGGTGGATTTGTCGAGATAGCGGGTAATACAACGTTCCATTGTGTATTGTTCTGTTTCTGAAATAATCAAGATAGATTTATCAGTAATTGATTAAGTTATTTATTTATCTATCGTGCTAAAGAATCATCGTACATTACTAATATATACCAAAAGAGGAATCTTGGTGGAAACCAATAAGTCCAATGCTTGCCTTATTTGTGTAATTGCCTTATTCGTGTAGATAATAACTAATAGATAATGATCTTATGTGTGTAATCGACTTATTAATGTTAAAATCTGGATGACCGAGATTTGCTCGGTATTTTTTTTAATTGTGTTTTTTGTAAATTATATTTAAGTACGAATTACTAATAAAATGATGAAATATGAATAATATTTTTCGATCTTACCGATAGAAAAAGTTAAGTTTATGTTTAAGTTGATTATTGATCGATAAAACACGAATAAAATGACATTTTCTTAAAATGATTCCTAGCTAGATCGATTTATCGCCCCCGAAACCCCCTATATACTAAATTTTATGAAAATCGTTGGAGCCGATTCCGAGATTCTCGGAATATATATACACAAGAATTGCTCATTTAAAGATATAAGATTATGTTACATATGTAATCGACTTATTTGTGTAATTGCCTCAAATGTGTAATTACCTTATTCGTGTAATTCGGCGTCGACGTGTGGAAGTGAGTACAATCGCCCGCCCGCAGCGCTGGCGATGACGGCGTGGTGGTGGAAGGCGAAGACGGCTCTACTGCTGGAGAGGAGCTCATGATGAGATCACACCATCGGGACGTTGGATGATGGTAGGGTAGGGAACCAGGGTAACTTACGTTGGTAAGGAAAATGACAAACTAATGTAAAAACTTTCGTAATTATTTATTACAAATAAAAGTTATTACTTTTCAAAAATGAATATATCATAGCAAAATAGACAAAATATAGTCTACTTTATTGATTGATGAAGGATTAAATAGTTTTTTTTAAATAGTTTTAGTAGTTTTTGAGTCTATCAACAAATAATATTTCTTTATTTTTAAACATAACAAATGATAAAGACGTGTGCTAAAGATAATGTCATAGTTAAATATATCTTTCGTATTAATTAAAAACATATAATAATATTAAAAACAATGGAATGTCAGTAAACTATTTCATTACATCCAAACGGAATGATTACAGGATATAGGATTAAAGGAATAGGTTAGGTTATGAACCTGAAATAATAAAATTAAGATAAGTTCCAAAGGCACATGACAGGCGATTTGGTGGTCGCTGCGCCAGCGGAGTTAATCTCCATAGACCAGAAAACTCGTGTCGCAGTTGTGACCATGAATGATATGAATTGCTGATGAAGGTAACCCTCTTAATATTTACATTTTGTTTTTTTTAGTATTTCGCTGAATACAAAACAGTTTATGTAAACTTTATACATCTTTAGTCGTGTTATAAAAAAACACGAATAAATTTTTCTGATGCATTACACGAAGGAAGTCAAAAATAACACACTAAAGAGTGAAGTTATACATAATTACGGATGTATGGATCGATGGATATGTTTCCTGAAATATGTCAAAGACATAGAACATAGTATGAGAAAACAAATAGGCTAATATTTTTTTTAATTCCGCGTAGTCCTGGCAGACAGCAAATTATACATGGACTGGATGGATGGAATTCTTCTTAGAGGCAAAAGCCAAAGTAACCATAGCCAAAATAGCCATCTGTATTTATCTGCATATACAGATGCGTTGCCTACCATTACATGGAAGAGAAGGGAACACACAGAAACTGAGTACACGAACTACGTGTCTCGTCTTTGCCAAATCCACCTCACCTTCCCATCCCTTTCTTAGTAAAGGATAGGAAAATGAGGACTAAAGTTAGATCTCTGGCACACGCAGACATCAGATTGTAACCAAGCATTCATCATCAGCTCACTATATGTCCTCACCGAGGGGCTCGGAGCCTACCCTAAGTTAAGGGTGATTAGGCCATAGTCAACCACGCTGGCCAAGTGTGGGTTGGTTTTACACATATCTTTTAATTTCTTCTCAGGTATGTGCAGCATCACGATTTTCCTTCACCGTAAGAACGTCAGCTAAATGTACATATGTAAATCGAAAAACACATTGGTACACGGTGGGATTCGAATCCAGGACCTGCAGATTGCAAGTCAAATGCTTGACCAAGCCACCGACGCTCTTTAACATTAACCAAGCCTCAGTGAAATTATATTCACAAACGCCACGTGACTGTCGACAACAAATTATAATTCATTCATTCTTTATTCTGGATTCGCGACGACACAAAAAACAGAATCAGTATTCTGGTATATATTAATATTAAACAAAGATTGATACAGGAAGGTTATGTTCTCGCGTAGATTTATATAAGTTTATTTGTAACATCCTGTATCGTAAACGAGTGAACAGATTTTGACAAATGAGGTGTCATTCGATTCGTATTCTTACAAAGTATGTCATAGAATAGTCAGTACGGTTTATTCTATTTTAAAACTAGCTGTACCACGCGATTCCGTCCGCGCGGAACTACAAAAAAACATAATTAGTAGCCTATGTGTTCTTCCAACCTATGTTCTATATGTATACCAAATTTCATCAAGATCCGTTAAGCCATTCTGTAGATATTTTCAATCAAACATCACTCCATCCATCTAAACATTCTCATTTATAATATAAGTAAGATGTAAGATGTACAACCAGTCATGTAGAATATTTTAATCGACTGACAAAAGGGCAATGTTAAACACATATCTTCTTATCTACTACATGTGTCTAGTAACAGATGGCATACAAGCCTAATAATTTGACGATAACGACAAAACAAACGTCTGCAAAAAGCCTACGTTTAATAGCTACAAGGTACGTAGAAAAAGGTAAAATGTACAAGAGGAAGAAGAAACTAAAATTTATTTGGGGGAAAACGTCCCGGAAAACCCCAAAATAAACCAAAGTTATCCAAGCTTGTATAATGTTAAAATTTAAATATAAATTATTACTGAAAACGGAATGTTCAGAGGGATTGATGTTTGTAGATATCTCGAGAACGGCTCAACGGATCTCGATGAAATTTGTCATAGATGTAGAACACAGTCTGAGGACAGTCTACTAATTAAGTTTTTTAATTGCGCGCGCATGAAGTCGCGTGCAACAACCAATACATGAATAAAATTACAACTGATAAAATAACCTGTTAAATAATATCAGTAAATGAGGTTTATTACGATGGTAATTACACTTAAAAGGCAAATGTAAAAAATAATTAAAAAAAGAGCTTTTGATCGATTACATAACTGAACAAAACCGATATCTGTGACATACAGGGGAAGGAACGAATATCCCATCCTCTTTCTTATAAGGAAAGTATGAGAAGTAGAAGTAGATTTTCCGGATGCGATGCATGGGAAGGGAAAATATTCTCTTTCTGTGTCTATGGGCAACGGTCGCTTTGTTATTTCAGCGATATAAAATGGCCACTCGTTTGAAAAGAAAGAAAGAAGAATACGATCTAATGAGAAATTATTCGTCAAAATCTGTTCAGTCGTTTAGGCTACAGAGCCGACGTTAGATTTGGGCAGGGTATAACAGTTCAGGGCACTGGGCAGAAAGGGGCGCCACAGAATTACAGTCTCGCAACTGTGTAGCTGGAGTAGTGACTCCAAAGGCATAGTAAAAAAGGCGCGATAGAATCATCAATCGTTCCTTACTAGTTTGAATGTAACTGCAGATAGGCTGTATGGATCTCGCTGAAATTTGATATAGATGAAGAACATAATGGAACATAGGCTATTACGTTTTGTTTTTTTAAATTCCGCGCGGAGAGTTGCGGTAGACAGCCATTTTGAAATACATATACGAAGCTTGAAAAAAATTGCCAAAATTTAAAGTCAACACAATACTATCGCAAAGTTTATAATTCAGATTTTGATAACATTGGATCTCTGGTGGCAGTGTTATCAGTGATAAAGTCACTGGTAATACATTATTATGATTGATTGCGTGTGATAAAGAGCCAAGTTTCCATGGTAGGTGGGTAGAATTAACTTAAAATAACATTTAAAACACGTTTTCACTGCGCTACTACACGCGCGTAACGGCGACAATTGAAGGCGTGACGTAGGCAACATGCCGCTTCAAAACCTTTGTGAACCCAATCAGGTAATAATAACGAAGTAACGGCCCGAGCCGAGGTTCCTGAGGGAGCCCTCGAGTTTAGTTACTCTTAAACTAGGTTTAGGCTAGGCATCTGCACTCGGCCACCTCAAGCCCGGTGAAGGTGTAAATGCCTCCTCAAGGCAAACAGTGCCAATTCAGACACAAAAAACGATGTGAGTTATACCCAAGTGTTGCTCAGGCAATTCGTTTAATTCGTTCGACGCATGCTTCAGGCCTACGCTGGGTCTTCACCGTGCGCCGTTGTACAAATATTTTTGTCTCTTTTCTATCAAAGAGAATGTAATGGATGACAATATATGTCACTAAAGTAAAAAGCTACAGTAACTTTACTAGCGCTGTTTGAGATTTTTTTTTCTTTTTTTTACGTTTTATAAGCTACCGCTTGACCACGATCCCACCTGGTGAAGTGGAGATTTGGTCGAAAGATGGTACGCGCTAGCTTAGTAAGTGCCTATTCACTCTACTGCGAATTTCTAAGGCGAATTTTTTACCATGCCTATCCGGGTTTGTCAACAGGGTTATGTAAGACTGTAATTCACAGACCTATGATCGCCCAATCGCCTACCCTAATGGGTACTGGTAAATGGCATACATTATCCTAA
Source organism: Papilio xuthus (assembly GCF_000836235.2). NCBI lineage: Eukaryota > Metazoa > Arthropoda > Insecta > Lepidoptera > Papilionidae > Papilio > Papilio xuthus. The sequence goes on from NW_013528976.1 coordinate 297,332, forward strand.
CAAATAATAGTTGCGTGTTAATTTCTTAATAGAAAATAACTCTTAAATAAACTACAACAAAAATAAATGTTATTAGGTATAAAAAAAATAGAAAAACCTGAAAAATTTTACCCATAACAGATCTAAACTAAAGTATTTCTAAGATCCTTAACATAGTAAGGAAATATTAATATTCTAAAACCTATTCCCATCATCATAGTGTACACGAGTACGCGCGGTTAATAGCGCAGTGCAAACGAGGTCTAAAAGTACAACCAAAGAGAGGCATGCAAATTCATTTACAAACTTTATAATAGTACTAATAGTGAATCGACCTATTTTATTACACCCGTAGTAATCAACATTAATAATGACTACACAAAATTCCTTGAACAATTAGTACTAATTATTTCGTACCGGTGGTTTACGTTGAAAGAGCGTTAACTCTAACTGGCACTGGTAATCCAATCGATACCAATCTACTGTCTTACTATACTGGCATAATGTAAACAAGACTTGTACTATGAAAGTGTATATTCAGCTACTTTTCTTTCCTAACTTTTTCGTTTAATATAAATAAAGTTAAGTTACTAGCAATGTTTTCATCGAGTGTCGGTGGCTCAGGAGTCAAGCATTTGACTTGCAATCTGCAGGACCATTATGTTTTTCTATTTACATATGTACATTTATCCGACGTTCTTACGGTGAAGGAAGAAGAAATTCAAAGATATGTGTGAAGTCAACCAGCACTGGGCCAGCGTGGTTGTCTATGGCCTAATCACCCTTAACTTAGGGTAGGCTCCAAGCCCATCAGTGGGGACGTGTAGTGAGCTGATGATGATGAATGTTTTCATCAAATCAGAAATAATGTGTTTAATCACATTTTATCTTTCATTCTCTTTGAAAAAAAAACACTTTCTTATAAGTGAAAGTGGTATTGGATTCAACATAGGAGGGGAAGGGTAATATTAACTTTCTGTGCGTCCCTTCCCCTGTCAATTAAAGGTGAGCAATGCATCTACATTATAGTGAATTCAGATGGATTTTACCACCTTATAATATAAAAAAACATAAGGCAATATCTTACTAATATTATAAATGTGAATGTTTAGATGGATGGATGTTTGTTTGAAGGTATCTCCATAACGCCTAAATAGATCTTGATGAAATTTGGCACAAATTTAGAACATAGTCTGGAAGAACACATAGGCTATTAATTTTTTTAATTCCGCCCGAACGAAGTCATGGGCGACAGGTAATATATCAATAATAATTGTCCGATAAAAAAAGTAATATGACTTTTTTCCTGTTTCCCATCCAAAAAAAACTACATTGATAAATATAAATAATTCAATATGCGAGGTAATATGTTGTACATAAAGACAAGATTATTTACATGATAAGATTAAGTTATACAGAGAAGCTACGAGATAACTATGATAACAATTTTGATATGACCTCTTTTATACTGACACTAGCTGGTGATGGCGACTCCATCCATATAGAGTAAAAAAAACCTAATTAATAACCTATGTCGTCTTCCAGACTATGTTAACATCTATACCAGATTTCCAGAAACTTCTATTAAAAATATTTATGTATACAATATACTTGTGCCAACACTTTCATGTTTTAAACATAAAAGCTTTAAGGAGACAACAGATAACCTAATTATAAACAAAACAAATACAATTTTTCTGACATTAAACAAAATATTATACCCCTAGCTATACCATGCACAACATATCAACAATGACTTAAAAAAGAACTTAATAAGTAGCCTATGTCTTCCAGACTATGTTCTACATCTATGTCAAATTTCATCAATATCCATGCTGATGTTCCAGACATATGTTCTAACAAACATCCATCCATCCAAACATTGGCATTTATAATAGTAGCCGTCGCCCGCAACTCTGTCCGCACCACACTCAAAGCCTATCCAAATTAAGAATAGTAGTATATAGGCAACCAGCATGGCTCAGTGCAGTTTAACTAAACACATATCTTTGAATTTCATCTCAGATATGTGCAGCATCACAATGTTTTCCTTCACTTCAATTCAAAAAATATGGTATGGGGCGGGAATAAAACCTAAATATGTAAATTTCGACCGACTAGGTAAACTGACGCTTTTATACTGAAATTAAATGCTAATAAAAATAGTCTTAATGAAAAAATCATTCTAATAAGATTCTTATTTGCTAACTAAGTATACAACTAAGCTTATAGGTCATAACACCTCTCTATAATTGGATTTAACACCACCCTACACAAATACAAAATGTACTTACATGAACAAACTTTATCGACACCGCAAAATTCTGTCATCAAATTAACAGCCTCGGTCTTGTTGCGAAATTCACCGTGAATGTGAACCGGCCCAACATTTCTTCACCTCCGGTAAAAGTCAATAAACGAACGTTTGTTTTATTTATTAGCATACAATTAATTTACTATGTGTTTCCGACGCTTTGCACAATGTACCAATTAAGGTACACAATCGAAATGTAACATACAAGTGACATTAAATCGGTGTAGTCACGAGAAAAACATAATTAATAAAACGGATAATTTCACATCACCTAATTTTTTATCGCACTGTGAAAACCTTTATTTTTTTTATATTGAAATGTTTTAAAATTTTATGATAGTCAAGGCGCAAAAAAAATTCGTTAAATGATGTACGACTTGCAAGTGCGTGACATGATGTGTTGTCAAATTAAAGGCGATATTGAATCGACTCTGACAAAAATCGATGTTACTTGTCTTTTTTTCAGATGATCATAAATATTTTAAAAGGAACAAAGAATTTACCTAAAAAAAGTAGTAGATAGCAGTAAATAGATTTATTTTTATTGTGCCCTATAAATATTATATAGTAGCGAATATAAATACAAAACTAAAAAAATAAGACAGACATTATCAATGTCGATTGACTCGATTTAATACTAAGATTGTGTTGAATAATGTCCCTTTAGTTACTTGAAAAGTCTTAAATATTTGTATTTTACTTACACAACTGCTTTATTGTTACTTTTACTTCATAATATTACGATAAAAAAAATTAACAATATATAGTCTGTTATATAATTTAATAAAGAAATTGAATTTATACTCTACAAAAATCTATCAATCAGTTAAACATTATTTTATATACTCTTTGCAGTTAAACGTCAAAGTCAAAACAATTGTTTACATTTTTATTATTGACGCTCGTTTATAATTTACTTTACAATAACTTACCTATTGTAATTATTTATGGTGTTAAGGTAAACAAAGTTCTCTTAAGAATAGAATAGAATATAAAAAATGTCTTCATTTTTGTGTTTTATATGTCATAGCACAGTAAATTCTGATACAAATGAAGAAATCAGAGAAAAATACAGAGAAGTCATCGGAATGAATGTTGGTAAATCATTTAAAACTATATTTAATTTCGTGTTCCTTACGAACCTAATAAAACCAGGATTAAAATTTTCATATATTTTCAGCTATGTTCAGATTCACATCTATGTCACATCTGTTGCCACATTCTAAATAAACTAGCCTGGTTCAGATCCATATGTCTAAAAAGAAGTTTGGAGTATCCAGTACTATTTCGGTATGAATTACATTTTTTAATGGTAAAAATCTTGATTAACCCTCGCTCTCAAGTGTCATAACAACCCAACCTATCAATCCTACAAGAAAAGAGTATGCTTTCTTTAAAGTCCAATGCATTGCTGCAGTTCCTACTTTGCTCCAGATATTCACATTAAGTGCATCTTTAGCTTGTTCACTCTATTTAACCAAAAACATTTTTTTTTGGCTGTCATAAACTTTGGGAATCACTGATCTAAACTTTCATATTTATAATAGTATGATTAATATTTTCTTTCAGTGAAAAAGGTACATTAAATCTACAAAGAACTGATATAGATTTACAAATATTATGCACAGATAACGAATGCCAAGATATAAATAATAAAAAATATATTAACTATATAAATAGTCAAAGCGATCAAGAATATATAAAATTAGAAGACGAACAAACTGACAGTATATCTTTGGTAGACAGTGAACATAATGATTCTATCAAATTCGACAATAATTATTACAATGATAAAGAACAATTTAATGATGAAAATAATGATAGCAATGAAGAAATTGACGTAACCTTTGATAAACAAGATCCACAATCAGAAGATGTTAATATTAAAAAGAAAATGAAAAAATCAAAGAAGAAAGGTTTCGAAAAGATTGTATTAAGTGTAGAACAACAGAAAGCTGAATTAGAAAGGAATAGAAAACAAAAGAATTATTTGGAATCTGAATTCAAATGTTTTAACTGCGCTTTGGGTTTTTTATTCAAAGATACATATCAGACTCATATGATGAGACATGAAGAGGTAAGGTTACAAGATACTAGGCAATTGACCATGAATCCGTCTGTGAGGAATTAAAAAAAAAATTAAGTAGTCTATGTGTTCTTCCAGACTATGTTCTATATGTATGACAAATTTCATCAACAACTGTTCAGGCATTTTGGAGATAACTTCAAACATCCATCCATCTAAACATTCGCATTTATAATATTATTAAGATAGGCATTTATCAGCGACTTTGTCCACTCGAAATTAAAAAGAACTAGTGATAAATATATCCCATGTCAGCATGGGATAGTGTAGCTTCCCAACTATCATTTCAAATCAGTTCAGTAGTTTCCGAGTCTATCCAATGCAAATAAACAAACGAACAATTCCTTATTTTTTATATTATAATATTACATAGTACTAGCTGTCGCCCGCGACTCCGTCCGATCTGAATTAAAAAAACATAATTAGTAGCCTATGTGTTCTTCCATACTATGTTCTATATGTATAACAAATTTCATAACTATCCATACAGCCGTTCTGGTGATACCTTCTAACAAACATCTATCCATCCATTAAACATTAGCTTATATTAGTAATGTTATACATAGATGCGAATGTTTAGATGTATGTATCACCAGAACGACTGCATGGATTGTTATGAAATTTGTCATACATATAGAACATAATCTGGATGAACACATAGACTACTAATTATGTTTATTTTTATAAAACTTTATATTCCAGTCTAATGGTGAATACCGTTGTTCACTTTGCACTCTTCGTTTCGCAACTCACGCGGTACTTCGTTCACATACAGCGTTACATTCAGAGAGATATCGTTGTATACGTTGTGATGCGTTACTACGTCCCAGAGCGAGAACGAAGCACGCTGGGGAGTGTTACAAAAGTGTTGGAGGTGATTATGTCGCGTGTCATTTGTGTGCTAATCTGTTCAAGTGAGTTTTGTTTAAGATTATTTTGAATTTTACGTGGTATTGCTATCTCTGTTTTTCCTTATAAGTGTGAGAGAGATGGCGATATTGTATGAGAATTTACGTGTTTAAGGACCGTTACACAAACTGCTTTGTTGTACATCATTTGATTCCTAGTCTGTATACACCTTTAAAGGACAGGGGAGGGGACATAGTACACCTTTATACGTCTATCTTTATTATATATATAATTCTTCTGTGAGTGTGTATGTCACTGAACTTCTCTCAAACGACTGGACCGATTTTGATGAAATTTTTTGTGTGTGTTCAAGGGGATCTGAGAATGGTTTAGATTCACAATTTTGTCCGCTGGACAATGTTTTTTAATTAATATTTAATTTATTAGTAGTTGTTGATTTTGGAATGTTTTACATTGGATCCGACAGACGGCGCTACCATCGCAGTGTCAAATTTTAAATAATTTCCGAATTAAAGACGTGTAGACAGGACAACGTCTGTCGAGTCCGCTAGTATATATATATTTACTATTACTCTGATAACGGTAAAACTATTATAATTTATAACATTATTTTGTCTGTATGTCTGTAAGTTTGTGTTTGTTGCTTATAATCTCGGGAACGTGTGGACAGATTTTGACGAAACTTTGACTGGAAGGTAGCTGGATGTACGCGAGAATGCTATAGTCTAGATTTTTTCTGACGAAATCACCAACACTAGTTATATATATAAAGTTGTTTTAGGGACACAAGTGGATTACAACAGCATTTGAGACGGGTACATAATTCTCGCACTGGCAGGGTTTTCCCTTGTTCAGTGTGTGGGGAGACATGTCGTAACCAGGCAGCTGTCAGAACACATATGTTGTAAGTATTTTCGCGAGTGTTAACACTAAGGCAGAGCATTATTTTTTGATGCCATTTCAAAAAAGACTACAAAACTCCGTACCCCTTATTGTAGCACACACACTAATATTATAAATTAGCTGTCGCGACTTCATCCCTTATTGTAGCAATCACACTAATATTATAAATTAGCTGTCGCCCGCGACTCTGTCCGCGTGGATATATAAGAAAACTGAATCAGTGTAGCCTATGTGTTCTTTCAGATGTTCTATACGTATGCCAAATTTAATCGAGATCCGTTCAGCCGTTCTAGAGATATCTTCAAACACCCATCCATCCATCCACATCACATCCACCTAAACATTCGCATTTATAATATTAGTAAGTTAAATAAAAAGCAGCTCTTCAAGGCATAAATTCGAAAAAAATTAATAAATAGTATCCTATGTCCGTCTCCTGGTTCTTTCAGGCATATCGGTAAAGACGTTCTTGAGTTATAAATAGTGTAACTAACACCACTTTCTTTTATATATATAAATGCGAATGTTCAGATGTATGTTAGAAGATATCTCTGGAACAGCTGCATAGATCTTGATGAAATTTGTCATAGATGTAGAACATAGTCTGGAAGAACACATAGACTAATGACAAAGTTTCTAACACCGCGCAGACAGATTTACAGGCAACAACTAAATATGATTTCAGAAAGCATTTAAAGAAGAAATTCTCATGTGAAATATGTTCAGCGGTATACAGCAGTCCGTACACACTGAACCAGCACAAGAAGAGACATCAGATGACAGGGGAGAGACATTACTGTACAACTTGCGGACTGAGCTATTCCACAAGGAAGAGTTTGTTAGCACATAGACGTAACAGTTTAAATCATCAACAAACTGTGTAAGTTTTTTATATAGAAGGCTTAAAGTTTAAAGCAATTAATATATATAAAAGAAAGTGGTGTTAGTTACACTATTTATAACTCAAGAATTGCTTTACCGATATGTCTGAAAATTGTTGAGCAAGTAGCTTAGAGCAATAATAATCGTATCTTATACGCCTCAATTTCTCGATCACTGGCGCTACTTTCAAACTTCCTCTAATATACACATTTTTAACTTTCCTTTCTTGTCACACCACACATCCATCTCAGCATACGCATTTCAGCTACATGCAATCTTCTATAATATAACAATAATATACAAAATCAAAATAAGTTTAATAGTTTCCACACTTAGGGAAAAAACTACAAAACTATTTTCAAAAATTGCAGAACCATCTATTTATGATTCAGTTATTTTTTTCGTAGTTTCGAATGTGGCAAATGCCCTCGTGTACTACCTCACAAGAGGGCGCTGGAGTGTCACGAGAGGAGAGCGCACTCCGACACTACACTACAGAAAACTACCTCTAGACGACTACCTGCTGATAGACGTGTCTGTCATCTTTGCGGGAAAAGTTTTAAGGTACGAAACAAATCAGATAAAAGTTGAATCTTATTCTAGTTTTTTTTTTTTTTAATTATTTTAATTTTCAGGGTAACAGCAAACTAAATAGACATCTGAAAGAAGTTTGCGAGAAAAGAGCGGACGAACAATCTGTAGGACTTTATGAATAAACTAGCGATCGCCGGCGACTCTATCCGCAAGGAATTAAAAAAAAATGTCTATGTGCTGTTCCAGACTATGTTCTACATCTATGACAAATTTCAGCAAGATCTATGCAGCCGTTCTGGAGATAACTTCTAACAAACATACATCCAAGAAAGTACAGATTTGAGCAAAAAATTTGAGCTCGATCTACAATTAATTTGAAAATAAAATTCATTATAATAATATCGTGTTTTTCTGACCTTACTTTTGTCGATTTGATAGTTGTGACGTCACAAAATTAGAATTTTATTCCTCTTTCCCTTACCATTCTTATAAGGAAAGGATGGGAAAAGGAAACTGATTTGATAGACAAGGGATATAGGAAGAGATAAAAAAAATTCTAAACATCCACCGCATCTGCAATTGCAGGTTTAAGGTTAGACGTAACTTCGCCATTTCAGCGAATTCAGGTAACATCTCACTCGTTTGCTTTCTAATATAAAAAGTGGTAACACTAAGGTACATATAAAATTGTCATATTAAAAATCACACGAAATAAATTTTATTCTACAATAAAACAATTGATTTATTTTAAATTCCATTAAATATATGAATACATGCTTACGAATAAATGAAAATAATACATTAATAGTATACAATAATAATAAATAAGAACTTATATATATACCTAATACAGTGAAACCTGGTTAAGTGAGACATACGGCTATACGGCTTCTCATCATATCTAGAGATATAGATCTATTTAGTTGCAGCGAGTCGAAATTCACAGAGGCTGAGTACAGATATGTGGAAGACGTTTGAATATTGATGTTTAGTTACGCCTTTATATATTCTTGCACTGTTTATCTATGTATTTTTTTATTATTTATCATTGTTATATGTTATTTACTGTTATTATAAAATATGTTATCGTATAAACTGTTATGTAAAGTGTGTATAGTGTCAAATTGGTTGTATACTGTAAGGATGGTATTCAGTTTTTAAATAAATAAATAAATCAAGGGACCGTTGCAATGTCGTTTCACTTATAGAGGTATTCCACTTACTCAGTGTCTCAGATATAGAGCTATAAATGAATATCTGTCTCATTTACAGAGGGTTCAATTAGTAGGGGAGTAAATTTGTAATTACGTACTTGGAATTACGTATGGAATTTGTGGGTAGAATCAGCATGAGTTCCAGTTATGGAGGTTTCTCACTTATCCAGGTCCCACTTAACCAAGTTTCACTGTATATAGTAAGTTTCTGTGACTCTCTCTCTCTCTCTATATATATAAAAAAACATATTGTCATCCCTGTCATCAAAACAGAAATAACTATTTAAACGGGAGATTTTAAGTCTCAGAAACCCACAGTTCATTTACATCCCAGTGGATTTATGCCCAAAGGATCAGAGAAACCGTGAATGAGTCAATATTCTAAGCTTGCGGTTAGGTTGAATACAATTTAGTAACTATACCCATCACTAATTAACTGTGTAGAAACTGTCACCCTAAATAATACATAGTAGATTTCTGAAATCAAAAATCTCTTCCCATCCTTTTTATTATAAGGAAAGGATGGGAAGTAGAAGTGGAGTTCCCGGATAAGATGTATGGGACGGGGAATTTTCTTTCTGTGCATCCCCTCCTCCGTCGATTGAAGTTCATTATTATCAGCCCTTATCCATACAGAGGGTTGGCACATGTACTCCTCCATACAACTCTATCAGTCCACATCAAAATATAGATAATATATTTAACCGGGAGATTTAAGTCTCAGAAACCCACAATATACTTTAGTTTTCGAGATGGAATAAAGTTAAATTACTGAAAAACAAACACATCACAACACACACTTTCTATCACAGAATAAAACAATTTATAAGCAAAATAATTATTATAGACGATACGCATTCCTATTTAAAAAAAAAAAAAAAAACAAAGAAATCTTATATAAAAAAAAATGTCTACTTTATGTAGGATATAGAAATTTCATATTTAGTTATGTCTTATTTGTAAAAACTTAAAAAAAAAACTACACCTATTAGCAATTTCTAAAGCGAGAGTCCAAAAGCGATTTTTCTCGCTTAAAATCTCACATCTAAACAAAGTTTCTCGCTTATAGAGGTTTAAGGAGGTTTGACAAAGTGATTACTCCGAAGAAAACTTCAAACTTTAAAAAGTATAGAACTGGTAATAACACGTGAACGGATAAGTCACGTGATTGTCGCGCCTCAGTTAAATACATTCTTGAAGTTCGCTATGGAATCGCTTTATAGCGAATGTACTTTGTCTAAGCCCCAAAGTTCGGATAACGACTCTCGCTTAGTTTCTAGCTTATTCATAACAACATTATGTCTATTTCATTTATCTCTTTCATTCTCTTTCACAAAATAGAGACAGCATTATCACCCTCACTATGAGTCTCAGAGTCTACCCTAAGTGAGATTATGTGATAGTGAATGCTGAACAGATACAGATATGTGCATCACGATGTTTTCCTTCACCGTAACAACATAAAATAAATGTACATTTCTTACATTGGTACATGTCGGGATTTGAACCTAGGACCTGCTTACAAGTGTTTAACCACTAAGCCAACAAGTCAGTGTATTAAATACAAGGCACTAAAGTCTATAAGCAAAGTTATGACCTCATAAGTCAAATTAAATTATGACAGCTCACTAACGCCCCCATGACAATATCAAAAAGTGTCAAGATTCTCTTTGTATTGTTAGGAAGAAAATCCGGCACTATGCCGGTGTATCGCAACACTAGCCTTATTAAAATATCAACGTTTATGTTCCCTCACTACATCTGATACAAGACTTTGTTACGAAAGCGCGCTTGCGGCAAATTATTCCAACTAATGTCTAAAAGTACTAAAATATCATCATCAGCTTACTATACGTCCCCACTGAGGGGCTCGGAGCCTACCCTAAGTTAATGACTAGCCCATAGTCAACCACGCTGGCCAAGTGCAAGACTTCACACATATCATTGACTTTCTTAGATATGTACAGCATCATGATGTTTTCCTTCACCGTAAGAACGTCAGATAAATGTACATATGTAAATCGAAAATGGAAAAACACATTTGTACATGGCGGGATTCAAACCCAGGACATGCAGATTACAAGTGCTTAACTCCTGAGCCATCGACGCTCCTATTTAGTAACATTACGAAATGTCTTTTGACAGTTTTTTGACATTGACATAGGGGCGCTAGCGAGCTGATTTTTTTTTTAAATTATGGTTAGTTAGGCTGGTCCAGATAACTTTGTTGGTATAAAAATAAAATCCTAAGGAAATACCTCGTTATTTACTACAAGCGGGAAGATTAGTTATTTCCGTGTTGACGGCCTTTTTCTTCCGTTGCACATTCGAGTTTCTTATTTTATAAAAATCTTCAGTTTTTTTTATGCTGTAATTATAAAATTAAACATATTAATTAATACGAATATAAATTAATATGAAGAAAAAAAAATTAAAAAATAGGTCCAATTTCTACGAATGAAGGACTCGTAATAATGAAATAAATACTGTATGAAAAATTGAGACAAACATAAATAAGCAGACTTAAGAAATCTACACTAAGGAACATTAACTCTGAGTGTGAATAAAAATCCATTTACTTAAAGGCAATGCTTAGCATTTCCTGATGTCCCAGATCACCCTATACCTGACAAAAATTTGCCCAAATCTCGTAAAAAAAAAACATCTTACCCATGCTCCGATTTCATATGATTTTTAACATCAATAATTCTTCTATATTGTTTATTACAAATGGGACAGTCCGCTACGAACTTTCTTATTTTATGTTTATTCCACATATGATCCCATCTCTGTTTGCATGTACCGAACTTCCTTTTACATACGGGACAAGCAAACTGATACATCGAATGCCTAACACGCATATGTCGTTTCAAGGCGTATTCTGAACACAATGTTTTATTGCATTCAGTACAAGACATCGGATTCATCGGTTCATGGACCTACAGGTGAAAAAACAAAAAAAATTGATATGGAACATCATTTTAGACCTTATTTCCACTAAGAGAATAGCTGTATTGGAAGTACAGTGTCAACCGCTGGTATTATACCAGTTAGCAGTCGCCTGCGACTCCATCTGCTGAGAATTAACCTATTTGTTCTTCTAGAATATGTTCTAAATCTGTGTAAATTTCACCGAGATCTGTGGAGCTGTTCTGGAGATATCTTTTAATAACATCCAAATGTTCGCATTTATTTTAATAAGATTGTTTTATTCCTTATATGTAATGAAGTTCTTACGAAGGTAACTTGTAAGGAATAAGGCAATCTTACTAATATTTTAAATATGAATGTTTAGATGGATGTTTGTTTGAAGGTATCTCTGGAACAGCTCAACAGATCTTGATGAAATTTGGCACAGATGTAGGGCATTACTTAAAAGAAATAGGCTACTTATTAATCTTTTTTTAGGGTTCTGTATGTCGAAAGGAAAAAGATGGAAACTTATAGGATCTCTTTGTTGCCTGTCAAGAACCTTTTTTTCATTCCGCGCGAACGGAGTTACAGACTATAGCTTTAGTCGTGTACAGATAACTCTTTAGTGGAAAAAGACTTTAAATTGAAAATATACATACCGCGAGATGTTTTATAATACTTGATTTAGCACAAAACTTTCCACCGCACAAATCACATATATATTTATGTTGGTTATGCACTTTCCTATGTTTACTATAGTTACTTGAATCACAAAACTTTTTAGGGCACAAACTACAGCGATACACTTTTAGTTGAGCATGATCCCGCATATGCTGTCTCCATGCTGGTAACTCCCGGATGTCCACGTTGCACATTGGACAACGTAACTTTGCATTAGTTTCAGCTATATTCACTTTGGCTTCATGTAATAAGTGTTCAATCAAATGTCGCTTACTGTCGTTCTTCCTTGAAAAGTTTTTGGAGCAAACAATGCATACTTTGTTCTTACTATTTCTTGCATTGTCCAATAGGATTTCTGAAATCAATTAAAGTATTAACTTTAGAATTTTTTCATACCAAAAGGTGGCAAACGAGCGAACAGCCACCTGAAATCGCTGAAATAGCGAAGTGACCGTTGCCCATAGACATACGCAATTGCATATGCGTTGCCTACCTTTAATCGACGGAGGAGAGGATGCACAGAAAGAAAATAACCTTCCGTCCCATGCATCCTCTCATCCGGAAAGTCCGCTTCCACTTCCTGTCCTTTCCTTATAAGAAAAAAGGATGGGAAGGAAAAGAGGACTAAATTAGGCCTCCGGGACGCACACTCATCAGACGAAACGCGGACTTGCTTCCACTTGACGCCTGTCTTCTGTGTGGTCGTGGTATTACACCGGGCGAACCGGGCCAATTCGTGCGAAGATGTTAAAGCGGGCTCTACCACTGTTGAATATTGCGATACTAGCTGTCGCTTGCGACTCCGTTCGCAGTAATTAAAAAATTATAAGTATTCTTCCAGACTATGTTCTACAGTTGTGCTAAATTTCATCAAGTTTCTGTATCAGATCAAAACATTAATTTTCTAAACAATCTAATTTAAAACTACCTCGGAGTCGCCCGCGACTGCGTCTGCGCTGAATTAAAGAAAACATAATTACTAGCCTATGTGTTTTTATAGGCTATGTTCTACACCTATACCAAGTTTAATTGAGATCCATGCAGCCGTTCCGGAGATGCCTACTAACATCATCGTCATCATCTCACTATACGTCCCCACCGAGGGGCTCGGAGCCTACCCTAAGTTAGGGGTGACTAGGCCATTGTCAACCACGCTGGCCAAGTGCGGGTTGACTTAACACAATTGACTTTCTCAGATATGTGCAGCATCACGATGTTTTCCTTCACCGTAAGATCGTCAGATAAATGTACATATGCAAATCGGACATCGAAAGACACATTGGTGCATTTCGGGATTCGAACCCAGGACCTGCAGATTGCAAGTCAAATGCTTGACACCTGAGCCACCGACGCCTTCAAACATACATCTATGTAAACATTAGCATAATATTAATAAAATTTTAATCTTTTAACATCTTACCTAAAGCTTGTTCAACCATTTCCGGTGACATCATACTTTTCATATCACCCTCACCGTCTGACATTTCATCCGCAACACCACCCTCGTTTAATTCCAAATGTGATTCCCAATGTGTGAAAAAATTATCAATATCAACCAATTCTTCGCACAACAAACATATATACGGCTTATTTTCAATATATTGTTCCCTTTCATTTGGTATATTAACGAATAATTCGTTTATATGTAATATTATATGATTATTAAGGTAACGTAATAATGTGAAATTCTTCAAACACTGCGGACATGAGAGATATCTCAACTTATGTTCCGTGAAATGTGTTAAATATTCATCGATATTGTCAAATGTCTTCTTACAATAAGTACAATTAGGATGTTTCTTTTTACATCTTGTTAAATGATTGATGTAGTCTTTATAACATCCTTTATATGTACAGTCCGAGCAAAAATAAGTTGTCAAATCATATTTCCACGTTCTTTTTGTATTTTTTACTATTTTTCTCTTTTTAATACTGGATATTTCATTTATCTTCCAATCGTTTAAATCTATATCGCATTCGTTCGTACAAGTTTCAGATTTAACGTTTGTATTGAAATCTAAGTTAACACCATTGAAAAAATCCATAACTCCATCTGTTACATCTTCATATTCTTCTTTTATGGAATCTTCTTTTTTTATATGTTTCATACTTTCAACATATTCGTGTTTAAATTCAACGCTATTATTAGATTTCTCTTCATTAAAATCACAATTTTCTATTTTCACTGTAACATTATTAAAATTAGATTCTAATATATCAACATCCGATCCAACTCTTTCCATATCAATATTAGGATTCCCTTTATCTTTTCCATCATTTAATTCCAAAGTTTTCTCATCATCTGAATCTGAAATAACTAAAGTTTCTTCATTTTTAACAATTATACAAACATCATTGTCATAAATATCTTCAATCGGATCACTGGCTTCTTTATCAAGAAATTTCTTATAACATTTGGATGCTTTGAACACTTTCGATATTTGCTCTTCAATTTCTATATCTCTTTTTATTTCTGCATCTAATTGCGTTTCAATTGCATAACTATCTGGTTCATAATCAGAATCTGCATCATTTTTAATTATATTGTTAGTCTCTGTTGCCTCGGTTTCATCATGCTCCGGAGTATTCTGAATTTCTTCATTTGTTATTTCTGTGTATGTTTTCTCTGTTGTTTTTTTAATTTTATAATCTTCTATACATAGTTTTGATTTATTCCTCTTTATTAAGGCAATTATTTTAATTGGTGAATAATTCATATATTCTACATCTGCAAGATATTTATATAGCAGTTTATCTGAAATAAATAAGACAATTGATTATATATATATATATTTTTTTATATAACATCTGACCACCTGAAATCGCTGAAATAGCGAAGTGACCGTTGCCCATAGACATACGCAATTGCATATGCGTTGCCTACCTTTAATCTACGGAGAGGATGCACATAAAAAAACATCTTCCCTTTCCATGCATCCTCTCATCCAGAAAGTCCACTTTCACGCTTAGTTTTACATGATATGTACGTACTGTTATTTTGTTTATGACTAGTGCACTCCTAGACCCCGAACTAGGCTCAGCCTAGTTCGGGGTCTGCAAGATACTTCACTGTATATTATTCTAACGTGTTTTTGTGAAATAAATTTATTCTATTCTTCCCATCCTTTCCTTATAAAGAAAAGGGTGTGCAGACTGGACAAACCCTCGCTTATAGCGGTTTCTTATCAAACTGATATATATTACTTTTTTTTGATTATTATTTAAAAATTTCATTTTATTATAACAAAAACTCATCATCAGCTCAATATACATCCCCACTGAGTGGTTAGAGGCTACCCTAAGTGAGATTATGTGATAGTGAATGCTGGTCCAGTGTAAGACTTCACACATATCTTTGACTGAGTGCGTCGGTAGCTCAGGGGTAAAGTACTTGACTTGGAATCTGCAGGTCGTGGGTTTGAATCCCGCCATGTACAAATGTGTCTTTCCATTTCCGATTTACATATGTACATTTATCCGATGTTCTTACGGTGAAGGAAAACATCGTGATGCTGCACATATCTGAGAAGAAATTCAAAGATATGTGTGAAGTCAACCTGCATTTCAGTTTCAGTCAGCGTGGTTGACTATGACCTAGTCACCCCTAACTTAGTGTAGGCTCCAAGCCCCTCAGTGGGGACGTGATATATGCAACATCACTATGTTTTCCTTCACCGTAACAAACATACGATAAATGTACATATGTAAAAACACATTGGTACATGAACACAGGACCTGCTTACAAGTCAATTGCTTAATCACTCACTAAATATGCATTTATCAAAACTTACCATATATTTGTAGCGGTATTACATTGTCAGCTATCTCGCCCTTTATGCATTTCAAAGGTAACATCGTCTGAAATAAAGACAATATGTAAATAGAAGTAAAGAAGAAAGAGCAAAAGCTATTATAAAAATTATAACATACCTTTATAGTATAACGTCTTCTTAGCGTAGAATTTCCATGATTAATCATATGAGTTAAAAACAATTCATTGTCAAGATAAAGCACATTATTTTTACATTTTAAACAATATTGTACCACTTGATAATTCCTCGAATGGTGCAACAAATGTTCAATTAAATAACACTGTTTAAATTTCTTCAAACAATCCAGACATGTGCTGAAATTTTTATTCATAGACATATGTAAATGTAAAAATGTCTTTGATATATATTTATTCCAGCAATATTGACATTTATATAATTTAGGCCGCTTCGGACAATCATGGTATGATGATATATAAAACTTCTCTTCGCATAAATTACATATTTTAGGATTCGTTATCGCTGGTTCATCTGATTTAGGTGAATGATATAAAATCATATGCCTATATAATTTATCTTCAGTGGAATAATACATAGTACATATAGTACATAACATTCTTGTGCTGTCATTTAAATTAACCTTACATGTTGTTTCGTGTTGAGATAAACCCAAACATGTATATAATTGCATCTTACATAGCTTACAACTGTATATCTCCGGGGAGTATCTAGTCAATGCATGATTCCATAAAGGTTTATTACATTTCCAACAGTTTGAATTCACTGTGACTAATTTATTTTTCTTAGGAAAACCAATACTTGCTATTATATTTGATTCTTGACCGATTTCTTCGAGGGTTATTATTAAATTTGGATGTTTATGTATTATAATATGTTGTCTGAACGGATCTAATCTCCACCATCCTTTATTACAAATGTAACATTTGTATAAAACAGGTGTATTTCTGACTCTCGGAAAATTATTATACCAATTTTTCCATAATTCAAGGGCTTTATCCAATAAATTCTCATGTATAGTTCGTGTTGGATTATAATATTTTTGATGATAATTTCTTATGATATCATTTAGAAGGAAATCAGATTTAATTTCTAACAATCTTGATTGCTCTTCGATACCTTTGAATATCGTTTCTTTTGTTAATGTATGTAACGTATTCTTTTGAATGATATAGAATTTCTTATCATTCTCTGAAACAGAAAGACAATTATATTACTAATCTTCTTATTTATCATATTTTTAATATAGTACATTTCATATCCAAAAAAATATACAAAACATATAATAAAAACAGAACACCAACGGCTGCGGAATCCCATGAGTCAAACAACCAGTGGTGAGGGCTGCAGAGACAGGAACCTTCTCACGATGCGCGCGGTTTCTAGGATAACTGCCTTTTATATATTACTAATATTATTACAGCTAAATTTTTTTTCACGCAAACCGAGTCGCGGGCAACAGCTGGTAATATTATAAATGCGAATGTTCAGATGGATGGATGGATCTTGGTGAAATTTGACATAGATGTAAAATATACTGGAAGAATAAATAGGCTACTTTTAAAGTTTTTTAATTCACACAGACGAAGTCGCATGCAACAGCTAGTATATACAATTTTTTTTTGAGCAAGCGGCCATATAAATTCATCAAAATAGCTAAGTGTTTACTGCCCATAGACATCTTTGCAATTTATTGCAGATACTTTGCCTAACTTAACTGTGATAAAACAATCTATACATACCTAAGTCATTACTTGTTTCATTATGTATCCCGCTGCTTGATGGAAATTCACACAAATTATCCTCTCGGTTACATATTGACTCTTCTGTAGCGGAATTAGTATTCTCATCTTCGGAATCATCTATACTAATAACTTGAGTGTAGAATGTCTTTTTGTTATCTCTTGTGTTCACTGTACAAATATTGTCAGTGTTTTCATTAATTTCATTTGTTTCTTGTGTGTTTTCATCCTCTATTTTTTCCACTTTGACATTTACGTTGAACGCAATCTGTGAATTGTCTTCCATATTGTTAGATTTTAACCTCTCATTTTATAGTTGTTAACCTGAAATTTTTTATACCATTTTTTTATACTGGATAGCAAAAACAAGCAACCATTTGTTGCTAAAATACTGCCTCAGAGTAAATTTTAAAGTAATTCAAAATCATATATGTAAATAAAAATCTATTTTATGTTTGTCTCCTATGTTACTCTACCAGGATATTAATCATAATTACATATTATGAAAAATTCAAGAATTTAAACCAAATAACTATTAATTTTATAATTTTACATGTAAACTACGCATTATCTTACTTATTTCAAGTATATAAATAACTGTATAACAAGATGGGTACTAAAATCGTCATTTAACTTTTTAACGAAATGAGGCTATGTCAATTTCATCATATTAAGTTAGGTTATATAAACATTTTAAAAATGTTAATATAAATTTAATATCTATGTAAAATTCCTTCTTTATTTTATATATGTTGTTCATAAGGGGCGATTTACGTAATAAAATTATTTTTGAGTAGTATAATTTTATGCATCTTTTTAACTACCCACAATACGTTAGTTAAAAGATCACAAAACCTATAATATTATTCAAAATCTATATGTATATTTCTTTTCTCACATTACGTATTGCGTATTATAAAACCTAATAAAAATATGGCGGTACCTGACGCTGACATTCTCGTTCCTTCCTTTTTTGAAACTACCATGCATTACTATTTCAGTAATAAACCAATTTCTACATCGTTTTAGTTAACTTAATCCATTTGAATAGTTTTATAGTCCAATTTAATGAAATATTCACTTGTCACAACACTTGTATGAGCTAATGGCGTTGGTAGATATTCAATTAATGTACATAAAAGTTAAGTATTTGCCATATTTTTATGTTTAAGCACAGATTTTTAAAGCACATATATTGTTTTTCATGCGTTATTTTACAATTAAACGTTATTTAGTAACCACATTTATCATTATTGTCGGGTAGTATCAAGTAGTCAAGTACGACAAAATGGAAGGTCAGGTAAAATAAAAAAATGACTATACGACGGTATTCAAGCATTGTCATTTGTCGCAAAGACCAAAGAGTAGGTAGTGTCAAAACCTTTTAATTCAGTAAAAAAATTAACATTTCTCAATTTACCCGATCCTTAAGATCGTTTTCGATTTGCACTAAACTTTATAATGTTAAAATTTCTTTCAAGATAAAAGTTCAAATTATGTTTGGCCACTAAAAGTGGCAACTGAACGTATCTCTTTTTACCTTTTTATGTACTCTTTGATATTTAACTGTCAAAAGAAAAAAAACATAACGTAAACGAAACAAACAACTATTATTTATTATTAAATGAGTTATCGCCCATTTCACGCGTAATTAGAAAACTTAGTATCCTATGCGTTTTTCCAGATTCAGACAGGGATCTACATATATGCAAAATTTGATTTAGATCCATTCAGGCGTTCTGGAGATACATTATAACATCGATCCAAGATCCAAACTTTCTGATTTATATTACTAACTTTTGCCCGGGTATCCAAGCGCGTGCAACTATAACACACTTAGTAAGTAGCATATGTCTTTTTCCTGACTAGATTCTATATCTGTGTTAGATTTCATCAAGATCCATTGAGTCATTCTACCAATGTACTTAGACCTAGACTTACCTTCTAAACTTTCGCACTTCTATTATTAGATTTAAAGTCTGGAAGACTTACAGACAGAGATTATCAATTAGTCTGTATTTTTTATGTGTGCGTCTCCGCCCCTGGTGCTCCAATTTTAATTTTTTTTATAAAGGAAATATTAAAAGACAGTTGCAATTATATTTATTTAATAATCAAGATTGTAACAAATTAAAACATTGTAAGGCTGCAAATGATATTAAGCTATACCCATCCATAGCTTGCACTATTATTTTATTTAACACCTCCATACATTTAATTTCTATACTTTTTGAATCAACTAAAGGATCATTTGAGATTATTTTATAATTTGGATTCCATTTCTTTCTCCAAATATTACTTATGGAACTTTTCTTCAAATACTTCTCATCTTCGGTACTTTGTGAACATATTTGTGAGTTTTGATTTTTAATTATTATATATCTTTTTAAAAGACATTCTAATATATGTAGTATATAAGATAAATTCTCTGTTTCATATATATTATTTATTTCTAATGAATCATTGGTTAGTTGTATTGTGCTTAATATGTTTGTTATTTTTTCTATTGTATATTTTATTATATGATTTGATCTATTTAAAAGGAATAAGCGATTTATGTTGTTATCTTTTTTGAATACCTGAAATTTAATTAAAAATTAATATGTCTCTACTGATTGTGCTTGGAGATTGAATGTGGCTACAAGGGTAGAGGAAAGACCAAAAAAAGTATGGAATGACTGTGTAAAAGAAGATATGCATAAGAAGGGGGTAGACTCAAATATGACGGCTGATATGATATGTATGGAGGAGTACACACTGTGCCGACCCTCGATAGGGATAAGGGCAGGTTGATGATGATTGTGCTTGGAGCCGACCCTAAGTGAGACTATGTGATAGTGAATGCTGGTCCAGTGCGGGTTGACTTCACACATATCATTGGCTTTCTCAGATATGTGCAGCATCACAATGTTTTTCTTCCTGGATGTTTAGATTTCAGTACTGTCCGAATAATTGCTTAACAACTGTGCATCCTGACATATCTCTATGTATTAATATAACTAGCTGTCGCCCGCGGCTTCGTCCACGCGGAATTAAAAGAAAGCTTAATAAGCCTATGTGAGTTTTCAGACTATTTTCTACATGTGTGCCAAATTTCATCAAAATCAGTTGAGCTGTTCCAGAGATATCTTCAAAAAAACAATCATCCATCCATCCAAACATTCGCATTTATAATATTTAAAAGCTTGCACTCGACTCACTACTTTGGGTCATATGATTTGCATGTATGTTGGTTTGTAATTGTAACATCCTGAATCGTAAACGAGTGAATAGATTGATATATAAACACGGCTAAACACTCGCGTATATTCGTCCGGTGGCGGCACCGACTAGTTTCGAGCCCATCGGGGGCCCTTCATCAGGATGAGTGGTACTCACTTGAAACTAGTCGGTGCCGCCACCGGACGAATATACGTTAGTGTTTAGCCGTGTTTAAATATCACTTTAGTATAATGTGACACGAAAGTTTGAATAATTTGAGTGAATAGATTTTGACAAATGAGGTGTCATTCGATTCGTATTCTTACAAAGAGTGTCAAAGAGTTACAGTTAGGTTATTAGTATTAATGTTTTTTTTTAAACTTACATCTTCATCATATGATTCACCTTCATAAATATCTTGAAGTAAATTATCAATTGATGATAAAACTTCTTCTAGGAACAAAAAATATTTTTCTTCAACATATAATTTGTCTATCAAACGACCTAACACCTATTAAAATAAAATTACTTTAAAGTTTCGTAAGAATACGCCAATGGCCTAAAGGTACGTGTCCATTTTCCCGTACGGACTCACCGGATGGCCCGCAATTTTAGTTTACTTTGTTAGACAAAGCAAATCCGTTTAATCCGTGCGTGCGGTGCTACTGACGCGGAACAATGGACGCGTAGCTTAAGGGTCCAGTTTCATTGGTCATTAACGCCCGCATACGCATGCGGTGCTAGAGAGATTTCCTATTCACGCATTCCATAACGCTCACATGCGAGTACTAGTCATGGTAATTTGAATAAAATTGATGATCTGCAGATCACTTCATAGTTCAAATGATTGAAGCTATGTTTAACTGGATCGTTGTTCAGCTCAATTTGTTCCTGCGTAGTTATGATTTGCATTTGTAGCCGCGAATTTAGTTATTGAGGTGCAGTCCAACGGTTCAAGTCTGTGACCTAAACTTTTGATCCGGTTAAGAGCTGATTTACACAAATCTAACGAGAACCGTTTCATTTAGTTATTAGTATTCGCATGCGTTGCGGATAGTCCGTACTTTTCGTAACGCATTTGCGTTAATCTTTAGACCTTATGCCGGGACTTTACGCATAACGACCGAGTTATCGACTAATGGAAATGCGCCCTAATAAGTTCCGATCATATGCTTATAGGTTCGATTTCCTTTCTCCGTCGAAAGCTTAGTTTAAATGGTTACAAGAAATATTAATAAGGTTCAATATTGTGCAATTTTTTTCATAATTATTAATTCAATGTTTACTTACCCAAGATATTTCAATAACAATTTCTTTAGCGGCCAAAACTAATGGACTGTTTAATATAAAATTAATTAGACTTCTAGCAGAATGGTTGACCAAAGTATCTTGGGTTTGTTGATCTGAAAATTTATAACTATAATTTTCTTATATTGTCGTTTCCGAGTGAAATAAATCAAGTTCAAACAAAATTCGTTACATGAAAGAGAGAGGAGATACAATATTTATGGGAGAAAAAGAGAGAGCCTTCTAATTTAAACACGAGAGAGAAGGAAGATATATTGTAGTTTGAAGAAAAGAGATGCAACTAGTCAACAAACTTACGCGATTTAAACGAACTTCTGCTTTGCGAATCACTTTTATATCCAGAATCCGACCAAGAACCATCACTTTCTTTATTTTTTCTTTCTAAATATATTTTTAATCTATTCAATTCTTCTATGATTTTAAACGGTACTATTTCGAATTGAGAATTTTTGTCTATATTATCTGTGAAATTAATTTCGTCATTTTGTTTTTGAATTTGACTATTTATATCTTCAAAATCTTTATTACTTGGTTTATTAATTTCAATATCTTTAAATGTGATATCATTTAGTTTGTCTAAAGATTTATTTCGTATATAATCAGTGTTTTTATATATTTGTGCTTGATATGTGTCATTTTCTTTATTTTGTTGTTTTTGTTTCGTTTTTGTCCAGTCTTTTGTTTGATATAAAAGATTTTTTTGAATTTCTATAAATTGAGTTTGGCTTTGACTTATATGTGTGAAGTGTTCTGTAAAATCTTCAGTGCTATGAGTTTGTTGGTTATCGTAAGTTATTTGGTCATCTGTCTTAGTGTTTGTAGAAACTTTAATATTTATGTTATTCGTATTATCTTGTTTATCTTTATTAGAGATTTTCGTGTCAGCAAAATCATTAATTTTAGACGTATTAATAATTCCTTTGAAACTATATAATTCTGTTTCTTGTGTGTCAAATGCTTGTGTATTTGAATTATTAAGATTATTTACTTTATTTGTAAATAGGTTTTTATCAATATTTCCTTGTGAAGGATTAGATGTATCGTATTCAGTGTTTTCTTTATATATGTTCATTTGATTATTAAAATTGTATACTACAGTTTGTTGAGAATCAAATTGGCTTTGAACATTGATATGGTTTAAAATATTTTCATTGTCTTTCTTGTTATGTTGTTTTAAATTTACTAAAATTTCATCTTTTTGTAAGTTTTGACTTTGTACATCTTCGCAATAAGTTGTTTGTGTATTTTGTTCTTCGTTATTTATCTGTAAAATACGATTGAAAGTACATAAGCGTCATCATCAACCTTTATGGGAGGGCACAGTATGTACTACTCCCGTACTGAAATGTTTTGGCTTCCAATATTTTCGCTAGCACGCTGCCTGTCTGACGCCAACCCCTCCTCGAGACTAAGCGTTTTACAGAATATCTTGTCACTACAATTGCTGATCTAAAGATGGGTGTTACTAACTAGCGGCCTGGGCCTGGTTATGTACTTCAGAATACTAAGGTGTCGGAAATGACGATAAGGTAGGGCAAGGTAGGGCGACCTACCATGGCACTGGGCAATAAAGGGGAGCTTGAGGTGTGATATCCTATCTTTGGAAAATTTCTCCCGATACCATTAAAAACGGGACGCCGCAAAAATCTCGCCCAGGGCGCTGGTGTTATGGTCCTGAAGGTACAATCCTACATAGATGTAACTCAAAGAGCAAATGAACTTGGGCTGCCAAGATATTTGGAAATAATAATATCAGACTAGCAGTTGCCAGCGTCTTCCGCGAGGGATTAAAAAAAACTTAACAAGTAGCCTTTGCGTTCTTTCATACTATGTTCTACATCTTTACCAAATATCTGTAAAATCAATGCAGCGGTTCTGGAGATACCTTCTAACTAACATCCATCTAAACATTCGCATTTATAATATTAGTAAGAATTAAAATATGTTCACGCATCGCCATGTTTTCCTTAATTATAAGCGTTTGAAGAAATGACAAGAAATACCTCGTTATTAATTCGATTATTCTCCATATCCTTTGATGAGTTTGTAGTTATTTTAATTTCTTCTATTTCTATTAAATTCATATCCACATTCAATCCTTCTAGAATGTTCACGCTGACGTTTGTCGTTTGCGAATCGTTTAGATGTTCATCAACATTGTTTCCATCATCTTTTTCAACATTTTCATCATCAAATTTGAAATCATCACTGCATATAGTGACGTCCGAATCGAAATCCATTTTATCGATTTTATTTCTTATTCGATTAATATATTCCTCTATTGTTAGATTATTCGGTTTACTTTTTATAACGGCTATAGCGATTGCTATTTGATATTTCAACGTCACCTGTCGTGCTGTAAAAGGAGTAGTCCAGCAACAACATTAGTTGCATGAATGGGCCTCGTCCGCTGCAATACCACGACCACACAGAAGACACGCCTCAAGTGGCAGTAATTCCGCGTATAGATGAGTGTGCTTGCCAGAGGCTAAATTTTAACCTTCGTCAACTTCCCAATCTTTTCTTGTTAAGATGGGAAGGAGAAGTAGATTCGACGGAGGAGAGGACGTATAAGAGACTATAAGCCTATGACACTCAGGGGAATACGAATCAAATGAACCTCACTCAACAAAATCAGTTAAGCTGATAAATATCCATCCATATCAGCCATACATACATTCATGTAGCCATCTACAGAAACGTGTTAATGGAGTAAACATACGCTTAAAAGATCACCCTCTACTCGTAAGGTAAGATAAATTGTTAAGTAAATACCAAAAAATAAAAAGTTAGGTTAAGAAATGTTGGTTTAAGTTTCTTTCATACTATTATGATTTAACTAGAATTTTTTCCGATATTACTTAAGCTAAGAAGTAATTTCCATACATGACATAAAGATTTAAAATATATCAAAAATTTTAATTTAACGGTCTCTAATTACGTAAAAATGCAGTTAAAATATTATAATATGCAATATGCTTACCATAATCATCAAAATTCATTTCGTGGCAATCTGGGATTACTTTTCTTTATTGTATTCATTTTAACATATCACAAATACAGACTGCTCAAATTACGCCGGCAAAGCGGCAAAACACAACTTTAACAAAACAATTTTTTTTATTAGATATGACAAGCAAAAGGATTTTTAACGCTTTGTAAGGAAATTAGTGTTCGTAAAAAATACGTTTAAAGGATAAAAGTAATGTTTATAAACTTTAAGTTATATAAAATCATCTATAAAACAATATTTGTACTTATTTTTAAAATAATATGAATATTAACAAATTGAATGAAAATTTTAACAATTTAAATTAAAAATCAAAGTTGAAATTGGATGTAAATTTGGCTGTATTCACAAAAGCCTTTAATAAAAAAAAACTAAAATTAAAAATAACAAATTTACGTAATGTCAAAATGTCATTACTTTTTGATATTTATTCAAGTTTTATTTATTACCATTTGGAAAATGCATTTATATTACAAGTTAGATATATTTAAATGGCTCTTTATACAATATTATTTGGGATCAGTATTTTTATGATAGCTCTGGTTATCGCAGTTATTGAAAATATATTTTTCCATTGGAAACACGAACATACTATCGAAAGGACTTCTTTGGTTGCTGTCGAACGACCAGGTGAGTTGTTTTAATTATTAAACTAATCAGGTGTGCCAGGACTGTGTCATATTGAAATATACAACTCTGCGTCCCTTGTCTCGTTTGAATTGAACGTTTAAATTATGTAAACAAATAAATGTCAAATATGCACAGCGGCCATTACATTGTTTCATATTTTCAGTTTTCTTTAATTCCATGAAGTGAAATGGTAATATGTGAATAGCTAATATTATAAAGTTATGTAAGAAGTAGTTTACCGGAAATATTTTGTAATTTACTGCTGTAAAGAAGTGGAACAAGTAACCCGCGTCAGTGATTCCATCCAAGTGTGTGACTTTTAAACAGTAGATTGAACTTACTGAACAAGCATGCTGAATATAATACAATTGCAGATATCTTTGAGCAGCGCTCGCTTACTATTTCATCAAATTCAGGTTGCTGCTAGTATGTATCATCATCATCATCATCATCAGCTCATACGTACCCACCGAAGGGCTCGGAGCCTACCCTAAGTTAGGGGTGACTAGGCCATAGTCAACCACGCTGGCCATGTGCAGGTTGCATCACGATGTTATCCTTCACCGTAAGAACATCGGATAAATGTACATATGTAAATCGGAAATCAAAAACCCATTGGTACATGGTGGGCATTCGAACCCAGGACCTGCAGATTGCACGTATGCCACCTTTTAATATAAAAAACATAACGAGATGGTGAAGTGTTTTGTTTTACAGCGGTCAGTTTGATGATACGTACATCGAGATGTTTTTTCAAATGTCGCCAGTACGCAGATGGGAGTTGCGTGTACGACGTCATAGACAAATCGGATTCCCCGAGTAGCGGTTTTGAATCTGTGGCCAACTGACTTTTTTTTTCTAAGTGTAAATAAATGACAGTTAAATATTAAGTGTCAGTTTTATTCGAGTAGCTGTCGCCCGCGAATATGTCCGCGCGGGATTAAGAAAAAAAAACTTAATTAGTAGTAGCCTATGTGTTCTTCTAGACTATGTTCTACATCTATACCAGATTTCAGTGAGATATATGCGGCCGTTCTGAAGATACATTCTAACAAACATCCATCCATCAATCCAAACTTTCGTATTTATAATATTAGTAAGATTTGTCTACCAATGATAAAAGGCGTATTAAGAAATTTTGCGGGTAATTGTGTTATATTGTGATTTTATAGAGGTGTAATTCGATCCCTATGTGTCCTAAAATGAATTCAGTGAGTCAATTTTTAGGGTTCCATACCTCGAAAAAAAACAGAACTTATAAGATCACTTTGTTGTTCGTCTGTTTGTCTGTCAAAATCATTTTTCTCAAGGACGCGTGAAAGTATCAAGCTGGAATTTATTTTCAATCACTTGAACATAAACCGTGAAGCTTTTAAAAGCGTCAATAGCCTAATGGTTAAGGGTACGGATTTCCGACCACGAGGTCGGTGGTTCGAATCCCGACATTCGACTATTATCGTAAACCATATCCTAGCACAAGCATAGAGCTTAGTTGGAATGGTACAAGAAATATTAGTAAATTTACAAAAAAGTCTGCTAATATTTTTATATTATTATATAAAAAAAGCTATATTTTTCACAGATTAAAAATAAAAAGCAGTTAAGTATATTTTTTATTAATATTCAAAATGTTCATATAACATTTATTATTATATCTTCTTTTTCTTCTAGATTAGCGAAAACAACCGATACCGTATACGCTATTTATTTTTATAATATCAATATCGGACAGTAACTTTAAATGTTGGCCCAAAGACCTCATTACGTTGCCGTCAGGATCCTGTGGGTAGGTAGAAAAAAAAACTTTAACCAAATTACAGCATATTTTGATATTACGAAAACAGTGGTAGAGCCCGCTTTAACATATTCGCACGACTTGGCCCGGCTCGCCCGGTGAAATACCACGACCACACAGAAGACACGCGTCAAGTGGAAGCAATTTCGCGTTTTCGTCTGATGAGTGTGCGTCCCGGAGGCCTAATTTAGTCCTCTTTCCATTCCCACCCTTTTTTATAAGGAAAGGATGTGAAGTGAAAGTGGACTTTCCGGATAAGAGGATGTATGGAAATGTTTTCTGTCAGTGCATCCTCTCCTCCGTCGATTAAAGGTAGGCAACGCAAATGCAATTGCGTATGTCTATGGGCAACGGTCACTTCGCTATTTCAGCGATTTCAGGTGGCCGCTCGCTCGTTTGCCACCTTATGATATAGAAAAAAAATCTTATAGCCAGTCCATTTATAGAGTTCAGTGCAATAAACTTTGTTTTTAATATACCTTATCTTTATAAGTTGCTACAGTAGAAATGCCAGTCCTGCCAACTTGTCTCCAGAACTGCCAAGCGGGGTGTGTAGCGCTGTCGTAGTCGTACGGCAGTGGTAAAGTAGCTTCAGCTCGCATCTTCTCAAAATGATGTAGCTTATCTGAAATATAGGTTCGGTTTATCGACTACCCTCAGATTATTAATTGGTACTTGATTAGTGTAAATGTGGGTAGATGTAACATTTATTTATTAACCGTAGTTTTTAAATGCGTGCGTTGCACAGGTGAATTTAAATAACATAAAAAATTGATAATACTTCCCGTTGGTTTCTGAAACCGAAATGTCTTTAACAAAACAAATATAACAATATGTTTTAATCAAGGATTTTGGTCTCAGAAGCTCACGGTTAGACGTATAATATATCTGATTGACTGTACTCCTGTCGAACTCATTGAAGAATTGAAAATTAGCTAACCCGTTTATGTTACAAATGATAAATCTAGCCAAAAACCGTAGTGTCAACTCTTATGTAAATCCAGCTCGAAGGACCAACCTGGTCTGATATGTCGCACGTGCACTCTGATATATTTATCCCGGTCATGTCGCGCTGGCTCGAAGTAGAAGCCCAGCATTGACATCACCACCATAGCAGCATGCTGTCTGTGCTGTTTACCTTCGAAAAGCTCCAATACTCCGAAATGCTTGAAAGAATACAAATATTACTATAGACCAGTAAAAGCTCTTTATTCGCGGGCTAATGTTCAATACGAATACAGAAATAATGTAAATACAGAAACCGTGAATAAGGAATGGTATGAAATTATAGGAGATATGTTTACACAATAAAGTCTTGTTCAAGGTCAGTCGTGATTTTCAAGATGGCGGAGCAATTCTACAATTGACAGCTAGTAGCTATGCTTGGGCTAATCGAATAGAAGATTCGCGTCGACTATTTAATGTGTGTACAGAGCAAAATGCGATATTTGCGACACAAGTAAGAAAATGCTTTGTGTACGAAAGGTTTTAGGGTTCGGTTTTTGTACAATAAAGTGGGCACTATTAATTGTAAAGTTATCAGTCACTTATTAATAGCGCGTCATCTTTCGACATCACTTGACATCAGATGATTAGTCAAGTTTGGTTTAATCGTAAGAAATAGTGTTTCAACAAACTCGTAGTGGACTGATCTGATCTAAATCTATCGAAGTGTTTCTCAAAAATAGCAAACGCTATGCAGTTTCTCCAGCTATGAAATTTATAGGCTTAACACAAAACTTCTACCAATGAGCTGATATATAAACACGGCTAAACACTCACGTATATTCGTCCGGTGGCGGCACAGACTAGTTTCGAGCCCATCACACAGTGAGCGACGAGCAGCGTCCGCGAAATAATACCAGTACCACTTATCCTGATGGGCTCGAAACTAGTCGGTGCCGCCACCGGACGAATATACGTGAGTGTTTAGCCGTGTTTATATATCACTTTAGTATAATGTCTACAAAAGTTTGAATACCTCTACCAATGACTTTAAGTCAGTCATGGTCAGACATGGCTAGTGCACTCCTAGGCCCCGAGATACAGGCTCAGCCTAGTTCGGGGTCTGCAAGATACTTCAATGTATATATATTATTCTAACGTGTTTTTGTGAAATAAATTTATTCTTATTCTGATTTGATGTTGGGACATAACAGTGTTTAAATTAGAGTATTAGGGTCGTATTATATCTTGTAACCATTTCAACTGAGATTCAAACCTACAAACACGTGATTGGATGTCTGTGCCATTAGGCTATTAGCATTTTTATCCACGAGTCTCATTTTACTGTTCGCGTTGTATTAATTGTCGATTCTGTAGTTTAAAAGAAATAAAACAACGCCCCAGTACAACAATTATTTAATTCTAAAACATATTACTAAATGAACAAGTTTGCAAAAAAAATTGTTTTAAAGTATCAAATGCACTAATTCACTATTAAATCCGATTAAAAAACACTTTCGAAACACAGTTTTTTCAAATTTAGAATTTTTCATGATCTTTGATGTCTTTTGACGTCCATCTTGAAAAGCATATTTCGCGCCTTTTTGCACTTTTTTCTTAAGTCAAATGCACCTTTCAGCCAATAAGATTGTGTCAAATGAACAAATTTTATTACATCCGTTTTTTAATTTGCAGATCTTTCTATAATGCTAAAAATTTAAATAGAATATGTAGCTAATTGTTAAAAGCATGAAAACAAATATCATAAGAACAAATACAAACATAGTCTGAAGCAATTTATATGTTTATTTAAACAAAATAACGTTCAATTTTAAAAAATTAAAATCCAAAGTAAACACACGTTAAGAGAAAACTTTTTAACTATTTTTATGAAAAATTTCGTGAACGTGTTTCTGAACCAGCCAGAACTTTATCCTTAAAATAAAAAAATCGTTGTCAATGAATTATGGTCGAATTTAGACCAATATTCATTGGCCACAAATTAACTGAAAACTTTTGATATTCATTTTCATAGCATAGATATCTTCAATAAGTAGATTTTGCTTCAAACTATATTATCTTTGCGAGTAATTAAAACACAAACATAGCAAGCTATTTAAAAAAAACAATAATTCAGAAGTAATATAAACTTACCGAGAAATTTTTGAAATGTAACATTTCGAAAGAAAATCCTTTATTTATTAAAAAAATCACATCATGAACCATCGATTTAAAATTATTCATTCATCATTCTCCACTTCTTCTATAGCTGTGTCATTTTCTTCTGTATTATCACTTTTTTGCCTCTTCGCTGTATGTCGAATGGAGTTAAATCTTCTCATAACAAAAGACCAATGTGTCAGTAACTCTGACATCTTCCTCTCATACTCTTCTCTCAAGCAATCTGGATTCAATTCCAACCATTCTATAGCATCTTTGCATTCCTTAGTCAATGTTGATATTTCTTTGACAGATAACATTTCGATATTCTCCGACACAGTTTGTTTCACGCTATAAACATATCCTTCCAGTTGATTCCTCACTTCTAATCTTCTTTTATTCTCTCTATCTTCTTCTTTGAATGCCTCAGCATCTGCTATCATTTTATTAATCTCTTGCTGGTTCAATCGATGTTCATTTGTCACAATTAATCCGTTTTTGTTGCCCGTACTTCTATCTTGTGCGTAAACTGATAATATTCCATTAGCATCAATATCAAAAGTTACATCTACTACAGCAATACCTCTTGGAGCTGGTGGTATGTTATCCAATTCAAAGACACCTAATAAATTATTGTCTCTGGTCAATGCTCTTTCACCCTCAAACACCTCTATGGTCATACTTCTTTGGTAATCCTCTAATGTTGTCAAATCTTTGGTCTGACGACAAGGGATTGGTGTGTTACGATCAACTATCTTATACATCATTCCCCTAGCTGTTTCAACACCTAGTGATAATGGCACAACATCGACAAGTAAAAGATCCTGTATCTTCTTGTGCCTTTCACCAGATAATATAGCAGCTTGGATCGCAGCACCACAAGCCACTGCTTCTTCTGGATTCAATGTTGATGATATTGATCTTCCATCGAAATATTCTTGAACTAATCTTCTTATCTTTGGTATTCTCGTACTACCCCCAATAAGTATAACATCATTGATATCTTCTTTCTTCATTCTTGCTTCTTTTAAAGCTTGCTCCACATATTTTATAGTATCTAAAAACAAATCTGAACATAACTCTTCGAATAGTGATCTACTAACTTTACCCGTGTAATCCAAATCGTTGTACAATGATTCGATTTGCAACGTTGCTTCGGTGGCAGATGTTAGAAATCGTTTGACTCTCTCAGCGGCAACTTTGAGTCGACGGAAAGCTTTCGCATTGCTTATTATCTCTTCACCGTAACGCTTTTTAAAATCTTCAGCGAAGTAAACTGCTAGACGATTATCAAAATCTTCACCACCAAGACGTGTGTTACCAGCCGTCGATTTCACTTCGTACACAGGCCCACTAGATATTGTTAACACGGAAACATCTAATGTACCACCGCCTAAATCATAAATTAATACATTTTTTTCGCTCCTAACATTTCTATCCAAGCCATAAGCTAATGCCGCTGCGGTTGGCTCATTAACAATTCTTAAAACATTAAAACCGGCAATAACTCCCGCAGCCCTAGTCGCTTGTCTCTGGCTATCGTTAAAATACGCGGGAACTGTTATAACTACATCATTGACTTTCCTTTTTAAATATAATTCAGCCACCTCCTTCATCCTGAAAAGTATCATAGCACTTATTTCTTCGGGCGCGAACGCTTTCCTTTGATTCTTATAAGAAACAATAATTTTTGGCTTACCCTTGTCGTTGATTACTTCGAATGGCCAATGGCGTAAATCCATTTGCACCGAAACGTCGTCATAACGACGACCTATCAAGCGTTTCGCGCCAAAAATTGTGTTTGTCGCATTTGAAGTCGCCTGATTCTTTGCTGCCTCGCCAATGAGACGTTCCCGGGTCGTAAACGCGACGAAAGATGGCGTCGTTCTGTTACCTTGCTCATTTGTTATAACTTCCACTGAACCTTTCTTCCATACCGCCACACACGAACTGGTAGTACCCAAATCAATTCCTATTCCGACCATTTGAAACGTTTTTTACACGCACCAATGTTTGCCACTTCACAGTAGTGTTCGAAACTGCCGCGTAGACGCGCTGACCTGTATTTATACTTTCACCAATAGCATGATAGAATTTTCGAGATCAATCCGCGTAGTAACCAATCAGAAACCGGTATTCGTAGAAGTTTCTAGAATAGGGTTGCCAGATGGGAGAAATTTATTTTTTACTTTTGCATTAAAATTTTAAATTTTGTTTCTTTTTTTGGAAAAGTCATAAACTAATATGGAGATAAATGTTTCATAAATAAGAAAAGATGCCTTAATCTTAATTGCATATTTTAGTATCGAAATATGCTTAGAATTATTTTAAATAATTGCAGAAAAAAATTAAATATATCACAAATTTTATCATTAAAGAAGAAACAAACGTATTATATACCGCTAATGAGAATAAAAACTTTATTTGTTGCCACAAAGTTTTCTACCAATAATAAAAACTACGAAATTGTAATTTTGTGTTTTATCTGGTCACCCTACTACCGTCTTTGACGTCAATCTGTAACGTCAATACGTTCCAACATCCAACTGTTTAATGTTTATCAAGCTATCCTTTTCTTTCACACGTTTCAACAATATAGTTGTCTCTTACAGTATTTGAACATTTTAAATATCTGTTAACTATGTGTCGCCGGCGACTTTGTCCGCGCAATTAAAAATACTAAATAAGAAGCCGATGTGTTCTTCCATACTATATTCTACGTCTATACCAAATTGCAGCGAGATTCGTTATGCCGTTCTGGAGATACCTTCAAACAAACATCCATCGATCCATATAAACATTCGCATTTATAATATTAGTAAAAAGTAAGATAAATCAATACTTGGTAACGTTTGTTAGATTTTTTTAGTGTAAAATACAATTTAAAAATATTAAAAGTTTGAAGAATATTTTGCAAAAAGCCTCCCCGGCGGGGAATCGAACCCCGGTCTCCCGCGTGACAGGCGGGGATACTTACCACTATACTACCGAGGACTTGAAAAGAAATGCGAAATTAAATTACGAAATCTACGGAAAAAATTCGCATTAATTATCATTTTATGCCTTTTTTATTGAATAAAAGCTAACAAATGAAATAAAAAAGATTTGATTTGATCACTACTTTTGCATAGACAACATTGTAACAATAATCACCAACATTAAAAACTGAACTGACGGCAAAAGCATAACTTTTTAGTTATTTCCTAAAAATAAAATATCTTGGTTAAAATAAAAGTTAAGAAACTTCTAGACATAATCTCTTACTAATTTTAAAATTAAAATCATATTGACTCATGAATTATTTATTTTATGTCTACAAGAGTTCCATTTACCATCTTACTGTTAAAGAAAAACAAATCTTAACACTGTCGAATAAGATTGTTATTAGCATCTACCAGACCCTAACTCCAGATACACGAAATATTTTCTTAATGTGTTTTCTAGAAACATAAAAGAATTCTGGAATTTTCTCAAACTATAAAAACCAAGAGGTTTTAAAATTTAAATGAAACAAGTCAAAAATATTTGAAATCAAATCAAAACAAATTACGTAACAACGCCATCTATTTAAAAGTGTCAGTCCAAGATGGCTGCCGAAGCATGAAGTGTTAAAATTTGTCAAAGTATTATTATATATTAATTTAATTTACATCGACAAGAGATATTAGTTATTGTGCATATATTTGATTAGGTAAATAAGTTTTTCTTTTAATTTTTAACCATATTTTTGTAACAAATATTCTATTCACCAAAAGAAAATGTTGAAGAAATCATCGTTAATTGTAAAGCGGTGAAATGACTGGTGAGTTTTTTTTTTTTAATTCAAATGTGTAAAAGACCTTTAGGTTTTTAGGTCATGACTTTTAAATCTTACTAATATTATAAATGCGAATGTTTAGATGGATGTTTATTTGAAGGTATCTGCAGAACGGCTGAATGGATCCGGTTGAAATTTGACATAGACGTAGAACATAGTCTGGAAGAACACATAGGCTATTATTTTTTTTAATATCACGCGGGCGGAGTCGCAGGCGACAACTAGTGTAAAATATAAAACGTTGAAATGACAGGTGAGTTTTTTTTTTAAATTCAAATGTGTAAATGCCCTTTAGGTTTTTAGGTCATGACTCAATAGTCTGATATATTTTAAAATTGATTTATAGCGTACGACATAATTGTTGCTTTATCAAAGGTCAACAACGTTTAATATATGAAAGTTGATGGACAACTTTTTTATATTTAATTTCTACTATCTTATTAACTTTTTATCAAATTTTGTTGCATTTTATTTATCATTTTTTTACTTTGTAATAAACGAACAATACCTCAATTACAGAAATGTAAAATCAAATTCATTTCATGCGTTTACAAAACATAAGTATAGATGGCTCTATATTAAAATATACCAAGATGAATTCAATCTTAGGGAACGTAACCATACTAGGTGACCCGTTTAGGGGGGGAGGGCGAGCGGTGTCTTTAAAATACTACGGTCAGTCATAGGAGCGGGGGGTGGCTCAGATTTTAGTCACGTGATCGTTACTTGTTTTTTTTTTCATAATACATAATTCACTAGTAATTTAAGTATGTATGCAGTCTTATGCTATAAAGAAGAGTATGAGCCAAATTATTTCTGTTTTCAATGTTTACCTGTGATATGATCAAAAATCATAATTATGAAAACGTAAAAACTAAAAGGATGGAGGGGTCGAAAAAACTAAAAAATAGATCACGTAGTATGGGTATGTTCCCTTACTTCTTTGTCATATTATAAATGCGAATAATTAGATGGATGGATGGTTGGATGTTTGTTTAGATATCTCCAGAAAGGCTGCAAAGATTTCGCTGATATTTGGCATACATATAGAACATAGTCTCAAAGAACACATAACCTACTTATTACGTTATTTAATCCGCGCGGACGGAGTCTCGGACGACAGCTAGTATATGTTAATATTATCAACAATGCTTACTTGTTTGCCACCAACTCTGCCAGTCACGTAATCAGGACTCTGATCAAGAACCAAATAGTCTTGGTACTTGTTTACATCATATTCATTTATTTCTTTTATATGTACGCAGGTTTCAGCTTTTAATATACGATTAACTTCATTCAATCTTTGTCTTACTAAATCTAAATCGTAATCTGTAATTAATAAAAATACAGTAAAATTATGGAGGATACGAAAGTTCTTTTTTTTATTTAGAAACTTCTTTAAAATACATCCATATATTTAAGCGTAAAGGTTTTATAACGCTATTTAATTCTGTAATTTAAATCTATTTTTAATAATTTTTTTGTTCGAAAAACAAGTTGCCATTCATTTGTCAAAGAGCGCCATCTATTAGCAATAGATTCAAATTAAATTTTTCCCGCGAAAATGTAAACAATATTAACAAACAAAAAAACGTTGCGCCAGATTTTATTTGTTTTATAAGGTAGAAGTTTTGTTGTATTTTTAACTAAAATCTATAGAATCAGAATATTTTTATTGATAAAAGATTTATTTCATTAGGTTAGGTTTGATGTTAAAAAATAATTTCACTGTTGAGAAGCTTCACTATCCCCGGATGACATACCCACTGACCTCTATAAATGGACTGGCGATACGTGATATTATGTGCTTGTTTGATTTGCGCCATTTTGGCGCTGATAGTACTGGTGGTGTGAATTCGAACTATTAATATACAGAGAATTAACTGTCACGTAACTTCAACAGGCGCGTGTAAGGAACGAAACAAAAACTCTCATATCCAAGCAATCGCCAATCCATTTATCAGTTTTTTTTTTATATCATAACGTGAAAAACGAGCGAGCGGCCACCTGAAATCGTTGAAATAGCGAAGTGACCGTTGCCCATAGACATACGCAATTGCATATGCGTTGCCTACCTTTAATCGACGGAGGAGAGGATACACAGAAAGAAAACATTTCTATGCATCCTCTCATCCGGAAGGTCCGCTTCCACTTCCCATCCATTCGTTATAAGAATAATTTTGGGACGGCAAGAGGACTAAATTAGGCCTCCAGGATGCACACTCATCAGACGAAACGCGGAATTGCTTCCACTTGACGGCTGCCTTCTGTGTGGTCGTGGTATTTCACCGGGCGAACCGGGCCAATTCGTGCGAAGATGTTAAAGCGGGCTCTACCACTGTTAGGTTAGTCCAAAGCCTATATTGCTTGATTTGTTTTTAATTTCGCGCAAACAAAAGCAACAACTTATATGACATTACTTACATTTTAATGAATTTTTTATATAATATGGCACAACATTGTTGGGCCATCTTCGTTCTGAATAAAACTCCAAATTGTCTTTAGAAAGTTGTACAGTTTTCGGTGCTTTTGCTTCTGATTTCTCTTGTATTTTTCTCTTTTCTTTAGCCCTTGAAATGCAAAAGGATTATTTTTTTTTCATGTCACCGTAAAATTGTTATCGGTCAATTTATTAAATCATTTGACATACGTGAAATTTGTGAATAACCTAATAAAAAAATGTTACCGCGGATTTTGCCAATGTATAAGAATCTATACGAAATTAATTTGCTTTACGACAGTGGAATATCACACTTATCCAAAATCTGGTTCAACTTTTATCAAAGACAAAAAAGTTTTTATTCAAATCAAAAACATAATAATAAAAAAAAACAAAAATATTTAAAAAAAGAATGCTGAACTTTTTTTTTCTGATGTGAATCACGAAGCAAATGTAGATAGGAAAAATATCCTATTATCTATATATATAAAAGGATTAAATAAAAATTTACTGATACTGTTTAAAAATTTATTGATAAAAAAAGATCGTTACCAATTATCAGACATTTTTTTCTTCTGTGTTCGATGATTTTTCAAAGTTGGTACCTTTTTGAATATTTTCTCTTTCGATTTCGTCTCAAGTGACATATCTGATTCGAACATCTCCGGTTTTTCATCTCTTTTCTGTTTGTGGACGCTAAAATGTAAATATATTTTAATGTTTCATCATTATACTAACTGTCACCCTCGACTCCGTCCGCGCGGAATTACGAAAAACATAATTAGTAGCCTATGTGTTCTTCCAGACTATATTCTATATGTATGACAAATTTCATTGTGACACGTTCAACCGTTCTGGAGATACCTTCAAACAAACATCTATCCATCCATCCAAACATTCCCGTTTATAATCATCATCATCAGCTCACTATACGTCCCCACCGAGGGGTTCGGAGCCTACCCTAAGTTAAGGGTAATTAGGCCATAGTCAACCACGCCGGCCCAGTGCGGGTTAGTTGACTTCACACATATCTTTGAATTTCTTCTCAGATATGTGCAGCATCACGATGTCTTCCTTCACCGTAAGAACGTCGGATAAATGTTTATATGTAAATCAGAAATCGAAAAACACATTGGTACATGTCGGTATTCGAACCCAGAACCTTCAGATTGCAAGTCAAGTGCTTAACCCTGAGCTACCGACGCTCTCTCTACATGCTATCATGCACGAGACGCTCCATTTATAATATTAATAAGGTGAGATTAAATTAGCATTTGCCAGCGATTCTGTGACGGCGGAATTAAAAAAAAACTTGTAAAAATGTCTATGTCCAGTCTATGTCTCCCAGGGATGTAGCTTCACAACAGTGATAGAATTTGTTACATCACTTTAGTAGTTTGTAAGCATATTCAAAAGTAATAAATCATAAAAAAAATCTTTCCTCATTGTAATATTGAACGATGAAATTGCGTCAACAGATAAAAGAAAAATTTAACACAGGTAAATTTAATGTTAAAAGTGCATAAAAAAATAAATCGTTAACTAATATTATTTCTCACCGAAAATCACCGAAGCGTCTTCTAATATCCGATGTTGAATCTTTGAAGATTTCTTTCTCGATTTTAGTCGATTTCGTTTCTATATTTTTAGTCTGTTCCGTTGTTTTAGTTGTATTTGCTGTCACTTTAGTCGTACTTATTATTTTAGTTTCTTTCTTTGTAATATCTTTTTTATTTACTTGCATTTTCTCTGTTGTACCTAAAGATCGTTTACGTCTTTTAGGTTCTTCTATAGTTTCATTGCCTATTCTAAATCTAGATTTTTCATATTTACTCAAATCTCTATACAAATTTGTCGAGAACGGATACTGCGGTCTGTGATTCGTTGAATATTTTAAATTACCGATTTTCGTTGATTTAATCATTTTACATTGGTTACCGGTAAAATGGCTACATCTGGCAACATTGTAATTATCAAATGAATTTGACGTTTCGCAGAATTCAGTTATATTGTCAATTGCGTGATCAACTATAGATTTGGTATATTTAGTTATTATATCGACCATTCCTAATACGTCTGATGTTTCCATTTTCGATTTAAGATCATCCGTTTCATTGCAGTATTTATTTCTAGCATTTTTTAAAGCTATTGCTGTAACTGCGTGGACTTTTTCTAATATGTCTTTAACTTCATTGTCTATGCCTAGATGATTTAAACTACTTTCTATGTCTGTTATATTTATTGGTGGAGCGGTTATATCACGATTAACTCTAAGACTAGGGCCGATAGCACTTAATTCTATGTCCCGTTTCCTTCTAGCAACGCCAGGGTAATTTTGACATTGATCTATCTTCTCCTGTCGATCTCTTTTCTTGCATTCAGGTCCGTAGATTATGTCTATTTTTCGTAAATCCATATCTGAAAGACCGTTACGGTTTTGACGTATCGTATTGTCCTGAAATTGACGAGTTTATATTGACATTTTGGTTACTAATCGCTTAGTGAAAAAGAGGTAGCTAGCGCCCATTCGTAGCCACTATTGTACAGTCAGCTGCTTAAATAAGTATACATTTTCAGAACATTAGATACTTGTATACGCCTTTAGTTTAAAATGTATGGATGCATGTATTCATTCTTATACTTCCATCTATACATACTTGTTTTTGTAAAAGTCGTTGTCGTGTCTACAAGTATCTTAATAAATGTTTACATATTAATGCAGCTGACTGTACTTAGATGCAACCTCAACGCAAGTGATCTGAGTGTATGTGCGCTTTAGTACAGCTTTTGTCTGCCCACTGTTGGATAGATATTCCTCAATGTCTTCCATCTGGAGATAGGGAGCCTCAAACTCCTGGTTTTCTACATTCTTCAGGCAAATAGTAATTAAAAAGTCCAAAAAACTTGCATTGACTGCACATTATGTTAGTCTGGAGACATTTTTAACTTTTCAATATATAATTTTTAATTCGCTTTCTAGGGTTCAATAGAAATTGATGTTATTGTGTATTGGCCAAATCCTCCAGTAAATCGAGCATACCTTGAATATGATAGTCCGATGTCCATTCTTACTGAATTCTCTTTCACCGAAATGCGTCACACTATTTACGTCATATTGTAGAGGACGTAACTCTTGCGGCAGCTTACCATCTTTGGAGAACAACTCCAATGCATCTAATAAAAGATTACGTAAGTCAATGAAAGGGGAAGGGGTGGGGACGCATAGAAATGGGAATCCTTTTTTTATGCGCCCCCTCCCAAGAAAAGTAGGCAATAGATGCGTTGCGACTGCGGATGTCTATGGGCAGCGGTCGTTTTGCTTGGTTTTTCCAGACTATGTTTTATATGTATGCCAAATTTCATCGAGATCTATGCAGCGATTATGGAGATACCTTTTAACAAACATCCAAACATTCGCATTTATGATATTAGTAACATTAATATCTTGATATTATCGATCTCGATCGAGTCAAGTTTTGTAGAAAAATGAGCAATCTTAATAATATTATAAATGCGAATGTTTAGATGGATGTTTGTTTGAAGATATCTCCAGAATAGCTGAATGGATTTCGATGAAATTTGTCATACATATAGAACATAGTCTGGAAGAACACATAGGCTACTAATTATCTTTTTTAATGCGGACGGAGTCGCGGGCGATAGCTAATCATAAGATATAATAAATACTTTTTCTTATCTATTTTAAATGCTAATTTTATTTATCTATTTAACTTTCTATCTTATCGTAACTTAATGATATTTTTTTATCAATAATTACCCCGAATTATAAACATACCGTTGTTACAGCCTGATATGATTTAAAATTAAAAAGATTCGCAAAACAAAGACGTAAATGAAACCACAGAATATTTTAAATTATTTTTATTCTTTAAATTAAATAAAACGTTAACAATATTTTTTATTGAACAATGATAATTATTGCATATTTAATTTTTACAATGGCAACATTTAAATGATTTAAAACCTTTTTTGTCTAAAACATTAGCATATTGCATTATTTTTTTTGGTCGTAATGAGTAATGACAGTAAAAATGGATGTTAACATGTTAAATTTTAATTCGACATTGTTCGTTTTTTTTGTTCAACAATGGCCGTACAAAGATTAACTTTGCACCTAAAATAAATTAGGTCGCCGATTACTATCGTATATTTTCCTTAATATACGATAGTAATCGGCTTTAACTATACATAAATGTGAAAAAGCGAATGTATTTAGCAAAACGATATTAAAATTAATATATAAAAATACACGATTTAAACAGAATACTCAAAAGTCGATTACATATAACGATATACGATTTTTTAATATATTGACATTTGACATCTGTCAATGAATCACACTGTACTTGGCCGAATAATGTTAAGCCATATCAATTAAAATTAAAAAAAAAATAAAAAAAAGGTATTTTGTACCACATAAATTACGCATTCGTAAATAAATTCATTTTAGTTGCTGCCAAAGAATTGATTTATCATTTTGGGTACTAGAAAATTGCCATTTCTTTTTTTTTTATAAAGTTACTCTTGTCTATTTTTACAATAAAACTTTATGGGCATGACAAAGTGTCAGTACAGGTATCGCAGTTGGCTCTTCAGGAGGTATCCCAGCCGCACCAGCTATATCTAAATGCGTGTATTTAATATTCTTATCTTCCAAACCTCCAACTTTGATTAGAAATCCAGCTGCCAACTGATGATTACGACATTTAGCTTCCGTGTCGTATTGCACCAGATCATCACCCTTACATTTACCAACATTCACTGCAAGATCTTCTGGTCTGATTGTAGACACTTCTATACCTTCAGCCATCCTTCCACCACTGAACTGTAGTCTAGCTGAATGATTAGTAGCCCTTGCGCTATAATTGTCCATCGCAGCGACGTAATTACCATAGCAAGCTCTAGCGTGACCAGTTAATGTTGCAATCGTATATAAATGAGGGTTCATTGCATTACCAGCTTCTTCAGTTAGCTTGAACAACGCATCCGCCATCGCTAGACGACCTTCAGCGTCTGTATTCGTAACCCTAACTGTCTTCCCACTTCTGGAGACCAGCAGTTCATCGGAGACATACGAATCTGATCCTACAGAATTTCTACATAGACACAGTACACCAACAACTTTTAAATGTGGCGGTTTAAGAATCGAACAGGCTTTGAGGAAACCAGCTACAGCAGCAGCTCCACTCTTGTCTCTTGACATGCCGGCCATTTTGCCAGAAATCTTGATATCAGCACCCCCTGTGTCGTAAGTCACGCCTTTTCCAACTAACATTAGAGTTTCGGTCACTCTACTGGAATCATGAGGTTTGTACTCCAATTCTACCATTCTTGCCTTATGTCTGTCTACATGATTAGCTGCTCGATTAACAGCTGCTAAAAGTGGATACTCCTGGGCTATTATTTTTTCATCGTCTATCACTTTAATGGTGATATTAGTAATGCCAGCAAAAGAGTTTTTAATGTATTCCACGATGTTAGCCGGTGACATTCTCTCTGGATCACCTCCGGCAATATCTCTCGTCATAATTCTAGATCTTTCTAAAGCTATAGCGTTTCTTATTACCCTTTCAAAGTCTTCCGTCTTCTTTTCTTCCGCGTACAATCCTAAACGAATGAAATTCTTCGTATCATCTCTCTCTCTCATCTGTAGAGGTATATAGAAAGCTTCTAATGCTCCAAGTATACCGATTAATTGGCCATCTGGGAAATTAACAATATCTTGGACGACCAACAATGGTTTCTTGACACCCGCATCTAAGGCGCGTAACATACCTTTCTTTACTGCATCTTTAATGATACTTGCATCGTGGTATGGTGTGACATTCCCAGTCGGAGCAAGTATTATCCGTCCTCCAGAAACGTAATCACAATGCCAAACTGTTGCTACTTTTTGAATATGTTTATCCAATTTACGTATTCCCTCAACGAAACTTCCAATATGACGCGGCAAAGATATATTCAATTCTTCAGGGTAAACAATAAGTATGACACCATCGTAATCGGGAGATTGAATATTCGTTTCTATAAATATATTCTCGTATAATTTATATTGAATTGACTGAGACATGTTTACGCGACGACGTTATAAATGCGACTAAACGTGGTAAACACAACACAATAGATGGTTCGTTGCATGATTAGGTTATTCCTAGTGACGCACGATGACTTGCTTTAAATCGATTACTCTTGTGTTCCAAATTTGAATCGATTTTGTATAATCTTAATCGATTTTATACACCGATTGAAAACAATTTTTTTATAAATATTTAATTGTATTTTATAGCAGAAAAATTAAAGCTTATAAAATATTGTCGATGAAAATCATATAACCTAAAATTGATTTTTTTTTATTGTTTTTAAATAGACAAAGGTTATTTATGAATGCACATTTTTTTGTTTGTATCTGTACAAATTGTTACCAATATATTATATAATCTGTTTAAATACGTCTGTTAGAATTAATACAAGGTCATCAAAACAAGGTCGATCAATTTAGAGTTTTATTGATGTAGACAGCGCGCATGGCATTTACTTTGCTACTTTATAGAAATTAGGTCAAGATCTTAAATGTTTCGACAAATAAGGGTTACTGCGGTAAAGAGAATTGTTTTATAGTAACTAGTTAGTTATGTTTTTTTCTTGTATTTAGGTGTATTATACAATTGGAATATTGTATAATATATGGCCTAACTTAGGGTAGGCTCCGAGCCCCTCGGTGGGGACGTATAGTGAGCTGATGATGATGATGATACAATTGGAATAGTTAGGTTTTTTTTTAATTACTTTTGCAATAACAGATTATTCGTGACGATAAGGCTGCTAATAAATTGGAAGTCTTATTTCAAAATAAGAAGAAAAAAAAAAACTTTTTATTGAACACTATTTAAAAAAACATGCGTATAGTTCTTTAGGGATATTTTTCTCATGTTTTTTTATTATTCATTGTAATTTCTTGAATTTATTATCTGTTTATTAAGACCGATACTATTATTACTAGTTGTCGCCCGCGACTTCATCTTCGCGAAAATAAAAACTTTATTAATAGCCTATGTGTTCTTACAGGTTATGTTCTACATCTATGACAAACTTCGCATATACTTTCTAACAAACATCCATTTAAACATTCGTATTTATAATATTAATCGTTCGATTTTTAAATTATGAAATGTCATAAAATATATTTTTAAAAATCGAAATCGATTTTTTTATTGCGAAATTCACATCACTAGATAATTTAATTTAATGTAACATAATGAAATTATCGCTCCGTTATCTCTGGTATTAACTTGGTTCATTTACACAAGTAATGTACACATTTTATGTTGCAAATGAAACAATAGAGCTATAAATCGTCATATAACTTACTCATATATATCTATTTAACATAACTAGCCGTAAACAACGACTCCAAATGTACGAAATTAAAAAAAATAGTAGTCTATGTTCTTCCAGACTATGTTCTACGTGACTAACATCGAGATGCAGCTGTTCAAACCATCTAACAAACTTCAAACTAATATTTATAGTAGTAAGTTATTAAGAAACGTAATATTTTTCGTTCCTCTTTTCAAATAACTTGCCCAAGGTCATCAACGCAATGAGCGTTGCCCTCTCTCCGCATCCCGTAACGCCCCAAATTAACGTTGTGTGTGCAGCGACTCGCGCGAAATAAAGAGCCAACAAGATTTTTTAAAACATTTATACAAATATAGCTGTCGCCCGCGACTCTGTCCGTACGGAAT
Source organism: Papilio xuthus (assembly GCF_000836235.2). NCBI lineage: Eukaryota > Metazoa > Arthropoda > Insecta > Lepidoptera > Papilionidae > Papilio > Papilio xuthus. Next base: position 342,310 of record NW_013528976.1, read on the forward strand.
TAAAATAAAAACATAATTAGTAGTCTATGTGTTCTATATGTATGTCAAAATTCATTTTGCCGGAAATACCTTCTGACTGAATTGCCACTGTTTGCCTTGAGGAGGCATTTACAGCTTCACCAGGCTTGAGGTGGCCGAGTGCAGATGCCTAGCCTAAACCTAGTTTAAGAGTAACCTTCGAACATACATCTATCTAAACATTCGCATTTATAATATTAGTAAGATTTCTTAAATGAAATAAATATAGAAAGATGTGCTAGTATCGTATTTAGTCTTTCTAATTTATTGTTTATCTGTCGTAAATATTTATTATCTTTTGTGTCATACAATTGTGTATTATTATGACATTATTTCTGAATAATATTACACAAATTACGTTATCTTAAATAACACAATATGTGATAACTCGTGTAAATATTAAGTCAATTTACGATAATACTGTCGCCTGCGACACCGTTCGCGCGGAATAAAAACACATGTAATTAGTTGCCTATGTGTTCTTCCAGACTATGTTCTATATGCCAAATTTCAATGAATGATGCAATCGTTTCGGAGATATCTTTAAACAAACATACATCCATCTAAACTTTCATTATATGTATAAGAAAGTGGTGTTAGTTACACTATTTATAACTCAAGAACGGCTTTACTGATATGCCTGAAAATTGGTGAGGAGGTAGCTTAGAGCCAGGAGACGGACATAGGATACTATTCATTCATTTTTTTGCCGAATTTATGCCGTGAACAGTTGCTTTTTATTTAACTTACTAATATTATAAATGCGAATGTTTAGGGAAAGGGTCGGAAGGGAAGAAGGCGAGTTTAAATCGGAACAAACATAAAACATTTGCATTCGCCTACCCTTTTAAATAGATTACTGCCCACTGGAGTCAAGGATCGTGACGACGTACGATGTTTATACTGACCTGAATCAATATTTTCAAACTGCACGTCAATATAGATGTCTCTGCTTGCGCGGTTGTGTTCAAATCCAAAGCCGAGAGCACGCATTACCATCATTTCCAACTGAGGAGACTTAAGACATGCGTAGCCGAGTGTTATCCGCTAAAAATATATTTCAAATAAATATTAAATGTATCCCAAAATTGTTGCGATGAGGACTGCGTAAATCTTTGGAGCCCCTTTCAATCAGAAGCCCAGTGCAGTCGTCAAACCACAGCCGTAAAGCCTGATATTACCCGAAATCAGTATTTTGAAAGAACGAGAATAAAATTTTGAATATTTATGGTTAACTAGCTGTCGCCCGCGACACCGTCCTTTTGAAATGAAAAAAAAAACAACTTAATTAGTTCGCAACAATTATTCGAATTTTTCTCACCTTTCAAACCTTTCCTAGACCTCCAAAAACATTTCAAGACCAAGATAAGATAAATTCGTTCAGCCAATCTCCAATTTCAGAGAGACTAACGAAAAAATTTGCCCGTTTTTGCAACATTTCTAACTGACGTTTCGCTCCTATTGGCGCAGCGTAATGTTAGAAACGAGATAGTGCTCCAGCGCGTCGCTATGAGCCGAAAATTCATGCAGACCGTCAAAAAGCGTAAAGTGGAATACTTGGGTCATGTGCTGCGGCATGACAGGTACAAGTTACTTCAGCTGATAATGATGGGCAAGATTGAAGGCAAGAGACGCGCTGGACGTAGGAAAAAATCGTGGCTACGTAATATTAGGGAGTGGACGGGGATTAGGTCAGCAGAGGAACTGTTTCGCTTTGCGCTTGACAGAACCAAATATTCCAAGTTAGCGGCCAACCTTCAAGACTGAAGAGGCACTAGAAGAAAAAGAATGTTATGTAAACTAACGTCCTCGTCTATAAATGGACTATCCAACAAAAAACGAATTTTTCAAATCGGATCAGTACTTCCTGAGATTAGCACGTTCAAACAAACAAACTCTTCCGCTTTATAAGTATATATGTATATAAACGATGTTTGTGATAGCGATTTAAAGTGGATTGATTTTTATGATTTTAGTTTGGCTTTGAATTAGTAGAGAGCTCAAAATTTAGACTCTTTGATGTCTTTAAACTTTGATTTTTTTTAATATTACCCAGTAAGTAACTTACATGTGGTTCTATTTTTGAATGTCCTGCCGTATTGAAAACACATTTTCTCACACCATTCGGATTTTCAAAGACCATAACGTGCTGGGATGAAGTCGGCTTCACAAGAACAGGGTTGAACTTCAAACAGGTTTTGAAAGTAAACAGCGAAAGTGACGTCATAATAGACAAAGACTGTTCATGATCTGTGAATGACAAAAGTCCTTTAAAAAGGTGACGTGAAACAGAGAAAAGAATTTTGTGAAACAAAATAAGTTACTAATATTATAAACTAGCTATCGGAATTATGGGCGACCGCTGGTATGTGACGTCCATAAGTTACAAGGTTTGTGTATTGCCTACTTTTGATGGACACAGGACAGATATACAAAAGAGATTCCCTTTCCTGGCAAACTTCCTCTTCCCGTAATCAAGAAAAACATGTGTAGGAAAAGAGGATTAAAATTGTATTCCAGTTGTCACGTGTCTTCTGTTTCCTTGTAATCCACCGGCCTAACGGGACACTCGTTCAGCACTACGGGCACCTGGGCCGGTTATTCAAAGCGTCCTGATCGAGATATTTGCAACCCCTATTTTGGCATTTTAAGATTTGGGGGCGCCGCAGGTGCGCCTTTATATCCGACACTAGCGCCCCAACTCCCCCTATACTAACGCCGCTAATGGTTGGCCCTGTCACTGTAAAGATGTCTTTACTATGATGATATGACGTCACAAATATACTTACCATAATGTTCTGGATCTATATAAAAAGGTATGGAAGCATTAGGCCAATATACAAGGTCTTCTTTCTTGATAACTGTGAACAAACTTTAACAGTGGTAGAGCCCGCTTTAACATCTTCGCACGAATTAATCCGGCTCGCTCAGTGAAATACCACGACCACACAGAAGACAGGCGTCAAGTGGAGGCAATTCCGCGTACAGTCTGATGAGTGTGCGTCCCGGAGGTCTAATTTAGTCCTCTTTTCCTTCCCACCCTCTTATAAGGAAAGGATGGGAAGTGGAAGTGGACTTTCCGGATGAGAGGATGCTTGGAAAGGGAATATATTTTCTTTCTGTGCATCCTCTCTTCCGTCGATTAAAGGTAGACAACGCATATGCAATTGCGTATGTCTATGGACAACGGTCACTTCGCTATTTGAGCGATTTGAGGTGGCCGCTCGCTCGTTTGCCACCTTATGATATAAAAAAAAATTAATGAGATTTACTTTGGGGAAGGAGGAGATTGTTTGAAAGATTAACGCAGACGTATGGAGTTGGACAAGGACAGAAAAGGTACATTTAAAAGTTTTTTATTGGTCTATTGTGAGGTTATTTAGAATTGATTTAGCTTGAGAAACTATATGTTCGTTTTAGTAATAATTAAATTACTCTTAATGTGGAATTTAACTTAAAATTAATCATAGTATTTTCTTACAAACCTAATAAGTTTGTTTCTTTTTAATTTAATTAGAAATATTTAAAAAAAATGTACATTGTATAAATATTCATCATCAGCTCATTATACTCCACTGAGGGTGTCAGAGTCTATCCTAAGTGAGACTATGTGACAGTGAATGCTGGTCCAGTGCAAGACTTCACACATTTGACTTTCTCAGATATGTGCATCACGATGTTTTCCTTAACCGTAACAACATACGATAAATGTACATATGTAGCACATTGCTACATGACGGGATTCGAACACAGAACCTGCAGTTTACAAATCAAATGCGTAACCTCTGAGTCGTCAAAACTCTGTAAATAATTGCGTAAATAATAAAACCTATCACTTTTTTTAGCAAATAAATGTATTTACCATTTATGTCTACAGTATTTCCGGTGTCAGCGTATATTTTTATAAAATGCAACACCACTAGTAAAATATTAAGCAACATTTTTGGCGAAACACTAACCAATATTAAAAGAAATACAATGCCATTTTTATAGTTTATTTTTATTGTTCAAATATCGAAAATATCATAAATGTGTAATATGTAGGTGAATTTAATTTGTTTTATATTTTTATTGCTTTATACAAAAGTTGGCTTTCTAAGAGCCATTTTAGATTTAAGACTAAAGCAACAGTTTACGTGAATAGTTGTCTTGATATTCGTTATTTTTATTTATATGAAGCAAGAATTTACTTTTTTTTGGAGATTTTACACAGTTTGTTCTTAAAATTGATACTTTTTACTCTTTGATAAGCCTTTCAACTTACTCTTTGAAATTTTGTCTTTGTCTTTGATACTATTTGACATTGACATTTGTCTATGATTAATGATTAAAAGTATAACCTAAAAATGGCTCAATGAAATTGAATTGATTTATAAAATTGATTTTAACTGCAAACATGAGTGTGTTTATCAAATATAATAAACCGGGTAGTATCGGTAATATATTTAACGTACAAGTATTATGGCGGTTCAATTCTACAACAGCGGAAACAATGAGAAAAGAGGAAGATGAAGAATTTCGGGTACTTGATATAATGAAGAAAAGAGATCGGCAGCAAAAGAGAACGGCTCGAAAAATTAATATTCAGCCAGATCGTGCCGACAGAATGCCAACTGATCAGGTAAGACATCATTTTAATATAGTTTTTACTAGACTGATAAGAGGGTTATGTGTATGTATAACTTGAATTGAAGCAGACTCGCCTACCGTTTTGGCGGGCGATCTATTACAAGCCACTAATTGTCTACAGCCTAGCCAGCCAGCGATCTATGTGTTAGAAAGCGAGCACTTTTTAGTAGCATACTGGGCCTGAGTCGCGTTTTGGTATACATATGCGTAAATCGCCACAGACTTACTATAAGAGCGCTTGTTGTAGACTGTATGTAACTTCCTGTCTGTCTTTCGATTCATTTTCTTTCATTGTTTTTAGTGGTTTCAAAGCCCAGTTAATTTTGAAACACAATAGCATATAAAATTTGAAATCCAAAGTATCTAATCCATAAGACCATGCTGATTTGTTTTTTTTTTAATAAATTTAGTTCTCACTGGCTTATAAATCAGTGTAAATGGTCAAAAAATTCAATTTAACTACTTAATTTCCAGAATTGGGGCAACGTTTGGCCAGGTCCTAAAACCTTCCATCCTTCATCTGTACCATTACCAATCCGTCAAGGCTACGTACCTAAAGGCCAGGCGCCACCTGGCAAGAAAGCTAATGCTGAGCTCATGAAAATACCCAACTTCCTACATCTAACACCACCAGCTATAAAAACACAATGCGAAGCAATCAAAAAATATTGCACAGAATGGCCAAAGTTACTGAACTCCGAAGATGCGATAGAAAAACATTACCCTGTGGAAGTAATCACATCGGATTACTGTCATGCAAGTCCAACCATCCGTAATCCTTTAGCCAGGATTGTCAATCTGAGAGTGAAATTATCAACACTGAACTTAGATAAACACGCGAAAGATAAATTTCTAAGATTAGTCGGTGATTGTTACGATGAGAAGACAGATTTTGTTACATTCGTATCAGATAGATGTCCGATGAGGAAGCAGAATTTGGATTATGTTAATTATTTGTTAACAGCATGCTATCATGAATCTTGGAACGTAGAGGATTGGGAGAAGGAAAAATGTGAAGACGATATGGAGTATTATATTTGGGATAATAACGCATCTAAGAAGAGTTTGGTTAATTGGCATTTACGTTGCAATAATCAAGAAATTAATCTAACAGATGACGAATACAAAAATTATGATATATCAGGAATTTCTAATGCAAGCGGTTACAAAGAAGCCGTCTCCAATTTGATGAATGATGGAGAAAATGAAGATACTGTTAAGAGTTATGGTTCAGCTGTAAGAAAACTTCTCGGTTTACCCGAGAGGAAGTTAACACAATGTTAATAATTATTAATAAATGTAGTTTGTACACAGTTTATTTTTTTTATAGTTTACAGTTGAGGACATTAATTTCCTACCCAGTATTCATACCATGTTTGTTAAAATGTATCTTCAGAATGCCTGCATGGATCTTGATGAAATTTGTCATAGATGTAGAACATAGTCTGGAAGGAATTTTAAACTCTGCGGACGATTATAGTTTTTTTTAAACAGTGCAGTTTGAAAGCTTCTTGCAGCAACACATACTTATTAAATTGCAGCTCTTGCAGTACATGTCAGTTTTGCTGTAGGATATTCAATCGTAAGTGGGGAGTGAATTTAATTCTTTGACTATAAGTGACTTTTCTGAGTTAATTTCATAGTTTTATCATTGACTTGTTAAAAGTTTAAAAATTAAAAAAAAAAGAATATATATTTGTCTCCGATTTTGTCATGAAAATGAAAGAGAGGTCCAATATTTATCGTAAATTTATACTGTCAATGGAGTCCTTCACAAGGTCACTTCGTAAAAGACGATTAAATAAAACAAACAAAATTGTTTTTTTTTATTATTAATTTATTAATCAATATGTATATAATATATAACTTACAGCCTTAAATAGCATCGAATCGATAAAACCTGAAGTTCGGTTTTAACTTGAAGTGACAAGATTCAGCAATCGACCGACACCCAGCGAGCTTACAAAACATATTTTCTTAATTTTTATTCCAAAAAGTACACCTATATTATTTCCTACATTTCGAACTATATTACAACAACCAAATTTTTTTTTTTAATAATCATTTTTTATAGTTCAAATCAAAATAATCAACAGTACTTACAGAATATACCAAGCAATATAAAAGGATTAGAACGAGATGAAATCTCAATATTTCATTTATTTAGTATACACTGTAAGTAAATTGAGAAATACACATTCCATATTTTTTTTTTACACCACTTATAAAATAATAGCAAGGTAATTTTTTTTTGTTACATTTTTCAATTTATACAGTAAGTCTACAATTACATTCCTTTTAGCACAATGTCGTCACTCCTTTGGCGTACTTTCGAAAAAAAAAATTGCAACAAATGACGTAACTTAAAAAAACTTAACAATACCTCTTCATAAGACCTTCTTGTACTGCTGCGTATTAATATTTACGAAAAAAATAAAATGTCACAATTGATTGTAAGCCTTTGCCTTTTTTATAATTTTTTTTTTAATATTTTTCCCTAAAATAAGTAGTCAAATAACATTTTTTTTTATTTAATTATTATATAACAATGAATTACTACGCTAATTTAGCATATAAAATTCAATTATATTATATACAAATATTTTATTATCGTAAAAATCTAAAGGACTAACATTATAATAAAAATGCACGTCCAATGATCATAAAGGCTTTTGCCTTTTTTATTTTTTTTTTATTTCCCACCAAAACATTAACTGTCAAAGATATAAATCATAACCTTATTAATTTTTAAATAAATTTGAAATTAAATGTAGCGTATATTATACTAATTTATTTCACAAATTTAATATAAGAAAAAAACTGGACACTGATTTTATTTATTTAAAAAAGAAATGTAAGATTTTTTTTATATTCCGAGATCTTAAAATGACTTTCGATTAACTTATTTTATTTACAACTAATTAAAGGCTGAATTAGCATATTATACAATTTTGATGAATTTAAACAATTTAATTTTTATTTTGCTATATTTAGTTTTCTTTTACGTACTTTGTAAGGGCAAAGTGATGGTGATTTTTTAGGTTATTTTTCATCGAAATGCTATTAACAATAATAGCACAGCAGTACAAGACTAAGCTCTCGTTCGCTTCCTTGTCACACATATCAGAAACACTCAACATTTTTCAAACTGTATATAAATAAAATGTCAATACGGGACGGTCCAAAATATTACAAAATATCTGTTTTTATATTGACACAGAAATTGTCAACACGAACAAACATTAATATTCGACTAAATTTTTTATTTTTTTCATTTGGCTTTCACACGAAGCGTATTAAGCCAAAAAATAAAAAGTTTTTTTTAAAGTTGCACAAGTTGACAGATTGAATACGTGTTGCCTTATTTTTAATGGACATAAAAAAATTGCACAGAAAAATTCCCCTTTCTCAAACATCAAAAATCCAAAATAAAATAAACAAAATATTTACTTCTTATGAATATAAGAAATGCCTTTATTTTGGATAAAATGAAGTAGAGATGAGAAAGATCCTTGGGAATAATACTAATATTTAACTATTGGCATTATAAGTAGATATTTTTTAAGTATTTTTTTTTAGTTTTTTCTAAATCTTGCACCATAATTTAATTTGTGAATTGTGATTATTAATAAATGATTAATTTTATCGTAACGAGAAAGTTCAATCTATATTTTTTTTTACTTTTAATTCTCGGCCATATTTTTTTTGTGTATTGATTAATTCCTGTGTCAATTGTTGTAAGAAAGAACCTATTAAATGTTTTATTAAAATAATAGGAACTATTTTTTTACACGCAAAGTGAAAGAAGCGACGTTAGCTATGTCAAGAGATGTTCATAACCTAAATTACGAAATAAGGCAGCGCGAGCGACGCGCGAATTCCAGTGTTGCCAGTAACAAAAAAAAATGTGCGAATTCGGTAGTTTTTACTAAATGATTTTTCTATTTTTTTTTTAATCATAAAAATTGGTAGAAATCCACGCGTCGCAACACGCTTTATATAATTAAAAAAAAGCATCCTTACGTACTAAGAAAATAAATTTCAACACACTCAAATTTTTCGTTTTTTTTTGTATAGCTATAACTATTATTATTTAGTGCAATATACAGTTTTTATTATATAATTACGTTTAATCGATTATAAATCGATATCGATGTTTGTCGATTAATCGATTTGTTTGCTCATGTCAGTACATCTGCAATCGGCATAAAATTAAAGCATTGAGCAAGTTAGTGATGTCAGAATGAAATATGTAGCGTTTAGCGTATTATAAAAAAAATGCATTTAGGATTTATAATCGATTTTTTTTACTGAAATGAAAATTCCATATACGAGTTATTTATCAAAAAATTATTATTTAAACTTAAATTAAGACGTAAATAATAGCTTTTCGATTGCTTTAAAAAAAACTGTTTGACGAATCTTAAATCCTAATTAAAATACATTAATAGCATTAATTTTGAATCAAAAATATTAAAAATAGCCAAAAACATTCCCAATTATTTTTCTTATTTCATGTAACCAAATAACTCTTTGCAATATATTACCATCCTTTTCATTTGCTTTAATAAAAAAGAGACGACAATATGTAATCCAAATCACAATACGCCAAACGCTACAACTATGAAAATATTAACCTTATAATAAAATCTTCAAACACCTTAACATTTTATAAAGATCGTGGACTGGCAACACCAAATATGTGGGTAGTTATAAATCATTTATTTAAAACTACCTACATACAAATTTGTGCTTTTCAAACATATTAATGATACGGCTTTTAAATATTAAAAAAAGGAGAATCATGCCATTTAGTGACAAAAATGTTATTTTACTATTTTTCACAGTAAATCGTCAACGTGTGTCGCCATCTTGAAAATTCCAACGATTTTCCTTGATATTCACAAACATGTAGCGAGCTACAAACTTTAACGACTAAAGACGCATCGACGACATTGCTATCTGTCAAAAGCCAGTCGCTCGCAACCTATTTTTCAAGATCGAAAGTCGCTGCAATTTACAAGATGGCGGAGCAAAATACAGTTGACATTACGTACCACGCATTCAATATAAGTTTGATATTTGATATTTCCAGTCTACGATCTTGTATTATGTGCAAGTCAACGTAAAACTGCAGAACTTGTACTGCATATCGCTATCCCTTTCATACGCTTTGAAAAGACAGAGACAGTATAATACACTGCATAATTCTACTGTAATATATCTGGCAGTCAATGTGAAAAGCCATAAAAGGAATAGTCTTTATAATTATTGCTTGTCTGTATGTTTGTTAGCTAATTATAGTGCAACAAAGTTATCTGACCCGGTTACGTTATTACGTCTGAAAATATCCAAACTTCGACATATAACAGTCCGACAAGGATATTGTGACATTGTCGGTAGCATAATGAACTGTTTACTCTTCTTTGCAAACTCACAACAGTCCGACATGTTTTTAGTGACATTGTCGGTCACATAATGAGCTGTTTACTTTACAAACTCAGACAGAACAGTCCGACATGTTTTTAGTGACATTGTCGGTAGCTAAATGAGCTGTTTACTTTACAAACTCAGCCAGAACAGTCCGACATGTTTTTAATGACATTGTCGGTAGCTAAATGAGCTGTTTACTTTACATTACCAACTTAGACTAATCCGACATGTTTTTAGTGACATTGTCGGTAGCTTAATGAGCTGTTTACTTTACAAACTCAGACAGAACAGTCCGACATGTTTTTAGTGACATTGTCGGTCGCTGAATTGTTAACTATATAACCGGGTCAGATTATTTCGTACTATTGTCTTACATGCCTTATATAGCGGAAAGTTATTTAAAAATCTACAACACTTGGTACAGTCTTCAAATTCACATCAAAATGTCTCGAATATCATATCGTCTACATGAAAAATATATCAACATCTATACATAGTTATACAATGTCGGGAACTCGAGACCGACAGTGCGAGCGGGACAGATACACTAGTTCAGCACGTGCGAGCGAGACGGTCGATCAAGATTTGGATACAGCGCCATCTATGTACGTGCGGAATAGCTCTTTCCCTTTTATTTATTTCAATTCCTGATAACGGCCTCGAAAATCTTATGAAAACTTACACAAGACAAAAGGAAAAATTAATATTATACTAGATTTATATTTAGAGAAAAAAAACATGGAGGAAAAAACAAAAAAAAACATTACTAGTGCTGTTGTAACTTGCCTGTACTATACAAACATCGGTTGGCGTTAGAGATGGTCATATAGGTTAACCTGAAAGAAATTAAAAATTATTAAAAAAATACCTATTAAATAAAAAAAAAACTCAACTGACTGTATGACACTCTTTGTATGAATACGAATCGAATGACACCTTATTTATCAAAATCCGTTCACTCGTTTACTATACAGGATGTTACAAATTAACATGAAAAATCACGCAAAATAAATTACTGTCTGTTATACTAGCTGTCGCCCGCGACTACGCACTGAATGAAAAAAGTATTGGCTGTAGCATATTGTTATATAGCCTAAAGCCTTCTTTCTATAAATGGACTATCCAACAAAAAAAATCAAATCGGACCAAAGTCCCTGAGATTAGCGCGTTTAAACAAACAAACAAACTCTTCCACTATATAATGAAACTACGAAACTATTGAACCGATTTGAAATTTTTTCCATATTGGGAAGCTACACTATCTCCGGATAACATCTTACTATTATTAATACTAGCTGTCGCCTGCGACTCTGTTCGCACAGACTTAAAAAAAACTTGTTTGGTAGTCTATGTGTTCTTCCAGACTATGTTTTATATGTATGACAAATTTCATCAAGATCCGTTGAGTCGTTACGAAGATATCTTCTAACAAACATACATATAAACATTCGCATTTATAATATTAGTAAGATGTAAGTTTGGATGTATGTTAGAAGATATCTCCAGAACAGCTGCATGAATCTTGATGAAATTTGTCATACATATAGAACATAGTCTGGAAGAACACATAGACTACCAAACAAGTTTTTTTTCAAATCTGTGCGAAAGGATGACAATAGCTTATATTACTAGATTTTTTAACTGAATTAGTTAAATCTACTCACCCAGGCATATCCTGTAGTAAAATCCGTGCCCCATCAGATATAATTCATACATACAGAGTCTACACTTTATATATTATAATTAAAATAAAAAAAAAAACCAAACAAAAAGATAGTCCGGGCACTAACAATATCAGTTTATATAAAATGCAATATCAATGCGTTCTCCCGAGCGACTTCATCTGAGTTGGGGCGTTGTCACATTTCGTATTCACTGCTGCTGGAAATTAAACATATATATATTACTCAAATTATTCAAACTTTCGTGAGACATTATACTAAAGTGATATATAAAGACGGTTAAACACTGACGTATATACGCCCGGTGGCGGCACCGACTAGTTTCGAGGGAGTACCACTCATCCTGATGAATCGCCCTCGATGGACTCGAAACTAGTCGGTGCCGCCACCGGACGAATATACGTGAGTGTTTAGCCGTTTTTATATATCACTTTAGTATATATTACTTCTCATATCACTAATATTAAAGACAATGTTTTTTTTATATAATAAGGTGGCAAACGAGCGAGCGAGTCACTTGAAATCGCTGAAAATAGCGAAGTGATTGCCCATAGACATACGCAATTGTATATGCGTTGTCTACCTTTAATCGACGGAGGAGAGGATGCACAGAAATAAAATATTTCCATGCATCCTCTCATCCGGTAAGTCCAGTTCCACTTCCCATCCTTTCCTTATACGAAAAAGAGAAAGGAAAGAGGACTAAATTAGGCTTTAATACTAATATTATAAAAGCGAATGTATGGATGTTTGTTAGAACATATCTTCAAAACGTATGTATAGATCTCGCTGAAATTTGTCATACATATAGAACATAGTCTGGAAGAACACATACACTACTTAGTTTTTTTTTAATTCTGCGCGTACGGAGTCGCAGTCCACAGCTAGTAATATAAATGCGAATGTTTAGATAGATGTTTCTACATATAGCAGATAGACTTGAAGAAGACATAGGCATCTTATTTTCTTATCTCTGTATAGATAAAGTCACGGACAACGACTAGTATTTTATAAAATTTAGTCCTATAATAGACTTCCTTTCCATTAAGTTTAAGCTAGTGATATCATCATCAGCTGACTATATGTCCCCACTGAGGGGCTCGGAGCCTACCCTAAGTTATTGACTAGGCCATAGTCAACCACGCTGGCCAAGTGCGGGTTGACTTCACACATATCTTTGACTTTGTCAGATATGTGCAGCATCACGATTTCCTTCACTGTAATAACATACGATAAATGTACATATGTAAATATAATAGAAAAACAAATTGGTACATGGCGGGATTCGAACCCAAGATCTGCAGATTACAAGTCAAGTGCTTTAACCACTGGGCTACCGAGGCTCTAAGCTTAAGCTAGTAAATAAAGATGTCTTACGCCTTGGCCTAGCATTGGCGACAACACTTTGCGCGCCGCAGGAACCAGCGCGGCCGCGGCTGCCGGCGCCCGACACACTAGCGCCACGGCTGTAATATACAACACAATTCTATTAAAAACAACACAAAACACTGTCTAATACTAAAAAAACGCTGCTTGGAAATAATAGATTTTACTTAATTCAATTTCCATTTTATTAGTTCGAATGTTTTCAATATATTTAATTATTTCGCTATTTTAGCGAAATCACACAATCATTGAACCCAATCTTATAAAACACTAGCTGTCGCCCGCGTTATGTATATATTATAGCTTGAATAAAAAAACTCGGGTTAGAGAAAAATCTTAATAAGCGAGAGTCATTCTCACCAAACCAACCTCAATAAGCGAGAAACTCTAAAGAAACCTCTATATGCGAGAAAATAGTCACTGATAACTTCACACATTTTGACTTTCTCAGATATGTGCAGCATCACGATGTTTTCCTTCACCGTAACAATATACGATAAATGTAACACATTGGTATATAGCGGGATTCGAACCCAGGATCAACAGATATATTGTCAATTTTTTGAGCTTTTTTCTGATCTTATTCCGTTACCTACTTAGACCAGTTTATGAATACAATACCTGAAAGCAGGTCCAGCATTTGTAATATTATATTGTTGCACGCGATCGCTCTCCGACACGGAGCGCGTGCGGTCATATGGCCGCGCGTGAGGACCACGACCCGGCGCGTGAGGACCACGGGTAGCTAGCAGCTCGTTCAGTTGCGGCTAAAAGGTTAAAAACATATTAAATTTAAGGTTAAATAATTTACATAATAGATCTAGTAAGACATTAAGTAAGGCTCTTCATACACGAGGCAACGTAAACCTTCGTAAAGCGACGATTTTACTCGCTAGGCGACTTACGTGTACAATGCTATTGAGGTCATAGACATTGACCTCTCTCTATAACTTTGGGACATCGTGACCCCCTATAATTCTGAGATATCGCGACCCCCCCATAAGTCTGCGACTTCTCGACCCCCTATAAATCTAAGATATCGCGACCCCCCATAAGTCTGCAACTTCTCGACCCCCTATAATTCTACGACATGGCGATCCCCCTTAAGCGACATCTTGACCCCCAGTCTACAACTTGCGGGGGTCACTAATCATAGTTCCATACAATCTCACCTCCAGCACACGAAAATCTTCAATAGATTTGAACTTGGCGAGGAATCCTTCCAGTTTTGGCTCAACGCACAGCGCGGCCGCGTGCTTATAATACTTCAAGAAAGCCCAGAACTTCTCCAAACCGTACAGCTGACCTGCAATACCATATTAAAAACATTTCAATAATTAACTTCCACTATTTTACTAATAATATAAATGCGAATGTATTGATGTATGGATGGATGGATGGATGGATGTTTGTTTGAAGGTATCTCCAGAAAATCTGTATGGATCTTGATGAAATTTGTCATACATATAGAACATAGTCTGGAAGAACACATACAATCTTTGCTAAGTGTCTTTCTATACCGCTCGGACGGAGTCGCGGCCAACAGCTAGTTTCTTATAACAAAAGGATGGGAAGTGGAAGTAGATTTGTCGGAGGAGTGAACGCATAGGAAGGGAAAATATTCCATTTCTATGCCTTTCCTTTCCTTCGATTTGTTAGAAGGCATCTCCAGAACGTCTACATGGATCTTGATGAAATTTGTCATACATATAGAACATAGTCTGAAAGAACACAGACTACATACTAAGTTTTTTTTAGTCACGGAAGTAGTCACGGGCGACAGCTAGTATCATCTATATATATATAATAATCAATTGCTGTTCGTTAGTATCGCTAAAACTCGAGAACGACTGAACGGATTCATCTTACAGTCTAGAAATGTTCGAGGTTAATATTCGAATAATTGCCGGGAACTTATAAATCTTTTATCCACGCGGACGGAGTCACAGACGACAACTAGTATAATCATAAAAAGCTCACCGTTTTCATAATCAGCTATAGTCTCCTGCTGGAAGTGCTGATACAGCTCAGGTCTGAACTTGCGCTCGAGACCGTAAGAGTAGAAGCGGAAGAGACACTCGAGGCCGTATCTGAACCCGGCAGCTGCGTCTTCATTCGCTAACGTCCTGTATTCAAAATATCGGTTAGTACAACATTGGTTAAAAATATCGGTTATCACGACCAATGTGATACCTTATCATAACAGTTTAATATAGTAATGTTCTCTAATGAACTCCTGTAAAGTAGTTTTAGATAGAAATGTATTCTAAGAGACTCCATTGGAGTAGTTTTAGAGAGAAATGTACTCTAAGAGACTCCTGTAGGGTAGTTTCAGAGAGAAATGTACTCTACAGACTCCTTTAGAGTAGTTTTTGAGAAAAATGCGCTTCAAGAGACTCCTGTAGAGTAGTTTTAGATAGAAATGTACTCTAAGAGACTCCTTTGGAGTAGTTTTTGAGATAAATGCACTTCAAGAGTAGAGTAGTTTTATATAGAAATGTACTGTAATGGACTCCCGAAGAGTAGTTTTAAAGAGAACTATACTGTGAGACTTCTTTGAAGTAGTTTTAGAGTGCAATCTACTTTAAAACACTATCTTAGAATAGTTTTAAAGACTAATCTGCACTAAGCAACTACCACAGTGAAATTTTAGTGACGAAAATCTAAAATGTATCTAATATCGTCCATAATTACTTTGCAGAGGGGCATATACTAATTACCCTCCCTAATAGTCGGGCAAAATCCACTTAAATGTATTTACATACCTGAATTCATTGTACATGGTCCTGTTGAAATGGTCCCGTAAGAAGAAGGACCAGAATCTGAACAATGTGTTCATCTCCTGCGACTGACCGATTCCCAACTTCTTGCGTTCTGACAAATAGACAGACAGATATTAATTTCAATATATAAATAAATGCGAATATATATACAGTGCAACCTCAATATAACGAATCGGAGGGGAACAAGTAAATATTCGTTATATCGAGTAATTCGTTAAACTGAGGTTCGTTATGTTAAGGTTAGGATGGTCTAAAATTCGTTATAAAGAGGTAAAAAAATAGTTTTATTCACCTCAACATTACGTACGCATCTTGTTATAGCGAACAACTTCTACTAATAAATGATAACTCTTTTTTATCAAATTACTGTAATTTTTAAAAACAATTAGGCAAGTAACAAAATTTTTTTGTAGGTACATATCTTTGTCCACATAATTAATTATGTTTTGCTTTTCTGCGACCGATAAGGAACACCTTTTACGTTTCTGAGCCATTTTAACTTAAATCTTTGACAATTGTGACGAGAATAAGTGTTAACATTACTTTCCATCAAACAACAATGATTGATTTACAAACAAAAGCGTGTCGAAACATGTCGCAACATGAATCACATATTATGAGATTAAAAGTCATACATTAGTGACACTGCAACTTTATATAGAGGTTTTGGGTTGACAAAATTCGTTAAATAGAGGTATTTATACTTTTTCTCGATGGTTGAAAATTCGTTATAAAGAGGTTGTTCGCAAGAAATGTTCGCAATGTAGAGGTATATTTTATATTGACTCTTATGGACAATTCAAGGGGATTACGAAAAATTTGTTAAATCGAGGAAGTCGTTATATCGAGGTACGTTATATTGAGGTTGCACTGTATGTATGTTTGTTTGTTATAAGGTGTCTCCATAACGGTTGTATGGATCTCGATGAAATTTGTCATAGATGTAGAACATAGTCCGGCAGAACATATAAACTACTAATTAAGTTTTTTTTAGCTATTTATACACTAAAACTCACCCTTCAAGCACCTGGAATGGTACTTATGATAAGCCTGCTGTGTGAAATGATTCTCCCGGAGCAGACCATGACTTGGATGATGGAAGGCTGGCAGCGCTTGTGGTACTGAGCCGCATGAGGAACCCAGCGTGGGAGATGTGCCTAGTGAAGACCTGGGGATAGAAAAAAAACGAAAAATCAGATTATGATAACCCGCTAAAGGTTCCGTATCTTGATAGGACCAAACGGATCCCTTATAGGATCTTTGTTGTCTGTCTATCGAGACCCTTTTTCTCATGCACTCGTGAAGGTATCAACCTGGTATTTATATCAAATACTCAAGTCTACTGTTTCTTGTTGCTGTGAAAAAATCAAACTTGTAAGCCAATGTAATCAAATGATACAGCCGTTTATGCAATTTTTACACTTGCAAGGAAATCAAAACCTACAGTTTACTACCAGAGAACATAGAATCTTGAAATTTTGGTAGGAAATAAACTCTTATAGTACATATAAAGGATAAAATTAATTATATAACTACACGTTTGTACGGAACACTAGGTATTCGAATCAGAGTCGTACTTGACCGATTTTTTTTATAACTATCAGATTATCGTTTTGAAAGTTATTGCGAAATTCTCTTATATTACATATTACTAATATTATAAATGCTTATGTTTAGATGTTTGTTAGAAGATATCTACAGAACGGCTGAATGGATCTTGATAAAATTTGTCATAGATGTAGAACATAGTCTGGAAGAACACATAGACTAATAAGTTTTTTTTTGTTATATATAGTATAGGTATTATAATGAAGTGACTGACCCGGTGCTGTGCGTGCGAGCGCGGTGCTCACGTACATCCATGATCCAGCCCACATGATGCTCCACGGGCGGGTTGAGGCTGTGCCGAGTCTTGTGTTTGCGACCGCTTCTGTAATATATCATCAAATTGGTGTGTCACTCTGTAGTACTTACTATATCTTACTAATATTATAAATGTGAATGTTTAGATGTTTTTAGAAAGATATCAGCAAAATGGTTGCATGTATTTCGCTGAAATTTGGCATAGTTTTGAACATAGCCTTTTTGATAGCTAGTTATATTATAAATGCGAAAGTAACTCTGTCTGTCTGTCGCGCTTCCAAGTCAAAACTACTAAACCTTTTCTTATGTACCTGCCATTATTTCTGTAATATCATTTTCTGTCTAACCGTAGATTTCTGAGACCCAAATCTTTGAAAACAGATATAACAATGCTTTAAACGGTGATTTTGTTTTCAGAAACCCACTGTAAGCAGGTTCTATTATATATCTGACATAACCAACCGCGATAACCTCTCACCGGTACAGAAGTCCTAGTTTGATTGTAAGAAGTTTACGATTTATCAAATACATATTGCCACCTCTCTCTTTCTCTTTGATAAGACAGAGACAGATATATTGAACGCTGCAGTGGAACCCTACAGTACTTACATGACATCAGTAGCGTGTGGGTCTTTACTGGCGGCGTAGAACCGTGCGGTGCGACGCGGACGTTTCTTGTCCGGCTGCTCTTGTGATTGTTCCAACTGGAAATTATATATATATATATATTAATATTATAAATCCAGAGCGTCGGTGGCTCAGGAGTCAAGCACTTGACTTACAATCTGCAGGTCCCGGGTTCGAATCCCGCCATGTACCAATGTGTCTTTCGATTTCCGATTTGCATATGTACATTTATCGTATGTTCTTACGGTGAAGGAAAACATCGTGATGCTGTACATATCTGAGAAAGTCAAATGTGTGAAGTCAACCCGCACTTGGCCAGCGTGGTTGACTATGGTCTAGTCACCCTCAACTTAGGGTAGGCTCAGAGCTCCTCGGTGGGGACGTATAATAAGCTGATGATGAAATTATAAATGCGAATGTTTAGATGGATGGATCTTGTTAAAATTTGGTATAGATGTAGAACATAGTCTGGAAGAACACATAGGATACTTATTAAGTTTCTTTTAAGAATATAGAGTCGCGGGCAATAGTAAAGTGTAAAGTCGCAAATAAAGAAGCTATTTAGCAATCTCTTTTATATTAATAAAATATAAAAGAGATTGCTAACTATATAAATCTATATCTATACACTAAAAAAATATGTATGTCTTATCATGTTATATTTGCTTTGACTATAACGCCAACTAACTCATTAAATTTTTAGTCTGTCTGTCTGTAAGTTTGTTCCTTATAATCTCTGGAACTGATGGACAGATCCTGACAAGACTTTAACTGGAAGGCATCTGATGTAAACGAGAATGTTATAGACTAGTTTTTTTTTTATATTCGCCGTGACAGCTAAAAAAAAAAAGTTGAAATTCATAGTTACATGTTGCGTTGGCTTTGGCGGTGGTGGCGGCGGTTCCTTAGGGTTAGTGTGTCGCTCGTTGGGCACCGCGGCTTCGAACTGCGACCGACTGATAAGTGATACCGTACGGTACTGACTGCCGCTGCCACAGGACTGCACCACCCATACATACATACATACAAATAAATATTATTATTACGAATGGATGGATAGACGGATGTTTAATACCGGAATACTAAATAGGCTAATTTTAGTCATTAGTAGTGAGAATCATTTGACGCAAGCGCGCTTTCGTAACAAAGTCTTGTATCAGATGTAGTGAAGAGAGACATAAACGTTGATATTTTAATAAGGCTAGTGTTGCGATACACCGGCACTGTGTCGGATTTTCTTTCTAAGATTACTTAGTTTTTTTTTTAAATCCATAAAACATATGATATAAAATGCGTTTACAAAGTTTCAATGTATGGTCATTTTGACCATATAACTCCAGAACGACTGGACGGATCTGGACGATATTTGAAACTAATGTAGATTATTGTACAAAATAATACATGAACCGTTTTTTTTATTTCTATTGAATTTGGCCAATTTTAATATGTCAAAATTAAAGTCATTCTAAACTAAACAACTTAATTTCATATTATATTCATAAAGCAACTAAAATTTAAAAAGTTGATTAAACATAAAAATAAACTTACAGATGTGTACTCTGTATCATTCCAAAGATCTTCTTCATAGCGCTTCAATCCATCTGTGATCACCTGAAAACAATAAATGTAGTGACAAAAATAAAGATGTCGGTCAAACAAAATCTGTTCATGTGACAGAGGCTATACTATGGTTAGTTCAATCATAAAACATATAAAACCTACATAGACACCGGAAATGTCATAAAATATAAAAATAAAAAAACAGCTATAGCACATCAAAAATCTTGTGACAGTTCTGACGTTGACAGGAGGGCGTTAGTGAGCTGCCATAATTCAGTCCGACTTATGCCTACCAAGTCAGATATCCTAGTAGGTCTATTATGTAAAATTGCTTTGGAAACTCTAATATATGTCTCTTAAAAACCTTACAGTTCAGGACATTAACACGTTAGCTGCCAGAATGTTTTTTCGAAAAACGATTTTTTTTTTTAATTTTGTCCAAAACAATTTGAATGGCGCCTTGCGGGTACGGTGTACACAACAATTCGATTATAAAGCCACAGCGAGGTGTTAAATGGAAGTATGGCTTGTCGGACACAACGTCCGACATGGCAGCTAACGTGTTAATTTCCTATCCATTTCGTTAAAATGTTATTTAGAGGTTAATATTTAGTTCTTTCTAATCATCTTCTATATAAAATGTACTAAGGTATAAATGATACAGGGTTTACAAGACATTTGTACAGTCCAACTGACAATGTGATGTGGTAATGCATAGCACATATAAATTAGTCCCATTGCTCACCGATTTAAGACAATATCTTTGTAACATCCTGTATAGTAAACGATTGAACAGATTTTGACAAATGAGGTGTCATTCGATTCGTATTCTTCCCTAAAGTGTCATAAATACAAACTGTTATATATTTATTCCAGTATACCTGTTCTAAATCCTGTGTAATCTTAGTCCTGGACGTCCAGTCCCCTTGACGATCATGTCCGTCGTGTTTGGGTGCGCGTGCGCCGGTCTGCGTCACTATGAGTAGACGACCGACATCACGATCGGTAAACTCAAAGTCGGATTCTTCGTCAGACCTGTGGAAATTTCAATGATATAAATTCTAATATTATAAATGCGAATGTTTAGATGTATGTTAGTATGTATCTCCAAAACGGCTGAACGGATCTCGATGAAGTTTGGCATACATATAGAATATAGTCTGAAAAAACACATGGGCTACTTAATTTCTTAATGAGGCGCGGACGGAGTCGCGGGCGTCAGCTAGTTCAATATAAATCAGAAATTACATATGTCACTGACCGACAATGTCAGTTGTTATCTCTGACTTTGTCAAGTTAAAGTGTTTTAAATTTAAGATTGATTTATATTACAAATATGTCTTTATTACTAATATTATAAATGCGAATGTTTATATGTATGTTTGTTTGAAAGTATCTCCAGAACGACATAGAGAAAGTATATTTCAAAACTGACCATGCATCAGTGAAAGTGTTATGTCTCGGAGGTGGTAGATCCAGCTCCTCATCCAGCTGGAAGTGCAGCTCCTCGCGAGGTTCCTCTTCGGGAGGCACCGCGCTTGTACCCGATCGTTCACGGGAACCAGCTTTTGTACGACGTTTCACCTGATATATTGAAAATTATAAGTCAAATTTCGTTACACGATAGAGACAAAAGATACAAGTACAATGCAATAGAAAGAGAAGGGTTATAGATATTTTATTTATTTATTCATTAAAAAAAATCCACAACTTTACCATTATCTTACTAATATAAATGCGAATGTTTAGATGGATGTATGGATGAATGTATCTACATAACAACTGAACAGATCTAGATGAAATTTGTCATACATATAGAACATAGTCTGGAAGAACACATAGATTACTTTTAAGGTTTTTTTTATTGTCAAATATATATTTTGTTACCTACAAAGTGACTGTATGTTTTATATTAAAACATGATATCAATCTGTAGGAATATTTACTATACCCGTATTGCGTAACCCATAATCTCTATGACAGAGATAAGAGGCCTAAATAACGGGACATATTAAACAAAAACTCACGACTTAACATAGAGGGGTAGGCAGAGTATGTCAACATATATCTACAGATACATATAAAACCAGACAACAGATTATTTGTTTTTTTTTATATCATAAGGTGATAACGAGTAATCGGCCACTTGAATTCGCTGAAATAGCGAAGCGACCGTGGACATAGACATTGGAATTTGAGATGATGACATATATCTTACTAATATTATAAATGCGAATGTTTGTATGTTTGAAGGTATCTACAGAACGGCTGTATACATCTTGATGAAATTTGACACACATATAGAACATAGTCTGGAAGAACACATAGACTACTTATTATGTCTTTTTTAATTCCACGCGAACGAAGTCGCGTGCTTTAGCCAGTAGATTATAAATAGGAAAGATTTATTTGTATTGAATAAACTCCGAAACTATTGAACCGATTTGAAAAATTCTTTCATTGTTGGGAAACTACACTATGTCCGGATAACATAAGCAATTATTATTAGTTTTTTTTTTTAATTATAAAGAAAGGATGGGAAGTGGAAGTGGACTTTCCGGATGAGATGCATGGAAAGGGAAAATATTATGTTTCTGTGCATCCTCTTCTCCGTGGATTAAAGGTAGGCAACGCATGCAATTGCATATATCTATGGACAACGGTCACTTCGCTATTTCAGCGATTTCAGGTGACCGCTCATTGTCATCTTATGATATTAAAAAAAACATAAAGAGTAAAGCCTAGTATTTAGTATAAGCGATGTTACCTCAGTCCATACATCAGATGCAGTCCTTTGAGCCGGACTGGACCCGGACTGTTTGTCTCCTTGTTCTGTCTTATTCTCGATGTCTTCTGAAAATTATATCAAAAAATTAGTAATTTGAAATACTAACATAATAAAGAATTTATTTATATTTTACATTAGTAAAAGATAACATCCATAATACATACAAGAAGTTTGGATGGATGTATGGATTAGTTATTACCACATGATTCTAAAACAACTTAAATTTGTTTGATTTAAATGAAATTTGAAACAAAGATAGATACAGTCTTGATGAATACGTAGCCTAATTTTTTATACCACAAAGACAGTTACAGGCCACAGTTCATTAATAAAGAAAATCTTACAAATATTATAAATGTGAATGTTTAGATGTTTGTTACAAGATATCTCCAGAACCTAATTTAGGGGTGACTAGGTCATAGTCAACGCTGACCAAGTGCGGGTTGACTTCACATATCTTTGACTTTCTTAGATATGTGCAGCATCACGATGTTTTCCTTCACCGTAACAATATACTATAAATGTACATATGTAAATCGGAAATCAAAATACACATTGGTATATAACGGGATTCGAACACAGGACCTGCAGATTACAAGTAAAGTGCTGAAACCCCTAAGCCAACGGCGATCTATGGCCTAGTCACCCCTATCTAGGCTCCGAGCCCCTCAGCGGTGAACTGATCGATCGAGAACGACTGCATGAATCTTGATTAAATTTTTCATACATATAGAACATAGTCTCGAGTAACATATTACAGTTTAAATCATTTTTTTAATACAGTATAATAATTTTAAAAAAAACACGATTACCTGATCGTCTCGCTTGCGGCACAAACTCTGGTACATCAGGATTTAAGTTATCTCGTGGTGCTGCGCGACCGGTACGAAACATCCTAAAAAAAACCATCAAATTGTAATACTGTGCGACTGACATACAGACAGTTTTTGTCTACTAAATAGGTCATTTAAGTCCATTACTAATAGATACAATTATTAATTATTATTTTCTTATTCATTTATTTCTCATACATATTAATATAGTTTATTTCATAACCCAAAAAAAACATATTATATTAAAAATAGAACACCACAGACTGCGGAGTCCCATGAGTCAAACAACCAGTGGTGAGGGCTGCAGAGACAGGAACCTTCTCACGATGCATGCGGTTTCTTGGATAACTACCTTTTGTATCGGGCCCTTAATCCAACTGTGTAGCGAGAGCTTCTTGAGATGTTGGTCGAAGATCTTCGCTATCAGTCCATTTAGCGATACGACTATCGGAATAATGGTAGTCGATTTTATACGCCACA
Source organism: Papilio xuthus (assembly GCF_000836235.2). Taxonomy (NCBI): domain Eukaryota; kingdom Metazoa; phylum Arthropoda; class Insecta; order Lepidoptera; family Papilionidae; genus Papilio; species Papilio xuthus. Next base: position 366,392 of record NW_013528976.1, read on the forward strand.
TGGCGGTAACCTCGTGTATTATTATTATGGTATCAAGATGAAGAAAATAATTCTAAAAACCCTGTCTCAAGGTGAGACGTATAAATTACATCTTTGTCAAATTGATGCAAGCACTTCAAAATTGTCACTATCACATATAACCAAGAAATTAACTTTTTTTAAAAAACGATAAAAATGACAATATATTACTTATTGCTTTCTTACTAATATTATAAATGCGAATGTCTAGATGTATGGATGGATGGATATTTATTAAAAGATATCTCCAAAACCATTCAACAGATTTCGATGAAATTTGTCATACATATAGAACATAGTCTGGAAGAACACATAGACTACTAATTAAGTTTTTTAAAGCAATATTACAATAGAAACTTACCTAGGCAATGGTGGAGGAGGTACAGCACGCAGCAGTCCTGACACAGGAGCCACTAGTGGACCCCCCATTGTTGCCAGTGGAAATATACCCACCATTTGCTTCTTACGCCTGAAAAAAAAACAAATATTGTCATATGTTAAGCGGTGGCTCAGTGGTTAACCACTTGATTTTTAATCTGCAGGACTTAAGTTCAAATCCCGTCATGTAGCAATGTGTTATTACATATGTACATTATCGTATATTGTTACGGTGAAGGAAAACATCGTGATGCTGCATATATCCGAGAAAGTCAAATGTGTCAAGTCTTGCACTGGACCAGCATTCACTATCACATACTGTCACTTAGGGTAGACGCAGAGACCCTCAGCGAGTCATTAGAGATATTAATGTAAGAACAACGCCTTTTAATACTATTTTACTAATATTATAAATACGATTTTTTGGATGGATGGATGTTTATTTGAAGGTATCTCTAGTTCAGCTGCATGGATCTTGATGAAATTTGTCATAGATGTAGAACATAGTCTGGAAGAACACATAGGCTACTAGGTTTTTTATTCCGCAGACGAAGTTGCAGGCGAATGCTAGTTATAATAAAACTAATATACAAAAAGAAAACTTACTTTTTCTCTCCGGGCTTTTCCTCGTTCTCCGACTGCAATGGAGGATCTTCCGAGTTCTGCTTCTCTTTCTCTTCCACTTCCTTCTTCTCAATATCTTCCGTCTCTTTCTTTTCCTCTATCGTTTGTTCCTTTTCGTCTTCTACTTTAGCCACATCCTGGTCATTGGGTTTCTCTTCCTTGGTTACAGTAGACACCGTCTGTGATACAAGCTTGAATATATTTCTAAATAAATGTTAACCTTATTATTAATCTTACTAATATTATGAATACGAATGTTTGAATCTCGACGTAATTTGTCATAGATGTAGAACATAGTCTGGACGAACACATAGGCTACTAGGAATAATTGCTGCTAGGAGAAATTGGAATGTATTTAACAATGGCAAAGTCCCTTCTTATTTTAGACCCTTTTTCTCCAACAATCAGCGTCAGTGGCTCAGGAGTTGAGCACTTGATTTGTAATCTACAGGTCCTAAATTGTAATCCCGTCATGTACCAATGTTACATTTACATATGTACATTTATCCTGTGTTGTTACGATGAAGGAAAATATCGTGATGCTGCACATATCTGAGATAGTCAAATGTGTGAAGTCTTGTACTGGACCAGCATTCACTATCACATAGTCTCACTTAGGGTAGACTCTAACCCTCATTGGGGACTTATGGTTAGCTGATGATGACCCATCTTTTAACAAATAATTAATGGCAATTACAACTCTGAGTATTAATTAACTTACCTGTGTATCAACTTCAGATTTAACTTCAGCGTCCACTTTCTCTATAACCTTCTCTTCTATACTTGGAGCTTCTTCTATCTTCTCTTCTTTTACTTCATCTTCTTTGTTATCTTGTTTGTCAATATTTTCCTTGTCTTTTACATCTGTATCGTTTGTATAAATCTTCTCGGTTTTATCGTTTCTTTCTGTGTCGTCAGAGTTTGTTATATCTAGTATCGGCCATTTCGTTGGTTCAAAAGCTGTTCGCACCTTGAAAAAGATGAAATATGAATAATTATTAGTGTAATGTTACTAATATTATAAATGCGAATGTTAAGATGTTTGTTATAAGTTAGGGACCTTACTACGTGACCTATTGTTCTAGTTTTTTCGACCCCTCCTTCCGCTCGGTGACCACTCGTAGATGCCAAGACCTCCCCCCTTTAGTTTTTTACGTAGTAATTCATAAAAAAAATTGGTACATACTCGTCTTTATAGCATAAGAATGCATGCATTCTTAAATGACTTATGTATTATGTATTATGAAAAAAACAAGTAACAATCACGTGACTAAAACCTAAGACCCCCCTCCCCCTCTTGTGACTGACCGTAGTATTTTAAGGACTCCCCCCCCTAAAAGGGTCACATAGTACGTTCCCTTATTTCCAGACCAGCTGCATGGATCTAGATGAAATTTGTCATATATGTAAAACATAGTCTGGAAGAACACATAGGCTACGTATTAAGTGTTTATTGTAATTCCAAGTGGACGGAGTCGCGGGCGGCAGGTACTCTATACATTATATATTTACGTCGCTGATAACGAATTTATTTTTTAAAATTTTCGTCTGTCTGTCCTATATCTGTCCACAAGGGTACATTTGTTTTAGGCAATCTCCTGTACGGATGAATACATTCTGACAGGATTTGGATGTAGCACCCTGGTCTAGATTTCTAGACCATCCACTTTAAATCACATCTTGGAGAGAAGGTTACACTAGACTATATTCACAGAAAAGGGCCCTTTCCGTCCAGCACCCTGGGTTACTCCTAGACATGTGTATACATACCTTAAATCCATTAATAAGCTGCAACTTGTCCGAGTCACGTATGGCGTCCAGCACGAGCTGCACGTCCGCAGTGAGCGCGCGCACGCGGTGGAATGACGCGATCAGTGTGACAGGTATCGTGCCGTCAGCCGCCATCTTGCGGCGCAGGAAGAAATCACGCGCCAAATTATCAGGACTGAAGTAGTACTCGCTGGGGAAATAAACAATTATTATTAGAAAGTTTTTAGTCAATCTTACTAATATTATAAATGCGAATGTATGGATGGATGGATGTTTGAAGGTATCCAGAGCGGCCAAACGGATCTCGCTGAAATTTGTCATACATATAGAATATAGTTTGGAAGAACACATAGCCTACTTATCAAGTTTTTCCGCGCGGACGGAGTCGCTGGCGACTAGTAATTTGATATGCGACAAACGTCGACCATTTTATAATTGCTATGTCGAATTTATCCATAGTGTACTGTTTTTTACTATTTTTTTTATATGATCAGGTGGCAAACGAGCGAACGGCCAGCCTAAAGAAGTGACCGTTGCCCATAGACATACGTAATTGCATATAAGTTGTCTAGCTTAAATCGACGCAGGAGAGGATGCACAGAAAGAAAATATTTTCCCTTCCCATGCATCCTTTCCTTATAAGAAAAAGGGTGGGAAGGGAATGAGGTCTAAATTAGGCCTCCGGGACGCACACTCATGAGACTGTACTTGGAATTGCTTTCACTTGAGGCGTGTCTTCTGTATGGTCGTGGTATTTCACTGAGCAAGGACAATTCTTGCGAAGATGTTAAAGCGGGCTCTACCACTGTTAAAAGTCTGTCATACTTTTACATTTGAAACCCATATTAGGTTATATTAAGTGTGCGCTATTTTGTAAGAGCGGCCATCTTGCATTTTTTATAGAACATAACAATATACTTACATTTGCTTCTTAATAAGATCCTTGAGCGTGGCATGGTCCAGTCCTAGGCCGTAGGGCGGGGCGTTGTAGTAGTACGCCTGTGCGAGTGGCGCGACGTGCAGCGCGCCGTAGTGCAGCATCAGGCCCTGCGCGACGCCGGCTTGAGCTCGCAGCTGGGAGGGGGTTAGGGAGGGGTGATAGCGGGTATATGTCTCCGGTGTGTCGCGTACAATCAGACTAAACTTCTACAAATATTAACTGATGGCTATGTGAAATCTCACACGGTTTTTTTTAATAATATTATAAATACCTATAAAGGAGCGTCGGTGGCTCAGGAGTCAAGCACTTGACTTGCAATCTGCATGTCCTGGGTTCGAATCCCGCCATGTACCAATGTGTTTTTCGATTTCCGACTTAAATATGTACATTTATCCTATGTTATTACGGTGAAGGAAATCGTGATGCTGCACATGTCTGAGAATATCAAAGATATGTGTGAAGTCAAACAAACCACAATATTAGCAGATTTTTTTATGTAAATTTACTAATATTTCTTTAATCATTCCAACTAAGCTCTATGCTTGTGCTAGGATATGGTTCACGACAATAGTCGAATGGCGGGATTCGAACCACCGACCTCTTGATCGGAAATCCGTACCCTTAACCATTAGGCTATTGACGCTTAAATGTTTTCCTTCACCATAACATTGAATAAATTACCCATTATATAACTGAGACTTCACATAGTAACCACAGATTATAAATCTTCCAAGTATATAACTTGTTTATATACTAAAACCGGAGACACATAATAAAAACATGCATGATATGATAACACCATACCATATTAGTAATTCCCATATAAATGTAATATAACTTTATAACCAAATGTAACGAAGCTTTGTTTTTTAGTATAATTTAGATAAACTTATATTTGCGTCCCTTTCCTTCACCGGTGTTCAAAAGGTTAAAATACGAGTTTAACTAACATACATATTGTATATCTTTATATATACGAGTATAATTCTTCTGTGAGTGTGTATGTCACTGAACTTCTCTCAAACGACTGGACCGATTTTGATGAATTTTTTTGTGTGTGTTCAAGGGGATCTGGGAATGGTTTAGATTCACAATTTTGTCCGTTGGACAATGTTTTTTTAATTAATTTTTAATTTATTAGTAGTTGTTGATTTTGGAATGTTTTACATTGGATCCGACAGACGGCGCTACCATCGCAGTGTCAAATTTTAAATACTATTCGAATTAAAGACGTGTAGACAGGACAACGTCTGTCGGGTCCGCTAGTATATATATTTATATATTGATAGCGAAGAGCTTCGACCAACACCTCAAGAAATTCTCGCTACACAGTTGGATTAAGTGCCCGATACAAAAAGCAGTTATCCTAGAAACCGCACGCATCGTGAGAAGGTTCCTGTCTCTGCAGCCCTCACCACTGGTTGTTTGAGTCATGGGATTCCGCAGCCGGTGTTCTATTTTTAATATAATATGTTTTATATATATATATTTTTTTAAATATGATAAATAAATATATATGTAAGGTATACAATATATAAAAAACATATAAACAATGATTCCCAACACATATATACATAATAAAATAGCTTGATAATCAAAATGTATGAACCAAATGGGGACCCGTAAAAGCATTTAGGAGATTTTGGGATATTGCCCTAACTTCGGTATAGAAATTCTTCTTAAATATACAAGAAAAATTACTATACCACGAACAAGTTTAATTTTTGTCCGTTAAATTATATAATTAAACTTGTTTCACATATATACAGGCAAACCAGGATAAACGAGAAACCTCGATAAGCGAGAAACTCGATATAGAGAGAAACCTCCAAAAGCGAGAAACTCGGGTCAGAGAGAAGCCTCTTTTAGCGAGAGACACGAGTTAGTGAGAAACTTCTACAAGCGAGAAAAATTGTCCTTCGGATTCTAGCTTATCCAAGTTCAGCTAAAATTACTTATTTAAAGCATCGTAAGAAAATATTTTTATATTATGAAACAAGTCTATTATATTAATAAAAACACAAACATAAAATGAAAAAAAATTAGCTAATAAATAAGTCTTGGGATTTTGTCTATTTAAGTTATTTTAAAGGATATTTTTTTACTTAAATATACTCAACATATGTAAAATATAACGTTATGTTTGTCGTACAAAGTACATAAGTTCCTTGTCATACCTGTGGCAGGTCGGGATGTGTGAACTCGTGGTGGTAGAGTGCGTGCGGTGGGAGTGGCAACGCGGATGCTGGGCGGGGCGTTGTCCTGCGTCCGCCGCGTCCTCTCGTCGAGCCCCTACCACGATTGCCCATACGACCTCGGTCTTCACCGTTCAGTGATACTGTATCTGGAAATTAATTGTAGTATTATAAATATATTCTAACCACGACGCGTTTCGATTCGAGCCTACCTTAAGTAAGACTAGACCTCGGACAAAACAACACCACTGTCATAAATAAGGCTAGACCTAAGACAACACGCCTCACACTTACTCTAAGACTAGGCCTCAGTCGACACATCCCCCACTTCCCAAAGTAAGACTAGGCCTCAGTCAACACGCTCCCACTTCCCTAAGTAAGACTAGACCTCAGTCAACACGCTCCCACTTCCCTAAGTAAGACTAGACTTTAGTCAACACACTCCTCGCTGTCCTAACTAAGATTAGGCCTCAGTCAACACGTCCCCAGCTTCCCTAAGTAAGACTAGGTCTCAGTCAACACGCCCCACACTTCCCTAAGTAAGACTAGAACTAAGTTAGCATGCCCTACTGAACCCTAATGCTAGACCTCTGAAAACAGCCCCCCCCCCGGCCTTAGTCCCACTTCCCACTGTCCTAAACACACACAAATACACATACATCTAATATCTGAACAGATATACGTAATCAAATTACTTTAACATATTTCATTCATCGCAAAACTAAGAAGATACTAAGCGTAGAACAAATACTAAATACTGTGCTATTTAAAAAATGCTTAAACTACAAAACGGCTATTAATAAAACTCATCTACTTAATAGTGAAAATACCTACATAACAATAAGCAAGTTACTAAATAATAAACAAAGAAGTAAAAAGTTATAAAGAAAAGTACTAAAAATTAAGTAATTTTAAACTACGAATAAAACACAATGACACTATTGTTTTTCACTGTCCTAAAACTTATTTCTGTTAACTTAATGTGTGTTTATATGTATGTTAACAAAGATGGATGTTTGTTAGAAGGTATCTTTTTTTTTTATTTAAATATTGGCAGATTTTTTTTGTGAATTTACTAATATTTCTTTAATCATTCCAATTAAGCTGTATGCTTGTGCTAGGATATGGTTAACGACAATAGTCGAATCGCGGGATTCGAACCCCCGACCTCGTGATCGGAAATCCGTACCCTTAACCAATAGGCTATTGACGCTTCAACAACTCCAGAACGGCTGAATGGATGTTGATGAAATTTGTCATACATATAGAACATAGTCTGGAAGAACACATAACCTACAAAGTTTTTTTTTAATTCCGCGTAGAATCACGGGCAACTGTTAGTAATATTATAAATGCGAATGTTCATATAGATGTTTGTTAGAAGATATCTCCACAACGGATCAACAGATCTTGCTGAAATTTGTCATACATATAGAACATAACCTGAAAGAACACAAGCCACTTATGTTTTTTTTTTAATTCCACTCGGGCACAGCCACGGACAACAGCTAGAAGTCTATGATTTTTTTTTAAATTTCAGTTTTAAATTTCAGTCTTACTTAAATGTAAAATAGTTAAGATAAATTTATTATAATTTCTCATATCTTTTGAATAGAACTATACATTTTAGACAAAGGAAAATTATTACTAAATTCAATTGTAAATTATCTACAGCTCTACAACAATATAAATCAATATTCATAGTTTTAGGTGCAATTTTTTTAATCTGTACCTGACACTTGTATAACCGGTGCCCGGGTTAGGATTCCTAGGACACCTAGAACATAGTACTAGACTAAAACAACGACCTAACTCAGCTGGGTAAGCAGAGATTAACCCAAATACATCTATGTGAGTAAGACAAAGCCAAGTATCTTTGAAATCTAAACTAACCAATCTTATAATCTTACTAATATTATAAATGTGAATGTTTAGATGTATGTATGTGAGAAGGTATCTCGAGAATGGTTGTATGGATCTCGATGAAATTTGTCATACATATAGAACAACACATAGACTACCTATGATATAAAAATGTGTACAGTTCCCTTGGGATATGTTTGTTTAACATATTTACTGATTAACTCGGCAACAGTTTAACATATCTTATTGAAATTTGGCACACATATAGAACATAGTCTTGAGTAACTCATGATATACTTGTCACCATTTTTTTTTAATTTATTGATAGCATATAGTGGTCATCAAAGTATACCCCTCTAGGGGTTTGTATGTTAATTAATTTGTAACATCCTGTATCACATAGTGAACATATTTTAACAAATGAGGTGTTATTCGATTCGTATTCTTACAAAGAGTGTCATACAGTTGGGTTTTATTTGTTACTCACCATTATCATTCCTGTGTGAATGTGGAGGTCCATGTTTGCCTGGTCTCGGAGCTTTCACATCTATATCTAACGGGACCCATTTGTGTTTCCCTGATTTACTGCTGCCTTTGCCTGCACCTGAAATATGAAGTTAATTGAGTTAATTATAAGAAAAAAAAACTAATTTAACATATTGGACCACTACCAGATATGTTGATACTTTGATTGGATACATTGAAGGAGGGGACGGACAGAAAGAGAATATTCCCCGTACCTATGTTTTCTCTCCTCTGTCAAATCCACATTCCCTTTCCATCCTTTCTGTAGGGTATGCATAAATGTAATGTTGTTTGTCTCGAGTGTACACGTAAGTACATGGCAGAGACAGGGGGCGTCAGTCGATGTCCGACCTTTGGACCGCCAGCACGTGTCGATACGTGAACGACCCAATTATAACTCAACGAATGCTACACTTTCCTTTTAAGAAAAGGGTAGCAAGAGGAATAAAAAACAATCTTCTGGCATGAACTCATCAGAGTGTAGTTGGACTGAGTTCACAGTTGAAGCGTGTCTTCTGTGAGGTTGTGGTATTGCAGCGGACGAGGCACACAGTTCAACACATGATGTAGCTGGACCTTTGTTAAACTGATGATGATGAGTATTTTACCTGTGCCAGTTTTATTCTTGTCCGTATGCTTGTCGTGATGTTTGTCATTGTGAGCCTGGTGATTGTGCTGTATCTCCACCTTATCCGACTTCGTCTGTTGCTCCTCTGGTGGCTTCCTCTCCTGATCCTGAAATTATTTATCATCATCTTATAATACTAATATTATAAATGCAAAAGTTTAAATGGATAGATGCAGAACTGCTTCATGGATATCGCTGAAATTTGTCATAAATGTAGAACATAGTCTGGAAGAACACATAGGTTACTTTTTTTTTAATTCTTCGCGGACAGTGTCGTGGGTTTTAGCTATTACTTAATATACATACCGCATTGCCGTTATGATGCGAGGAGTCAGCATCATGTGGTGGGGGCGTGGAGTGACAACGCGCCGCACCAGTAGCTGCTCCTAGTGTAGGCCAGTCCCCGATGTCCGTGAAGTCCGAAGCCTGCGGACAAAATAAAATGTTAGTGGAAAAGTTAATGCTTATTGTCTAGGTGGAAATGGACCTTATGGTGCTCTAAATCCAAGACTGGGCCAATCTCGTGTTGTGACATATAGTCAAACTCAGATGCTAGTGGTGTGCCCGCATAAGTTGTCACCAAGATACATAAAAATTAAATTCAGCGAAAAATCTCGAGAAAAATTTGCTAATTTTGCGGCTGCTGCCGTCATAAAGTTTGTAGTCTCTTACATATCCATTGGGTTCAATCAGTAGCGGCGTTAGGCTAGGGCGCCTTGCATCAGGGGGCGCCCCAGGCGCCTGTGTTGCGTATAAATGGACGCCTGAGGCGCCCCCTAACATATCCTATCTTTGAAAGATCTCCTCCGATAAGAAAAGAGAAAAAAGCGCCAGTCAAAACCGACCCTGGATTCAACAGTGGATATCTAGTCAAAAGGATATTATGGATATGGATATCATAACGCTAATTGTCTCTCTACACCTGCGCTTCATTCTCGATCTTCGCCCAGCACCGCCTCGACTTCGATTTCCTTCTAGTCGCAACGCCCGCCGTCATCTCGACACTTAACACTTTGTACACTTCGTACACTTGATACACTTTAATGTGACATTGTTACACTTTTATACACTTTGCACTGTTTAGATCATTTTTGGTTTAGTTCAGGTTAGTCAACTATAAAAGAATTTGGCATAAATTTCTCAATCAATCATACATACTTGAATATTATGTTAAATTATTTAACAAAAATATGTACGTAATAAAGATTGAAATATAGATTTTCCTATTTTTATCTTTAAGATACTTAGCAGCTGGATATTATCATGATTAATTGTTGTTAGCGCAACATCAAAATTGCCAAACATTTGCTAATTGATTTGGCACATCGGAAACACGACTACTCTTCTACGTTACGTGCCAACTCAAATTTAAAGTACAGTCAGCTACATAAATAAGGTAGCTTACAGAACTTGTTTACGCGTTCGGTATAAAAGTGTATGCTTCCAACGTCGTTGACAAATACGCGCATTCGTATTTATAAAACATGTTTCTAGAGTTTTGTTAACATATTTATGGAGCTGACTGTACAATACCTGGTTTTAGGCCACATCCTGTCAAACAGGTCACATCTTTGACATTCTAAAGACAAGATCCTGTCCAGGTCATGTCAATGTTCGACATACATCGCCTGACGACAATATATCCATAATATATCCATTATTTACTAGAATGCCGTTGGCATTTAGAACACGGAAGCGATTGCGATCCGGTCCACAAGGTTTTTAAATAAACTTTTATTAACTAGATATTGAAGATATTAAAAGCAAAACTAAATAAAAGTAAGCTGCATCTTTTTTAAACTTATGATAAATTCGACAACATTATAGTCGCAAAGAAATCGATAAAAATGGGAAAGTTCAGATGTTTGTTAGAAGGTATCGCCAGCGACTCAACGAATCGCGTTGAAATTTGGCATAGATGTAGAACATAGTCAATAAGAACATACAGGCAACTAATAAACATGTTGTTATTTCTGTTTTGACAAAAATAATAACAAGATTTATGCTATCAGAAATCCACGATTAATGTCACATGGTATTTCGGTATTAAAAACCTCCCGTATTGCCATTACTTTTAAATATACATATATCCACGATAATCAGCCGTAAATTACTGTCCAATCTTCATACATCGAATAGGAAATGAAGTAAGTGACTTCTAATCTTTGTTTTATTTATCCATAACCCCAGCTTATTACGTCTTTATTACTTGTAATTAAACATTACTAAGAAATCATAGGGTTTTAGTAAAACCCCTAGTGCATAAATGCAATGGGGAAAATCCATATACGTATCTTAGGTAGTTATCAGATTGTATAAAAATGTATCCCATAATAATTATTATTTGTCGTTATTAATTAAAAATATCTAGTGACAGACCAGATTCAAAAGTAAGGTTATTTTACGGTCAAATACTGCGCAATTGGTAAAAATCTTCGGCACCGGACAAACTCCTAGATCTTATATAACATTAAATGCAATATTGGAAAAGAAATAAATAAACTCTAATCTATATTTAATAAAAAAAAAAGTTTATGACGTCGTAAACCTGTGACGCCGGTATTGAAAACAATTAAAACAAAACACAGATATACGCCCTTGAAAACACAAACGCACATAAAACACAGACACAAACAAACAGTTCTATTTTCTTTTTTCCACAACTTATATCGTTTTTTTTACATTTAATACGTATTTAGTTTTGTAGCCATGTTAAACACCGCACAGAACATAACCTCAAAATTGAACGCATGCGCTCTCCGATACCAACGCGCTCTACCACGTTTCGACTTTTGATACGGTGACCATCATTTTTACTTACAAATAACAGACCCGAAATGCGTTGTTCTGTGTTAACTAAAAATGTTGATTTCAAATTTTCAAGTTAACTTCGTAATTTTTTTCATTCACAAGAACCTTCTCCTGTCAATAATAAAACACCCATAATTTTATGAGGTAGAAATTAAGCAATTATTTAGTCAATTTCACAAGTAGTAAAGACATATTTGTTTTACTATAAATCTAACGTGACTTAACAAATATTTACAAAAACAAAATAATACTGTTCATTGATTTTATCAAATTATCCTAAAATACAATCTAAAAATTGTAGACACTATACCGCGCAACTATCTCTCTCGCACTCAACCGGTGGTCCCAACCAAGGTCGAGTTTCTCGAGCGATTCGCGAACGTCACGCGGCCTTCGAGTATTATAATTCACATTAAATTTATGTAATTATATTGATATACGCTTGATATTTCCATTGCTTACGCACGTATCATTTACTTTCATATCAGGTAGGAGAAAGTCAAGGTTTTTTACTAGCAGACAAAAAATCTGATCGTTATTTCTGTAGCACATTTTAATTCTATTTTTGAAATAATAATTGACAGGTCTACCTGTCAATTATTATTTGACGTCTACGTCATATAGCAAAAAGATATTAACTGTAAGAATAAGGAATTATCCAAAGATAAATAGCCATTTCGTCATCAGACATCAGCTGATGTTATAATATTTTATCATACATTAGCAGTCGCCTGCAAATCCGTCTGCGCGGAATTAATGAAGCGAGAGAGGTTTCTTAGGACCGCGCCAAATGACCGTAGCCTCTGCCTATTCCTCTGGGTTACGGGCGTCATTTAACTTATTTAAAATCAGTGGCCATTTTAGAACAAGGAGGTAACTTACAACTCAATTAAAAAATACAGTGGCTCGCAGATGAACCGTTATGTCTAGTCAATAAGGCAACTTTTTTTCAACAACATACTTCTAATTCTAATAAACTGAACTGCAATGCTGAAATTGAAACAACAGGTCCTATAAGTTTATTGATCGGATTGCGTAGTGAAGTAGCTCTAAATGGAAATACGTGATTTCTGCCTATCCTTCTGTTACGATCGTGAGTTTTGATCATTTTGATGTTGCGTAATAATGTAAACGTAGTATTTTTAATATACATACGAACTTACAAACTAAAATAATCAGACGCTTTCGTACTATATCTTCTATGTGTTTATAGATTGCCGGCATAATAGTGGACAGTTTCAAGGACACAGACTCTAACATATAACCATTATCTGTAAATTACAGAATAAAAACTCTACATTAACAAGTCTTGATTGATAGATGTTTGTTAGAAGGTATCTCCAGAACGGCTGTATGGTTCTCGCTGAAATTTAGTATAGATGTAGAACATAGCCTGGAAGAACACATAGACTATTAATAATGTTCTTTTTTTTAATTCCGCGAGGAAGGAGTCGCGGGCAACAGCTAATGTATTAGAGCATGACGTAAGGTGTCTGTACAATCATTTATCTTTACTCTATATTTGATAAAACATTATTTATCGTTACGGCAATACTTTAAAAATATCGTAAAGTTTTCGCTAAGTTACATGATTACCACCTACACAGAAAATACAGAATAAGAGAAGTGTTTCCAGACATATGTTTTAATATTGTCATCCCTTTCATATTCTTTAACCAAACAGAGACAACAATATGTCTATACCAGTAAGGTTGTTTACTTTAATTAACGCCACCTCTACGTTACTTAGCGTATTTGCAATTTCCTACGCTTCGATACTCTGTTATCGATTTTATCGTACATTGAAGTGGAATTATTTCATACAACATTCGCTTCGATGGGTGATATTTGTTGCATTTATCAGAAGCCGTCGCCTCGTAAAGTGGACGCTGTTTGGTTCTTTATGCTCGGATGAAATAAAATTAACTCGTAAATTAATTTTTATTCGCCATTACGAAAACGACAATCAAGTTCGCATTTATCGAATTCTTTTGTTTTGAACAACGAATAATAATTTAAAATTGTTTTAAACTACACCTATGTAAGTTTCTTATGAGCCAAACTCAACCTTGACAAAATCCCGTAACCTTTATAGCCAGCTCAGTTATTTAATGTCACTTGTACCAATATTACAACAACATAACTAACGTCCGCAATCCAGACAGGTACAGGTAGGCAGAGACACTGGACCTTTTGTCATGGTCCTGACACACCTTTCTCGATTGGTCTATATTCATACATCTTGAAAGTGTGCGCAGTGTCCTTCGGGCCGTGCCAGATGGATTTATACCGTCCAGATTGAAGAAATACTCAAGAACCAGTTAGTTTTTATTAAATTTATTTGAACGTTAAGTATTCGCAAAAAGATTTTGCACACATCCTAAAGAATAAAGTACTACGATCGTCTGAAATGTGGTATCCATTGGTGGATTCATAACTTGTGTATTCAGCTATTACAATATGGTGAATAAACGGTCGTGAGTCGGCTGCTATACAATCGTTTGTTCTCGACTTGTTTACCAGAGAATTACAATGACGCAGAGATATAAAAGATACATCGGTATTTTCTTAACACTTGTGTTTGTCATTGTAACAAATAAATAAGTAATTGCTACAAGATATGTGGGAGTTACAATCTATATGTGGCAAAGGAAAAAACCAGTGGAACTGATGCAGGATAAAATAAAAATTCTAAGCCCATCTTACTAATATAATAAATGCGAATCTCTGTTTGCATGGATCTTGATAAAATTAGACACAAACGTAGAACACATAGGCCAATAATTAAGGTCTTTTCTTAATTCTGCGAGAAAGTAGTCACAGGCGTCAGCTTGGTAGTCATATATTGTCCAGTGCGAATTTATATTACATTTTTTTCGTTGTTAATTCGGTCACATTGACAAGATGCATTCTCTCTGTATTCTTTATCTCAATTCATGATACAGTACACGTATTGACATTTGTAATGCACTTGTAGACATGACATTGAGATATATCAGTTGATATGAGTTACATTTGGATGTTTTTTTTTCATATCCATACTTATACATGTCGATTACGAAAGCACAAATCGATGTACCACGATACTGTAAACTTGGTGGGATAGTATATGACTAGATCACTAGCCCTGATTAAATATCTTCAATAAATTAAAAACAAAACTGAAAAACTACTCATTCAATTTGAAAAAAATATAAAATTTCAAGCGATGTTCATTCGAGTTGACTTATATAAACATTTCGGACAAGGGTAGCAAATGGTAGGGGATAAGCATAGCAAGTTTTTTGGGGGACCACATTCGAGACCCAAAACCATTTTAAACGCAGTAACAACGAAATAAAATCAATACTTTATGCAAGCCAAAACAAAATGCAATGAATAAAGAAATTAATTCGCTTACCATAGCATCGAATATTATACAAATGTCATAAGAGCTATAATTAAACAAATATGTATTTTAGTATCACAAGTATTCAACTTTAACGACATATCACCGAAATTAGTCAATAAACGTCCTCTACTCTACTATTGTATTGTCAAGGGCAAAAAGTGTACAGCAAAGAAATAATATTTGTCTAAAAATTGCATAATAATATAAAAATATCTTATAATCATTGAACGTAATATAAACAAAGAAGGTAAAACGTACACAAGGTCACCAAACATAGTATCAGAGGGCTAATCACGAATAATATAAACATTTTCGTAACATTTTCGACAAATATTAAAATAGCGCCCCTACCAGTTTTAATATAAACCAACAAATGTCATTCAAATTTTGTCAATGACGACTTACGTAGGCGCGTGTCGGAATAGCTCGAAATACTCTCTGATGTAGGCAAAGAAAAGTACAGTAAAGGTTAAGAGACAGTTCGTAACTTCAAAGACGCAAAATTATTTACAACATCTCTAAAAGACCTTAGATGTACAAGAAGTAAAAATTTAGTAAATTATATTTAACTATAAATCAATTTAGTGTACGACAATAAGAGTAAAATACCTTATTACAAACGATGTAACGACGAAACGAGAAAACATTTACCTTAATTGAAGAAATAAGCGCCATCTATACGTGCATAATGAAATCTATAACAATATCTTGATATTTAAATAAGAACGGTTCATTCTATTCATAGCTAAATTATCGTTCAACATGATAATACCTGACATAATAACATACTGGCGTATTTGCGCGGTAAATGTGACCTTGAGCGCGCGAAATGTCGGACGCATTGCTCGCCGACGTTTTAACTTTTTAAATTGTTTATGTCTATGGACACGGAACGAAATGCCACAAATTAAAAACTTATTTTTCTATAACTCGTTACGGTAAACTTTGGTATACAGAACGTCATATTGTTTTTTTTTTGTGACATTTATGAGTTTATATGAAGAATTATTATTTAAAGTTGAATAAAGTGATTCACCAGAAGTATTTATTAATTAAAATTCTATTATAATGCAAAATACATTTAAAATCTTTATTTAATAATCAAAAGATAACATTTTATTAAATAATATCATACAAGTCACGATAGAGCGATAGCTATTGTTACTAGGCCAGAGATACAGTGTTTTTTTTTATTTTTTTTTATGGGCAAAGACACTAAAAATTTAAGAACACATCTACATTACAAAAATGCAAGTCCACAATATTTTTATTTTACACGACTGACTCAAGACGACTGTGACGGTCTACTGCTTAAAAGACTGATCCAATTTTGACGAGTCATTCGATTTATCTTCCACTATCCACGAAGTATTAAAAAGACAATGAACTGTCAGTTTTTTAGGTTATTTTTTTATTGAATAATTTAACACATTGTCAAATTAAAAACTTTCGTATCGTGTTTTCCCGCGCTGTCAAATATAACGGCGTGTTTATAATTTGACGGAAGGCCACCTCGTACTAATCGTAGTATTTTAATTCTAACACATATAAAATCGAATCTCGCCCTATTCCCTAAGTAGCCCTACGTAGTTTAATCTATACTAATATTATAAAGCGGAAGAGTTTGTTTAAACGCTCTAATCTCAAGAACTACTGGTCTGATTTGTAAAATTATTTTTTTGTTGGATAGTCCATTTATAGAGGAAGCCTTTAGACTATAACATTAAGCTGCGACCTATAGTTTATTTCCACGCGGACGGAGACGCGGGCGACAGCTACTACTAATATAAATGCGATGTTTGTTAAAAGATATCTTCAGAACGGCTGCATGGATCTCGATGAAACTTGCCACACATGTAAATAGTCTAGAAGAACACATAGACTACTAAGTTTTTTTTTCAATTCCGCGCTAACGGCGTACTACTCTTCCATAAATCTCTATGACTATGTCACTGGTCGATATAATCTGTCATACGGTCATTCCCCTGTAAAGCGCGCGTTGCATAAATCTGATCACCTTAATACTCATGCATGCGTGAAGGGATCGCTCGAGGGTTAAGCGTCTTTTCCACTAGCACGACTTGCTAACTATAAGCTATATAAGTTGCACTGGTTGTGCCAAAACTGAGGCCCTTTTAGTTACACAGTACAGGTCACCAACATTTTTATCTGGGATCGCCAAAGCTCACAACCCATTTGTCAAATCGTCGTGAGTAACCAATAGTTTTTTTTTAAATACCGCGCGGACGTAGTCGCGTTGAACAGCTATAATAAATACAAGATTTTATGATTAAAAATGACCTTTTTGACATTTCAGTGATGCGGATCTTTCGCAAATGAGCATCCTCATTTACCTTTCAAAATCAATATTAACATATCCTATTTAAAAGCTATTTAAAATCGTATTTAGCTATATTAAATTAAAAAAAAACCAGACGCTACGTCTACGAATACCAAACTAGGCGACCTCGGCACACTCATACGAACAAACATGTCAAAATGCAAGTTACAC
This sequence comes from Papilio xuthus, assembly GCF_000836235.2. NCBI lineage: Eukaryota > Metazoa > Arthropoda > Insecta > Lepidoptera > Papilionidae > Papilio > Papilio xuthus. The sequence goes on from NW_013528976.1 coordinate 384,047, forward strand.
TTGAATATATTCAAAACTCGATATCACAAAACGATCGAAATTGTGTTATAAGATTACGTAATTAAGGTTGAGTTTCCTTACAAAAAAAACCATAGACAAGTTACACTATGTTATTTGACCATAGACTAAACAATACCAAAGACTTCTATCAGGTTTTACAGTTGAAATATGAATTACACGTTTAAAATAAAGCTAAACATTGTCAGAATCCTGTCTCATGCAAACTTTATATTTATAAGGTAGCCAGCGACTTCATCAGCGTAAAATTAAAAAAAAGTAGCCTATAAAATGGCCGTATACATTAGCTACCTTCCAGTTAAAGTCCCGTCAAAATCTGTCCACACGTTCCCGAGATTAAACGGAACATACAAAAACTTGCATAGACATATAAAAATTTAGAAATATAGTTTTTTTTTCGATACATACATGTAGTGTATGCATAAACGTAGTGTTGTTTGTCTCGAGCGTACACGCCATAAGTACATGCCGGAGAGAGGGGACGTCAGTCGATATCAGACCTTTGAGCCGGCAACTCGTGTCGGTACGTGAACGAGCCAAATATAGCGCAACGAATGCTACAATACATATATTACAGTTATATTTACAGTATAGATTTGAAGTCCAAATAAAATTAGGTTAGTATTCATCAGCTCACTATACGTCCCCACTGAGGGTCTCGGAGACTACCGTAAGTCAACCACGCTGGCCAAGTGCGGGTTGACATCACACATGTTTCACTTTCTCAGATATGTGCAGCATCACGATTTCCTTCACCATAAGAACGTCGGATAAATGTACATATGTAAATCGTAAATCGAAAGACACATTGGTACATGGCGGGATTCGAACCTAGGACCTGCAGATTGCAAGTCAAGTGCTTGACTCCTGAGCAACCGACGCTCTAGGTACTTACCTAATATATTTTAATTCCACATAAACATATCAAGCAAGTTTGATTTCATAATCACATCAAAGTATGTAAATCTATATATATATAAAAGAAAGTGGTGTTAGTTACACTATTTATAACTCAAGAGCGGCTTTACTGATATGACTGAAAATTGTTGAGGAGGTAGCTTAGAGCCAGGAGACGGACATAGGATACTATTTATTGGTTATTTTTTTTTTTTTTTTTTCGAATGTATACCTTGAAGAACAACTTTTTATTTGACTTACTAATATTATAAATGCGAATGTTTAGATGGATGTGATGTGGATGGATGGATGGTTGGTTTGGGTACACCTATTAAGTTTTTTTATATATCCACGCGGACGGAGTCGCGGGCGACAGCTAGTCTTTATAATAAACGCAACTTTGGTTAATTTAATTTCTATCGATACGTTAATAATACTAACCCGAGTTTCTCGCTTATGGACTTTTGTCAGAACCTTTTAGAGGTTTGGCTGTACAAAAAGAGGTATAAGGGGTCTAGATCAATGCTTCAAATTAAAAAAAAGAGACTTTGTAATAATCTCAGCAACTGCTAACAAGCATTTTGTTGATATAAAAAAAAAGTTAAGTAAAAAATAAATATAAAAATATTAAAAAGTTTAATGTGCGCTAAGCCTTATACAACAAAGTCAGCAACGACTTTATTATCAAAAGGAATTAATTACAACATTTTAAATACCAACCACTTAAGGCTATCTCTGTCTAACATACCAGTAAACATCTTGCATCTCTGTCTAACAAACCAGTAAACATCTTGCATTTCTGTCTAACATACCAGTAAACATCTTACATCTCTGTCTAACATACTGAACACAATTTATCCGTTAAATAGAAGCATTTAGAATTCGTTTAAGGCAGGTGTGTTAACGTATGGGGAGACATGAAGTAGGGTTGCCAACATTATAAAAAAAATACGTACAATTTTTTTTTCAATACAAACTTATTTCTTTGACCTCGTAAAGATGTTATTACATACTTTTAATTTAAATTTGAAATTTTACACACAAAAATAATATAAACGGGAGAAAAGTTAATTATTCAATTAAAAGATTTTTTAAAATTAAAACAAGAAAAAACCTTACAGATTTTCTTACTAACTTATCAAGATCGGTCCATTAGTGAAGGAAAAAAGATATCGCAACAAAATTGACATACAGGACCGGCTAGGGCGCGGTTGGGCGACCTCCCGGACACGAAACAGAAAGGTGAGCAACAAGTCTGCGAATTCAGTCTAACGCAACCCTCCCCCCCATATTTCAGCGACATCCATACAATTCTGGAGCTACCTATAGACGCCTGTTAGAAGATATCTCCAGATCTCGCTGAAATTTGTCATAGATTTAGAACATAGTCTGGAAGAATACATTGGCTACTAATTATGCTACTAATTATTTCGCGCAGAAGGAATCACGGGTTACGGTTTTGTATCAAAACCAGTAACGCCTTAGACCTCATTTCCACTAAGCGAGTCGCGCAAGTATATTCTAACCGGTATATTTAAATGCATAGTGTATTCACGTAGCGACTGGTGCGCCGTACTCAAATAGATCTGGCTACATACCAATAACACTATTTGCATACCAAAAGAAACGTATTTTTTTCTAATCCAATTTGTAAGTTCCATTTGAATATAAAATCATACTATATATCAGTAATGAAATTGGCATGTCTGTATGTGATAACGAAAACAAAAATACAAATTATGCAACTTTGTATTTGCTGCTTATAACGAAAATCCAATAATTAAATTTATGTCTGTTCGCATGTCCGCGTTTGTTCCGAGTAATCTCCAAAAGACCGATTTTGAGAGAACTATTAATGAATCTAAGCTATTGTATGTGGGAGTAAAATAGGCTATTTTTAGGGTTCCGTACCTCATAGCAAAAAACGGAACCCTTATAGGATCACTTTAGGTGTTTTATTCTACACCAGTCTTTCCGAAAGTTGGCGATAACGCCCCCTTGTGTGCGCTGCAGGTCTCAAAGGGGGTAAGAGACCCAGAAAGAAAATGGGGGTGTTGTGTAGAGGCCTTGGGGGTGATTTGTAATTTTATTTAGCTAGGAGGCCTCTTAGACAACGACTCCATGAGCTCTCGACTCTCAACAACTTGTGAACATCGACTAATATGAATTAAAAGATTGCTTAAACTCAAAGTTGGCAGTAGACAAAACAAGTTTGGGAACCACTGTTCTACAAGTCTGGAGTAACAACTAGCCTTACTAATATCTTACTAATATTAGATGGATGTTTGTGTGTAGGTATAGAACATAGTCTGGAAGAACACAAGCTACTAATTGTGTTTGTAATTCCACGCAGACGAAGTCCCGAAAAACAACTAGTAATAAATAAATTCACAAGCTACTAAACCAATCCGGTATAGAGGGAAAACAAACCAAACATATTGACGTAACAAATCAAATGAATTAAAGTGATTCCCCGAAGAGTCTCCGATTGAAGTAGCAATCGGCCTTATTATTTGCTAGAGGCTCGGAATTAAAAAAAAAGTAGCCTATGCGTCCTTCCAGACTATGTTCTACATCTATGTCAAATTTAATTAAAATCCATGCAGCCGTTATGTAGATAACTTCAAACAAACATCCATCTAAACATTCGCATTTATAATATTAGTAATAAGTAAAATGGAACTGGCATACGACAATCACGTGACATATCTAAAGTTATACTCAGTTCAATACATTTTTGAAGTTCAATACAAAATCGTTTCGTTCCTTACTTTGTCTAGCTCATAACATAATATCAGAAAAGTCAATATCAACAGATTACCAATGCCCTAAATAAACGCCCCAATTCCTACCAATGTTGCCATGCGACATATTCTTCCAACGAAATCTATTTCTGGGTAAACCAATAATTATTATTCACCTATATTAACATATATTTGACTAGCAATCGCCCACGACTCCATCAGCGCAGAATTATTATAATTGCCTATACTTTCATCATAACAAGCACCTGGATGAACGAGCTTTGCTCGGTATTTTCCTTTTTAATAATGTTTTTTGGAAATTATATTTAAATACGAATTACTAATAAAATGATGAAATATGAATAATATTTTTCGATCTTACCGATATAGAAAAAGTTAAGTTTATGTTTAAGTTGATTATCGATAAAACACGAATAAAATGACATTTTCTAAAAATGATTCCTAGCTAGATCGATTTATCGCCCCCGAAACCCCCTATATACTAAATTTTATGAAAATCTTTGGAGCCGATTCCGAGATTCCAATTATATATATATACTAGCGGACCCGACAGACGTTGTCCTGTCTACACGTCTTTAATTCGAATATTATTTAAAATTTGACACTGCGATGGTAGCGCCGTCTGTCGGATCCAATGTAAAACATTCCAAAATCAACAACTACTAATAAATTAAAAATCAATTAAAAAAAACATTGTCCAGCGGACAAAATTGTGAAACTAAACCATTCCCAGATCCCCTTGAACACACACAAAAAATTTCATCAAAATCGGTCCAGTCGTTTGAGAGAAGTTCACTGACATACACACTCACCGAAGAATTATATATATAAAGATATACAAGAATTGCTCATTTAAAGACATAAGATTACTCGGAACAAAGCCTTACCAACAAACATAGAGGACATACAAAGAAAAATTGATTTCTCGATAAAATTTATTTTTCTCAACATACAGACAACTTAATTAATATTTATATAGAAGTATTTTAATATGGATTGCATATTTTTATACTTATCTAACATAAGAGAGAACATTTTTCTGGGACATTACGAAAACTACTGCGCAATCCATCCGACTAAGAGAATTGCGTATTTAAAAAAAATATAACTCGTTTACGAAAAAGGTTACATATCTTGATGTAACTCTTTTCATCTTTATATATACAACTTCTTCTGTGAGTGTGCATGTCACTGAACTTCTCTCAAACGACTGGACCGATTTTGATGAAATTTTTCGTGTGTGTTCAAGGGGATCTGAGAATGGTTTAGATTCACAATTTTGTCAGCTGGACAATGTTTTTTTAATTAATTTTTAATTTATTAGTAGTTGTTGATTTTGGAATGTTTTACATTGGATCCGACAGACGGCGCTACCATCGCAGTGTCAAATTGTCAGACAACGTCTGTCGGGTCCGCTAGTAGATATATAATATTCTACATATAAAAATAATATTTTAAACTTTTAATATAATACGTTATTACTATTTGCATTCTATACCATATCTACACATTAGTTGCCTGAGATTACGTCTGTGTGGAATTGAAAAAAAAACTTCATCTAAATCTAGGAATAAATTAAGTCTATATCACTAAGGGATAGTGTAACTTTCCAACAGTGAAAGAACTTTTCAAATCTGTCCAGTTGTTACCGAGACTATTCAACACAAACAAACAAAATCTTATTAGTATTATATGAACGATATAAATCGATTCATGAATTCTTTTTTTTTTAATAATTATAGGTCATCAATCACCACTTACATTCTTTAGTCTGTAGCTAGAAATAAACTATTAACTATGGCATCTTAAGACCAAAATCACCCTTCAAAACATATCAATATTTCATCAAAGATAATTAGAAAGACGACGATATGGTTTAGAGACGGAGTCGCGAACGTTGGCCAGTTTCATAATCTTGCTCTTTATAAAACCAACGTAACCAAACTACGCCATAAAACTAAGTAATAAAACTCTGTTGCATTTCAACAAAAAAAAAACACGATATAAGAAAATCAAACCATGAACACTTTTGCATTCCAATTATTTCGTAGCACAAATCACTAAATCACAATGTCCATTTGAAATCACTAAATGCACTATAACTGGTATTGCTAAAGGTCACTTGCTGGATTTAATATTTTATATTCAAAAATATAAAACGCACGGACACGTCCGTCCACAACGCCGGTCGGCGCGGTACTAGACTAGTGTTGGGATAGCAAAACAAATCTAGTCGATAGTTTTCAAATATCTTGGCGGCTCAAGGTCATCGGCGCGCTACGATCTGCCCTCCCCCCGCAACACACCTAAAATTATGTTCTGCGCGTCTCGCGTGAAGTTCAGAGCCGCCAAGATATTTGAAAAAAACTAATTACTAGCTGAATGATTTATTTTTATAACATTTTTATAAAAGGTATTACTGTTGCATAAATGAAATAAACAACATAAATTAATAACTTCAAAATTTTCATATTTTTCTGAATATTTGCTTATGTTGTTACAAATAGACGATTCCTTAAAAGTTTGTCGAGTAAAGTACGAAGTCGTTAAATATTAAAAACAAATCTAATCCCTCATAGAAACTATCGATATCGATAAAAGAACTATGTGACATCACTATCCCCCTCCGCGCCGGCGCACAAATGCAAATAAATACTAGTTATACGACTCGCTATCGTGCTGGAGGTAAATTAATTGTTGTAATATTATTTGATACGGTTCTCGCACTCAGAAACATTAAGTAATCACTCAGGGAGCACCTTATCGTATACATTAACAAGTAAAATAATAATATAACTCCGACTAAGGTTTCATTATTGCGAATGTTTAGATGGATGTTTGATAGAAGGTATCTCTAGAACAGCTGCATGGATGTCGATGAAATACGGCATATATGTAGTACATAGTCTGGAAGATCACATAGGTTACTTTTTAACAATATTTTTAATTCCGTGCGAACGGAGTCACGGGCTACAGCTAATAATAAGTTTAGATGGATGGATGGATGAAGGTATCTCCAGGACAGATGCACGGATCTTGCTGAATTTGGCATAGATGTAGAACACAGTCTGGAAGTACACATAGGTTACTACTTTTTTAAATCGCTCGGTCGGAGTTGCGGGCGACAGCTGTTTTGTATATAAGACTACGAAATAACGCCTTCAAGATGAGCATTGTTAACTCTACAATAACGGTACTGCATGGTGAATTTAAAACAAATAAAACTGCATTCGATTTCATTTTACAATCACAACAAAGGCGACATTAATCGATTCGGAGCGAATAATCGAATTCGAATTTCGATGTGGACGAAATAAAAAAAAAACATTAATTAAAAAAGTATAATAATTATTAAGTTAAAATTCCACTGCAGTCTAATATCTTACTAATATTATAAATGCGAATGTTTAGATGGATGTTTGTTAGAATGTATCTCCAGATAAGCTGCATAGATTGTGATGAAATTTGTCATAGATGTAGAACATAGTCTGGAAGAACACATAGACTACAGAAGATTTTTTTTAATTCCGCGCACATAGAGTTGCTGGCGTCTATTGGATAATTATCGCTGTCTCTATTTTATCAAATAGAAAGAAAGAGATAAAAATATATTACAAATATCACTACAGTGCAGTTCGATTTACAATATGCCAGGGGTTACGAACATTTACTTATCAACTATTATATTTCTGAAGAAAAATTTATAAGGTCATAGACATGCCATCAAATAATTTTGAATCTGTGAATATTCGAAACACCTCAAATTATACGTAATACAGTGAACGAATTATGGGCGTCGGTGGCTCAGGGGTGAAGCACTTGAATTGCAATCTGCAGGTCCTGGGTTCGAATCCCGTCATGTACCAATGTGCATTTCGATTTACATATGTACATTTATCCGACGTTACGTTGAAGGAAAACATCGTGATGCTGCATATATCTGACAAAGTCAAAATGTGTGTGAAGTCAACCAACCGGCACTTGGTCAGCGTGGTTGACTATGGCCTAATCACCCTTAACTTAGGGTAGGCTCCAAGACCCTCAATGGGGACATATATTATGCTGACGATTGAAATAATTTTTTCATCTATAACCCAAAATATAATATCGCGTGCCAATAGTTCACTATCCCTCCTAGGAAATCGTAAGAATCAGTTGTCTTTTTCTATCTCTGTTTTTTCCACATCAATGAAAAGGACGTACATATGTTTTTGTGTTCGCAGAAGCTTAATAAGAATATATTTCAACGTACCTTTTGATTAATCTTTACAGTCTTTGTTGCCTTCACGACACTTGGTTTAGGAGCTGGTAGGGCCACGACTGGTTCTGTTAACAAAAAATTATTATACATTTAATAATATGGTTCACTTATCTTTATAAATGGATAGGTCATTACTTGGAAATTACAGCTTTATTAGTTCGAATCCTCACCTAAGCGAAATTCAAATAGGCACAAAATACTACGTTTAATAGCCTGTCCATGTAGAGGTCTGTGATATACACAATCTACATATTTATTTTTAATATTATATGGCAAAAGTGCAAGCGGCCACTTAAATACATGGAGATAACGAAGCGATCACCGTTTACATACTGACGTATGAGATGATTCCACTTCTGGTCATCCTTTCCTTGTAAGAAAAATGATAGAGCCCGCTTTAACATCTTTGCACGAATTGGCCTTGCCAGGTGCAATAACACAATCTCACAGAAGACACGCGTCAAATGCGAAGTCATTCCAGCTACACTCTGATGAATGTGGTACCGGAGGTCTAATTTTAGTCCCATTTCCCTTCCCATCCTTTTTCTTATAGGTAAAGAATGAGAAGTGGAAGTGGATTTTCAGGATGAGGGGATATATGGAAAGAAAAAACATTCTCTTTCTTTCAGGCAACGTAACTGCTATTGCGTACGTTTATGGGTAACGGTCACTTCGCTATTTCGGCGTCTTCATGTGGCCGCTCGCTCGTTTTCCACCTTATAAAATAAAAAAGGATAGGAAGAGGATGAAAATTATCTTCCGACACACATAGTGTTGACCGTTGAGGCAGCTATAGTTGTCGGTTGTCACATATTTAGTCTTATTGCATCACCAGAGCTGGACATTTATACTAAGATATACTATTGCCTATTCTATCCGTAATATTATTGTTCATACCTGGTGGTGGTGGCTGTACCCTGCCCTGCTGCTGCGGCTGTAACGGAGTTCTTTTCTCTTCTAGAAGTGACGGGGGAGCCGGCGGCGGAACTCCCGTACTGCCTCCGCGGACCTTCAAAAAGAAACATTGATACAATATCTGTTATCAATAGGAGGAAAAGGAGAAAATGAAGGATGAAAAGGATAAGCAAATGGTATTAACACGTTCAGTGCCACTTGGATTTAAACGTACTTGAGTAATCTAACATCGCGAGTCGGTGGCATTAAAAGTGTTAAAGGCTTTTCTTAGTTTGTCATGTCCCGATGTTCGTTACAAATGAAAGGGTTAACTTGTCGCACATCATCATCGTTTACATACATCACACGGAGTTGATCTGATGATGCAGTTGGAAGGTGCTCATAGGATCTTCGCTACGAATACAACCTCATTGAGTTTGGGTTCGATTGAATCGTCTTGACAATATTTCATTCTAAAAGATTATACATATTTGACTTACAATAAAAAAACGATTAAGACTTTATTACATTTCTATAAGCAGTCCGTGTATAGCGATCTTTATTACATTTAAAAACCAATGAACCATAGTCAATTAAAGCTATAAAACAGGCCATTAATTACATATATATCAAACACACTTTGTGTTCAGACAATTTTTACAGAACAACAAAATCGGCTTTTCTTATAACAGGTTTAACATGTCGAAAATAAACGCGTGGTACAAGTCAAAAGAGACAAGCTACATCTCCAGTCTAATTGTACACTCAGCTGCATAAATATGTTTACATTTGGAAAGCTTCAGAAACTCCTATTCCAATGCCTTCTTTGATTCCAACCATGAATACGATTTCGACAAATTCCTGACGAATACACGCGTGTGTATTTTTAAAACCAAAAGCCTGCACAAGTTTCTAAAGTATTGTAAATTTTACTAATATTGCAAATGCGAATGCTTGGATGGATCATAGATGTTTGTTAGAAGGTATATCCTTAGGCTGCATGGATCTCGCTGAAATTTGGCAGAGATGTAGAACAGGAAGAACACATAAAGTAAAGTTTTATTTTTTAATTCCGTGCCGACGAAAGGAATTTGTCGGCACTCTTAACAAAATCATATAGGAAGTACAAACAATAAGATAAATCTCTACGAAGGCTGACATATCCATCTGATAACATGAGTGAAAAACGACATTAGTTATGTAACTTTTAAACAAGATTGATCATCGTAAGAGTTATATAGAATATTGAGTTACGACAATGTGTAATTCAATGGTTAACTATTTCTTTTTTATATTATAAGGTTGCAAAGAACTAGTGTCCACTTGGTTACGCTAAAATAAATAAGCTACCTATCTAAATCAATCAATTGGAACTCACATCTTTCGTTAAAAAGTTTTGAAAAAAAATCTATCGATCTTTATTATACTTTGTGACAATTGGAATAAAAAAAATAAAAAATACACGAATAAAAGGTTGCGCTGTTCGAACTGGCCACTTATCCACACGGACGATGTTGCCGCAACACATATAATACTGCAGTTTAATTATGAAATAAATAACACGTAATCTTATAACTTGGACCACACAAAATTGCTCAAGCGGTACTCCCGCCTTTACTGTCACATTCAATACCTTCACTTACTGTGGGTATTGTCATCTCATTCTTTATGTATGAAAAAATAAAGACAACAATATGTCTTAATTATTATAACTTTAACTAGATTTACGCGATTTATTAAAAAAATAAAATAAATGAGACTCATTTTAACACACGATTTCAATTAAAATTATGGTTACATTTTGCAATTTAATATTTAAAAGTGCAAAGAGAATTTTCTACATAAAATCCTTGTCACCCTACTTTATAAGGATGACTAACTTACAATACCAAATTACATTGATGACATCACTGATACTAATATCTAAGTACTGACAGCTCCATAAAAACTGTCAAGTAATAAAAGTAACAAGTCGTTTTATAAACATAACCAATCAGGTTTTAAAGAACGATATAACAATATTACTTACCTAATTGTAGACCGTGACTCCGATGGCGCGGTATTAAAAAAAACTTAGTATCCTATGTGTTCTTTCATATTAGTATATACATCACTGACAAAATTCATCAAGATCCGTTCAGTCGTTCTGGTGATATCTTCTAACAAACATACATCCATCCATCAAAATCGGATCAGCCGTATGACGTTAGAGGAGGTTAGAAAAGCATTGACATATGTACCGAAGTAAACACTCGACTGATCCAAACGAGGTTCAGGCTAAGCGCCATCTGCGCTCGGCCACCTCAAGCCCGGTGAAGCTGTAAATGCCTCTTCAAGGCAAACAGTGACTACTCAGTCACAAAAAAAAATCGACTGATTCAGGAAGGTAATAGCACCCTTTATCAAGCTGCCCAAAGGTCGGCACATCTTGCACTCCTTCCATACATACTTTCTTCGATCATCCCCTACCTTTGTGTCCATACACATTCAATATCATACATAAAAACAGTCATACATGCCAAAAACATTATCCACTCAAGTCAATCGGATAACAATTCTACCAACGCCCACATCACCCAAATTTTAACTCATTCTGATTTCAAACAGATGAGAACAGGTATTCAGGAACCGAGACACTTTTAAAGTAATCGCGCGTCGAATGCACAAAAAGTTTTACAAAGATAAATTCAGTTTTTATCGGACCAAAATGTGGCTATGAAATAAGCGTTTTATTACCGTATTCATAGGTGACAGCGAGACCAAAAATATTATTTATCAAGCCTCAAAGATAGCCTTGTTATTAATATAAATTTGACCAAAAATATACTTATTCTTGTAATTACAAGTTACTTGGAAGTCCGTGATCTCTGGGTTACAAGCGTGAATTTTATTGTTATTAAAAAAACTAGCTCTCGCCTGCAACTCCGTTCGTGCGGAATTAAAAATAAACTTTCTTAGTAGCGTATCTGTTCTTCCAGAGTATGTTTTACATCTATACCAAATTTCAGCGAGATCCATGTAGTCTTTCTGGAGGTACATTCAAACAAACATCCATCTATCCTAACATCTTTAATATTAGTATGATTAAAATACAATATAATTCGGCGGACGAATAGGAATCGAATATAGTTGATGAAAAATAACCGTTGCGGAGACAAAAAATAAAACCTAAAACCGCGATTTTTAAGGCCCAAATTGTACACCGTATAACCGTGATCGGAGCGATGTAACTTCAAAATGGCGGCCGAATTTTTTTGCCTCCAATAACTGGTCGTTGACTCTGACGTGCACGCGATGCGGTCTAGAACCATCTGGATATGAACACCAAATAAATTTAAAACACTAAAAGGTGAGCAGTGCACAAAGATTTATACAAAAACATATTGTCGTCATTTTATTCTCTATGTAAAAAAAAAACTTTGCAAGTTGTCTATGTGTTCATCCAGACTATGTTCTACAGTCGAATTACAGCGAGCTTCATGCAGTTGTTCTGCAGATATCTTCTAACAGACACCCATCCATCCATCTAAATTTAAATTTGTAACATAACTAGTTGTCGCCTGCGACTCCATCCACGCGTAATTAAAAAAAAACTTAATTAGTCTATTTGTTCTTCCAGACTATGTTCTACACCTATGCTAAATTTCATCAAGATCAATGCACTTGTTCTGGACATACCATCTCACAAACATTCATCTAAACATTCGCATTTATAATATTAGTAAGAAGTAAGATTACATCATTACAATACTTCTACAATAACTAGTTGTATTGGTCTCCGACATTATCAGTGCGGGACAATCACCCTAATTGTAAGATATGCATCACCTGTCTCTCTTCCACCTACTTATTGGTTGGAAAGAGACATGTGCACTTGAGTAACACCTTTATCGATGGAGATATAACAACGCAAGACAACACGGTTTAGGGTGACCATGGTATTGTTAATTTTAGGACTGTCTCCTTTGAATACAAAACCAGAAATAAATAACAGAAACAGCAAACATTGCCTTCGTAAGTAAGCTTAAAGTCACGCTAATCGTCAACCATGAGAGCTAAAATGTATCAACATTACTTTGAAGTATCGCTAATAGGTACACGTTGAAAATATCAGCGGGACTCTAAAAACAATCTAAACTAGACAATAGTAACAAATCAATAAAACTTAAACAGCACAATCAATTATAATTAAACAGTGGCGTCAAACTCTTCTTATAAAGAAAGGATGGGAAGTGGAAGTGGACTTACCGGATGAGAGGATGCATGGGAAGGGAAAATATTTTCTTTCTGTGCATCCTCTCTTCCGTCGATTAAAGGTAGGCAACGCATATGCAATTGCGTATGTCTATGGGCAACGGTCACTTCGCTATTTTAGCGATTTAACGTGGCCGCTCGCTCGTTTGCCACCTTATGTTATAAAAAAAATCTTTGTCACCCTACATTATTTAATTCAGTTTTAAAAATCTAATCACACATTTAAATCCATACAAGATACAAAAGGTTCAGAAGTCGATAAGCAATCAAGGCTACAAATAAAAGATTATAACAGTAGCTTTACACAGCAGTGACAATTATATCAATAACTATAGCCATCCCTTTCATTCTCTTTGAGAAAATAGAGACGACAATATATACGAGTGGACAGTCGAAATCCACTGTTAATTGTGAACACGTGAAAATTACGCAAATTATAATCTTATTTGCGATATCCGTTCACAAACTGATAAGATTTAAGTCAGGAAATTAATAGAAACCTTGTCTTAGGCATCGAAATTAACAACAATTTAATAAAAATATATCGAAAGATAAACAAAATCAATTATATTAGGAACTTTAACTTTACACACGCGTTATTCTGTGGGTTTGGAGTTTGTCCTGAGTAAGATTAGGTCTCAATCAACACGACCCCCACTACCCTGTGTAAGTAAGACTAGACTTCAACACAACCGCACTCTAAGACCAGGCTGAAGCCACGACACGACCCCCACTGCCCTAAGTAAGAGTAGATCTCAGTCAACACTACTTCACTGTCCTGAGTACGAATAGGCCTTAGTTAACACTCCCTTCACGCCTTAAAGCAAAATAACCACATCGAAATTTCTTACCAGAAATATTCAAGCATCACCATGTTTTCCTTCACAGTATGAACATATTGAGGTGAGGTGGACCGACCAAATCAGAGCGGCTGTAGATGTCCCCCTACACCAGTGTACTAAAAAGGCAGCGACTAGGGGGAGTGGCGGCGCCTGGTGAAGCGTGTCACTGATACTTGACCACGACCAGTCTGAAAAGACTGTAACGACGAAGAAGAAGAATGAACATATTACAGAATCGAACCTCGGACCCTGTAGATTACAAATCCAATGCCTAACTTAGCCACCGACACTCTTCATTTCTGCATAAAATAAAAACACATTTCGAGAATAATTTTTTAAATTTTCTCTCTGTATGTCCACACGTGTGCGTTTCTTATGGATAATCTCCGAACCGGGTGGACCGATTTTGACGAGACATACACTGAAAGGTAGCTGATGAGTGCGAGAGTAACATAGGCTATTTTTTTATCCGCGCTGACAAAGTCGCGGGCAACACATATTTATATAGTTGAGTATAGACAAGTGTGACCAACGCATTTTATCACCGTCTCCAAGGCCGTAAATAATCACTAATCGTATTTATTCGATAGCCACATTGAACTACATTGCATGTTGCCAACTGTTTTATACTCTAACTAGCTGTCGCCTGCGACACCGTGCGCGTCCGCGCGGTGTTTAAAAAAAATACTAGCCTACGTGTTCTTCCAGACTATATTCTACATATATGCCAAATATAATCGAGATCCTTTCAGACGTTTTGGGGATATCTTCTAACAAACATACATCCATCCAAACATTCGCATTTATAATATTTTTAAAAAGTAAGATAGACAAAGATACAGTCGAGGAAATTAATTTGATACCCATCAGTGAAATATTTTTTAACTATTACAATTAGCAACTTACATGATTAATTATATCTCTTATGGTGACAAGATTTGCTGGAGGATATTCCTAAGCGGGAAGCGAATTTAATTCTCTGACTGCACAAAACAGAGGCACAAAGTATGATTTTGTATAAGAATCTCAAAGAGTAACAATATTCAGATGCGACTTAATATTACTAGGGGATTGTCCCGTGACTTCGTGAGAGCAAAATTAAAAAAAAAATTAGCCTTCAGTTCAACAACAGTATTTCCATAATGACCGGAAACATTCTATATAAGTTGACTGAATATAAAATTAACAAATCTATACGTGATATAAAACGACATTGAAAAACGTGAACAAAATAATTTTGTCTAATAAACAAGGCCTAAAACATTACAACAAACGCACTAACATACTAGCTCTAGCCATCGACTTCGTTAAAGCAGAAAAAGAAATAGCCAATATTCTGTCCGCATGCATCAGTCACCTTCCCATGTAAGTGATGTCAAAATGGCGCCACCCGTTTCGGTGATTACCCATAACAAACGCGACCTTGCAGACAAACATACGATTAATTATTTTTCATTGATGCATAGAAATACGACAATTTTATTATATTTAAAGGAATATGTCACCGGCAATTCCGGCAGCGAGGAATTTAAAAAAAAAACAACCTATGTATTCTTCCAGTCTATGTTCTACATCTATACTAAGTTTCATCGAGATCCATGCAGCCGTTCTGCTGATACCTTCTAACATCCATCCATTTAAACATTCGCATTTATAATATTAGTAAGAAGTAAGATATAAAAACTGTATTCTTAATGTCGACACACTACTCAAACTGGTATGAGCAATGTTTCCTAAAAGAAAGTTTAATCTACCCCTTCTTGTACCCAGAAGACTACGAAAGTACAACCAGGAAGAGTATGGGGTTTAATTATAATATTATACATATTTCTACCTTTTCACTTTTAGTAATCACAATATGTACAGTCATCTGCATTAATGTATACATGTACATAACATCAGAAACTTTTTTGAAAAATATCTCGGCATTTATTCGTGAACATGTAAACAGACACGAGAATATATTTTTAAAACCAAATTTGTATACAACTTTCTGAAGCTTCGAAAACATGTATACATTTATGCAGCTGACTGTACTCTCCTATTTCTACGTGTCCCTTTATACGTATATCCAATTCAAATGTATGTGTAAAGTCAACTCGCTCTACGCCAGCATTAACTACGACCTAGTCACTGATTTAAGGTAGGCTCAGAGAACCTCAATTGGGTCGTATAGTGAGCTGATGATGATCCAAATATCCTCTTTCACGCAATTTATACTTTCTTCTTCAATACTTTCATTTATTCTTAATATTACTGGTATCTGGTAACCCCTTGCTGCTGTCAATCACGTCAAGTCAGATCTTCTGTGAACCTAGTAGCTCCATCTTAACCATTTAAGGAACCACAAACAAAACTAGTCACACGATTAATATTTTGTAACATAACTTTAATGAAGTACAGTCAATTGCAATATTCCAAATAATTTCTAATCATCAAAATAATAAACAAAATATTCCTTTCATCTCAATTCTTTTCCTCGGCATTACATAAATAGGTGACGTCACAAAATCAAAATGGCCACCGCTAGTCGATTCAATGTCACAAATCTACTAGTCTAGTAGACGAAAGATATAGAACGAGACTTGCCAAAGCGTTTGCTTATAAAACAATATATCGTATTTTAAATGAACGCCTAAAATAAACTTACAAAAGTCATATTACATACTAGGTGTCGCCTGCGACTTCGACCATGCGAGATTAAAAAAATCTTAATAAGTAGGGGGGCATCCATAAATTACGTGAGGTGTTTCTTTAAATTTTTTGCAACTCCCTCCCCCCTTGGTGAGATGTCTTGAGATTTTATTCAACCCCTTTCCCCATCCCCCAATCTCACGTGACATTTTTCAAAATGCGAGTTTCTGACGTAAACGTATGTAAAAAAATTGCTTCGTGATTTTGCTTTTTTTGTTTCAATAAGAAAAAAACTGCATAATATTTGCAGTGACCCCCCTCTCTCAGACATAAGATTAGATGAGATTTAACTCGACTCCCCCCCTCCTCCACCTTAAACACCTCACGTAATTTATGGACGCCCCCTAGTCTATAAGTTCTTCCTAACTATGTTCTATATCTATGCTAAATTTAATCGAGATCCGTTCAGCCGTTCTGGAGATACCTTCAAGCAAACATCTATCAAAACATTCGCATTTATAATATTAGTAAGATGTTAAATCTGTAGAAATTATTAGAGTGACATGAAAATAATATCTTACTAATATAAAGTGTATATAGATGGATCTTTGTTATAACAATATCTCCAGAACGGCTACACGCTACAATTTGGCATAGATGTAGAACATAGTCTGGAAGAACACATAGACTAAAGAGTCTTTTTTAATTCCGCGCAAATGAGCCGAGGGCAAGAGCTATTAACTATATTAATAACTTCATATTAGAGATTAAACCTTGACCTACCCTCACACAAAGTAGAATCGGGTCTGAGTATAAAGGTCACAGCTGTATCTTACTAATATTATAAACTAACTTTTGCCCGCGTGGATATATAAAAAAAACTTAATTAGTGTAGCCTATGTGTTCTTCCAGATTATGTTCTATACGTATGACAAAATTAATCGAGATCCGTTCTAGAGATATCTTCAAACACCCATCCATCCATCCACATCACATCCACCTAAACATTCGAATTTATAATATTAGTAAGTTAAATAAAAAGCAGCACTTCGAGGCATAAAATCGGAAAAAATAAAAAAATGAATAAATAGTATCCTATGTCCGTCTCCTGGCTCTAACCAACTAACGCTACCTCTTCGCCAATTTTCAGGCATATCGGTAAAGCTGTTCTTGAGTTATAAATAGTGTAACTAACACCACTTTCTTTTATATATATAGAAGATGTGAATGTTTATATGTATGTTAGAAGGTATCTACAGAACGACTGCATGGATCCCGCTTTAATTTGGCATACATGTAGAACATAGTCTGGCAGAACATAGCCTACTAATTAAGTTTTTTTTTTAATTTACTACTGGCGTTACTATTGCAACATTCTGTATCGTAAACGAGTTGAACATATTTTGACAAATGAGGTGTCATTCGATTCGTTCTTCCTTTGAATATCACAGATACAGTATGTTACTTTATTCCTTTTTTAAATCATCGCTTGTATTTGCATGTTTAGGAAGTATTTGTATAGACTAGTTTTCGTAACACAATCATTATTTAACTTTGGCTGTAAGCCAAACTTTATTCTTAACTAACAACGTGGGAGATGTGTAGTCAACCTTTCAGTCTGTTGTACTATTTTGTTATCGTTCTGTTAATCGTCATTCCTTACCGACCTTTACATGTTTCATCATCATCAGCTGACTATACGTACCCACCGAGGGGCTCGGAGCCTACCCTGAGTTAAGGGTGATTAGGCCATGGGTCGCGGACGAGAGCGAAAGCGTGTCCGTGGCTCCGTCCCTATGCGTTGGAGGAACAAAGAGGTTTAGTGGGTATGCCTCCGTTATGGAGGAGAATCCCACATAACTACCGCGTCCCCCCGGGGCGCGGAGTATGCATAAAGCATTCCTCTCTGGAAAAAAAGGGTGATTAGGCCATAGTTAACCACGCTGGCCAAGTGCGGGTTGACTTCACACATATCATTGAATTACTTCTCAGATATGTGCAGCATCACGATGTTTTCCTTCACCGTAAGAACGTCGGATACGTACATATGTAAATCGAAAATTGAAAAACACATTGGTACATGACGGGATTCGTACCCAGGACCTGCAGATTG
Source organism: Papilio xuthus (assembly GCF_000836235.2). Lineage (NCBI taxonomy): Eukaryota > Metazoa > Arthropoda > Insecta > Lepidoptera > Papilionidae > Papilio > Papilio xuthus. The sequence goes on from NW_013528976.1 coordinate 402,725, forward strand.
CAAGTCAAGTGCTTGAACACTGAGCCACCGACGCTCATGTCTATTGCTTCTTAATTCTATTGAAATTAGATAGATTAGATGTTGATGGCGACTTCGTACGATTGGAATTTTAAAAAAAATAGCCTACAATACGATTTATTGGGAACTAGCTGTCAAGAAGAAAACAACTTAATGTGTAGTCTATGTGTTCTTCCAGACTATGTTTTACATCTGTACCAAATTTCATTAAGATCAGTTGAGATCAAAAACATCCATCCATCCATCTAAACATTCGCATTTATAATATTGGTAATTTTAAACATTATTAGTTTGAATCCTTTGACGCGAATGACATGTGTTCGTTACCAATTCCAGTGTCAGAATGATTAGTGAGGGACATAAACATCGACATTTTAGTAAGGCTAGTGTTGCACATTTTCTTCCTAACACAAGTAACCTGGGTAAACGATCTTGACAACAAAGAATTTAAATGTTGGGGACACGATACGTAAAAATAAATAATCTCTTGTTCCCTTCAAACAGCAAGGTCGTCGGTGGCGTTGACCACGATATGACGTACGCATTGGAGTTACGCCAATCCAGATTACCGATCGTAAACTGTCACATTACAACCAAAGAGAACGTACCACAGATAATATGAATGAAGGTTTTATACGTCACAACAGATATCAAGAAAGAACCAAAGCATAGAGCATTGAATTCATTTTTACAAACTTTTATTTAGTTTTACCTGTCCCGGTTTGTCTACAAATCTTACAAATTAAATTTTCCAGTTACTGATTGAGTAGAAATGACATGGTGCCTCTCTGATGGAGCTGGAAGGTGGCCATAGGATTCGCAATAAAATTACTAACAAACTTTCGGCACGCACACTAAAGCACAACATGACACACATGTAAATGTAACATATAGTATGAAGTTTTAATTACGAGGATTGTGTTTGAGATAATCATATCGCGATTACTATGAGAGAGAGAGATGCAAGACCTGGGTTGAAGCTACCTTGGTTTGGTTTACTAGAATCTAATTATAGATTACCCACAAAAACTTCTTTTAAAACCTTTTTGGTGGGATTTCTTGCTTGCCAGACATTTAAAACGTCGTTTCGAAAATGTTCTGGTTACACTGAACTGGTTCAAAAATTACGTAATTCCACTTTCGCTGCAACATTACCACACATGAAGTATGCTGGCCCATTGACCTTGTAGTCAAACCTAGCATTATACGATTTTTTTTAAATCAAATTCAAAATTCGAACGAAAAACAAATTTCGACAGTCTTAAAATTTACATTTTAATTTTGGAATCCCAAATATGCTGTCGCGCAAATTTAAAAAAAAAATGTAAGTAGCCTGTGTTCTTCCAGACTGCCCTTTTTTCAGAGGGGAATACTTTATGTATATACCGCGCCCCGGGGGTAGGTGGTAGTTATGTGGGATTCTCTTCCGGATGAGAAGGATACCCACCAAAACCCCCCTGTTACTACTACGAATCATGGCGAGGCCACGGGCACGCTTGCGCTTTCGTCCGCGACCTCGCCTGAAAAAGGGTGTGGAAGACTATGACCTACATCAAATTTCATCAAGATCCGTTCAGCCGTTCCGGAGATACCTGCAAATAAACATCCATCCATCCAAACATTCCCATCTATAATATTAGTAAGATAAAGAAATACGTAATACACAAAAAAACCAAGGCCTAAGTTTTATTCTATTGTAAAACATTACATGATAAAAATGCCCTGTAATCTTCGATAAGAAATCAGTAGCAATATTTTATGTACATATTTAAAAAAATTACATATCAGTTTGTCCATTTGTCGCTTTAGAGCAGGACAGAAAAAAATTAATTCGTAGTTTATCGTGAAAAAAAAATTATAAAATAAAAAAAAAAAGTTATCCATGCCGCATTAAAATAATTAATTGCCATCATTTTTTTTATCTAATCAAATAATCTTACTTATTATAATAGATATTCATAATTCTATTATTGAGTAACTAAAAAAAAAAAAACAAGTAATTAAAATTGGAAATTATTATCTGCATTATCTCGAATAAAAAAAAATTGCAATCCATTCGCGGCATACTGACAGGCGCCATTACGAAATCGTACAGATAACAATATTCACAGACACACAATTACCAAATAACCTCAAAAATTAACACGTGTTATGTCACAATAAATCAATAGGTCATATGATAATAGAAATTTTATTAGCGTTGACGACATAACTAGTTTTGTGAATAAAATATTAACAGTGATACAATAAAAAGTTTTGCGTACCTACAAGTACCATATTTCAGCAAGATCCATGCAGCCTTTCTGGAGATACCTTCTACTAAACACTATCCATCTCAACATTCTAAATATAATATTAGTAAGATTCTTTATATGCCTGGCGCACAAAATCAACGTCAATAATACTGACGCTTGTAGCCAAAAGCAGTCCATCCTAGGACAGCACTACTGTCCTACTGTACTGGAATAATGTAAATCATATATGTATTCTCTTTATATAGCTAAGTAAAAAATGATATTTATTCCTGTCGTAAACTAGGTAACTAAAAACACCATGGCAGGACAACAGGAAATAACTGATATTATTATAATTATAATTTGATAAAAGAATATAAAAAAAAACATTAAGATTTTATTAGCAGCTCTGCAGTATTTTGTTTTCACTGGCAACATTAAATAAATAAATGGTTTTATTTAACTTGTTCTATTTTATTTAGCTAAGATTTACTTATAAAAGGTATATTATGGGCATGTTGAAGGGGGAAGAATCACATGTGAAAGAACAACTTTAAGTATGAATATGGAGGGGTACACCAATAGAGAAGGCCTAGGAAAATACGGATGCGTGAAAGATGACATGATTAGGATGGTGACTATAGATAGATTTGGAGGATGGAAACCTGATGCACCGACCCTACATAAGTGGGATAAAGACAGGGAGATTATTATGTTGTTTTACTTGGCATCTAATAATTGCTACTAACCCACTTCCTTGATAGATTCACCAAAAAGGTCCACATCATTAGTAATAATGACTACACAATACTACATGTAAAAAAATCTTATAATTTTTAAAATTTTATTGAACAAATTTATTTATATCTCATCCCGTTAGCGTTTTGTATACCTTGGTATCAGTGCGGTGACTATTGTAACTTCGCATTACACAATTATGTGCACAATTGAAGAATTGCGAGATAAATCAAGTCAAGTGCAAACTAAACTGACACACTGTATGATATATTGCCAAAGAAAATATACAGTTCAAACCCTAAATAGCGACAAGAGCAGGTTGATAATGAAAACAATCCAATTAACCATGGGTTTCTGAGATTAAAATGACCATTTATACATATTTTTATCTCTCTTTTATCAAATATAATGACAGGAATGACTAAATGTTTTACGCAGAGATTTTAGTCTCTGAAACCAACGGTAAGCTGGCTAAAATAAACAAAATTATTATCTCCTTGGCCTTTTTTATATTTCCTAACTGTCATCAAATCTTAGTAAACTTACAACATATGTGTCATAGAAAACATATATTAAATTTAAAATATCTTACTAATATTATAAATGCGAATGTTTAGATGGATGTTTGTTTGAAGGTATCTCCGGAACGGCTCAACAGATTTTATTGAATTTTGTACACATGTAGAATATAGTCTGGAGGAACATATAAGCTTTTAATTAATTCCGCACGGACGGAGTTGCGTGCGACAGCTAGTATGACATAAAAATGGGCTGACACAATGCTGATATGACAGATATACGGTACCATCTTGTAACACACAAGAATTATGCAATATCATATTTGGACTAAAAAAATAAATTTTACATTGTCAGCTAGAACTGATATTATAGGCATATTTTTCTACAAGCTGTCGCCATCGACTACCTCTTCTCGAATTTAAAAAAAAATAGTAGCCAATATTCTCCCAGATTATGTTCTGTATCTGTCAAATTTCATTAAGATCCATACAGCCGTTCTGAAGATACATTCTAACAAACATCTATCCATCTAAACTTTTGCATTTATAATATTAGTAAAGAAGCTATACAGGCAGGCTATCATATATCATAGCTTAAACAAAAACCTTGCATCATTGCTATTTGCTTATTAATTTTCATATTACGCAGAGAGATGAGAACCAAATAAGTAACAATGTAATAAAGTAAAATGTGGACGGCTCCAAAGGTTGAGGAAGTCTGAAGAAAGTGTGTATGTATTGTGTGAAAGAGAATATGCATAAGAAAGGCGAGAATTCAGATATCACGTCTGACAAGGATATATGAAAGAGTATCAGGGCACAGAGCAATGGCAGGTTGATGATGACCTATTATTTTTATAATATGAAAACAACACTTGTAAGAAGAATTCCAGTAGCGCTACCTACAAAAAAAAATTGGCAATAACATGTTCAATGCCGTAGTATAAATAAGAAAATAATCGGTTAAAACCTCTTTGCTGGAAATAGATGCGTAATATCGAATCTTCAAAATATCTAGTTTAAGGGTTAAATCAGAAGCTGGGTCCCACAGATATAAAAGCACACCGGTGACCGGAGTGGCGTTTAACATGTTAAAATTTAATTCACTTTAAATTGCCTTAAAAAATCAAAGATATGTAATGTTTTTTTTAAATTGCATTTTTATGACCTACCCACAAATTTTTTAACAAATTTTTAGTTTTGTTTAGGACGTCTTTACTTGACATTACCATTGTATTACTATTTTATTTACTAATCTTATTTTTAAAAAAGAACACGAAAAGCGGCAAGCAAAAGCTTTTAACAGTGGAAATCAATAGACAAAGATAAATAAATACTACCTTTTTATATTCTCTAAAGCAATGCACTGTAAAAAGGATAGACCATTATTTACTTGTGTGACATTAAAAAAAAAATAATTGTGAGAATAGCGCACACAATAGACTTATTATGTACATACATAATCGTAAATTTAACGTAAACTTGTGTTTTATGTTAAAATATACAATAAATGAAATGTTGAGATGGATGGATGTTCGAAGGTATCTCCGGAACCGCTGTACGGATCTCAATAAAATTAGGCATACATATAGTACATAACCTGAAAGAACACATAGGCTACTAATTATGTTGTTTATTAATTCAGCTCATAGTCGCGACTAACAGCTAGTATTAAGTGAATTTGAATTTTGAAAGAAAATCTAAAATGAAAAATGAATCTATACAGGGTTAGTCAAGATTGCTTCTGGAGGTTACCAATAACATAAAAGGATTTCTAGGATATTTTTTTCTCTATATCATAAAGTGGCAAACGAGCAAGCGGCCACCTGAAGTCGCTGAATAGCGAAGTGACCGTTGCTCATAGACATATGCAATTGCATATGCCTTGCCTACCTTTAATCGACGGAGGAGAGGATGCACAGAATGAAAATATTTCTCCCTTCCATGCATCCTCTCATCCGGAAAGTCCACTTCCACTTCCCATCCTTTCCTTATGAGGAAAAAGGACTAAATTAGGCCTCCGGGACGCAGCAAGCTAGGTTAACAAGGGTGATTCATGACCTGCCCTCATACAAAATATATTCACAGTCTCTCTACTCTTATTTATCTTCAATCAAAACACTATTTTTTTAAATTATTATCAATACAGTTTTACGATGGAAATCTTACTAATATTACAAATGCAAATGTTTAGATGGATGTTAGATGGTATCTCCAGTATTGCTCAATGGATCTTGATGAAATTTGTCATAGATTTAGAACATACTCTGGAAGAAAACATAGTTAACATTATATAAACTGTAGTGTATCTTATGTACATTAGTATTGTTTTATCTTGCTCTTTATGTAAATCATAGTTTTCATTGTAGAAAGACTAAGCAGATTTAAGTAAGAGCTAAATTATGTTACTTTGTTTGTATACAAAATTTACGTAATTTAAATCCTTTAGCACAAATGGCGCACTTTCATTACCAAGTCAAGTGTCAGAATGATAGTGAGGGAATATAAACATCGACATCCTAGTAAGGCTTTGTTGCGCTAGTATAGGTAGGTTTTTCTTCCTAACAATAGCTAAATAAACTAAAAAAAATATATGTATGTGGTTATTAAATATATGAAATGACATCATTTGAGAGTGTATGACATTTTTTGTCTAATAACATTGTCATAAGAGAATTTGTTTAATTAAATGAAGGTACTTTATATATAATAAACTTATCATCATCAGCTTATTTTTGGCATACAGCATACTAGGCTAGGCATCATTGAGAGGCTCAAAGCCTAGCCAAGTTAGGGGTGACTAGGTCATAGTCAACCACAATGATCCTGTGCGTTAATTGTTTTTTTTTTTAATTTAAGGTTGCATCACATGCACTTTCATCATAAGTAGTAAATTTACAGTATAGAATTAAAAGTGAACTTTTTTCTTAAAAATGAGAGGGATAATTTGGGAACTCAGGTGCATTCAATGGTCACTTACGGCAACATTTTATTTAAGTATATCATTGTGTAATTTCTGCAGTATGTTATGCAATACTATTAGCATAATATGTATATGTTATTAAAATAATAGTATGTAATATGAACTTCCAGTGCCTCCGAAATAACATAAAAATATGTCATTATATTTTGCTTTATATAATTAAGACATTCAACGAAACCAAGTAAGAAATGACTATACTCATAAAGGTTATTGGCCATGTATATGATGTTGCAATAAAAAAAACTGTTCATAAAGTAATATATAAGAAATATATGTAAACATGAACTTCGACAGTCACCATGACAAGTGTCAAGTACATTTAGAGTTTACTTAATCGCATATACTACATTATGACAATTGTAGATCTATAGACTAAAGCAACTTACCTGCCAAGGATTGACCTTCGGTATGGGAGCCTCTACAAACTTCTTGGGTTGATCCTCTGCCGACTGCTGCTGTTGTTCCTGCGAGGGCTGTGGATCAGTGTGGGGCTGAGGGTTCTTATGTGCCCGGGGCGGCGCTCTGCGCTCACGCTCCTTACGACCCTTGCCCGGCCGCCGTCCGTGCGACATCACCGGCACGAAGCCCTCCTCCTCCTCCTCATCCTGCCGCGGCACCACGTCCACTGTCTCCTCAGAAGTCTCTATGTTCTCCTTATTACTATCCCCCCCTTTGAAGTTCAGCACCGAGGCGTACGAGGGCCCTGCGCCCTCGACCGACACTCTCGCGGCCATGCCGCCGCTATCCTCGTTATATAAGCTCGGGCGCGCGCTCCGCGCCGGCCGACGATCACGAGCGCGCATCCATGCCACTTAGCAGCACGACGGCATGCTGCGGGCCGTACCCACGGAGCGAGGCGAACTTTCCCGTAAAACGCGACCCAAATCAATCGCCTGAAGGTCGACTTGTACCGCCGCGGTGCACACAACTAATAACAAGGACTAGAGTTTAACAAATCGAGAGTTATTCGCTGACTTCGAAACACGCACCAGACAGAACCTATTCGGACCGTATTTACATCAAAAAGATAGACTTCCGACGGCTCTTTTAGACTTTCCGATGACACACAACGCTCCGGGCGCACTGTACCTATCGATCCCCTATACTGAACACTGCGAATAAAGGTTTTTTGTGCTGAAAATCACTATTGAACCATATTTTGTTCACAATTCACACATGTGGTCGGACGCCCAAAAAGGGTATTTTCCGCAACACATACGGAACTCGCAGAACTGTGACTTCTAATTTTACAAATAAGACATATTAACGCTAGAGGGCGCTGAAACTGTACTGACAGCGATGGCGTTCAAGTTAAGCCATTTTATTTTAACGATAACAATAGTGTTAATTAAGTCTATGAATTCTTATGTATGTAAAACGTTAATATCACATTTATACTTCCGTATAATAATATTTTAAAATTTTATAACATTCCAGAACAATATGAAGAAAATCCAAGTTAAACAGTAATTGAAAGAACGCATCCTTAAAAGAAATCACATTTTATTTCAAACATCGACCACCGTACCAAATAACAATAAAATAACCTATTCTTTAGCTAATGTATTAAGAATAATTTGTTTAACAGCGTCGTAATTGTCTTTATTACAGTTTGTGTTAAAAAAACGCAAATAAAATTTAATTTCTTATACCAATGGTTAACTAAAGAATTTGTCTATGACAAATAATTGCATAATGATGGCAATTCTTGAAACGTTTTTTTTACAAAATAAAAATGATTTTTATTTTATTAAAAGTCTAATAAGAACTGTTCCCTTTCATTAATAATGTTGTACATTAACACAATTTAACTAGACCTTAATAGATGTTAATTTGTCTCATCATTTTAAGTTAAAAATAAGAAGTCCAACAAAAAGTTTTCCGGTCACGTGATAAATTTCCATTTCAGCAGGACAACGCAACATAGAAGATTGGCTATACAAAACAACTCAAATCGAGAAATTAAAATATTTATTTTTTCAGTTCAATAGACATTTTCGGGATTAGTTGGACAATACATTCCTAAAAAAGTACGACAATTTCTACAATAATGATAAACATTTTTACAAGAACGCAAAACATAGGGCAATGGCACACAAAACCAACAACAAAAAACACACAATGCCACCGCACATAAATGTGTACAAATCGTAACTCTTGCAGTAATCATACTCATCCCAGTATATCCACATTCAGGACAAATAACAGGCATTGATGTAAAACCATAGTTGTATATTCTCGGAGGAGGTGGTATAGGATTATCAACATAAATATCAAAAGCTGTAGCATAAGTAGGTGGTGGAGGTTTTGCTATAAAAGACGGCGAAGGTATAAAAGTACCTAAAAGTCTTGGTCTACGTCTTAAATCCATTTGCCTTAATACAAAGGAATAAGAAGGTGGTGCGCTAGTAAGTGAATCCGGAGTGGATAAATCTGCAGAATTCGCTTCAGCATTTTCAGTTTGTTGGTTCGTCTTGGGAATGGTGTAAGCGGAGAGACTTATTGAACTTTTATTTAATTGTGTTATACAAAGCTGAAACAGAGTTGGTATTTCTGTCGTGCATGGCGTATTAAAAAATCTTGACGTCGTTGCATTATGCGAGGTTGATGGTAATGGTCGAAGCGGACTTGTGTTTGTTTTTGGTAATGCAAAAATATTTTTAGAAGCACACAATGTTAAAGATGATTTAGGTGACTTTATATTCAATGTTTGCTGTTTATTTGTTGAAATATCTTCTATAATATTTATAAAGTCCTTTTCTAAAGGCTCAGGAGTATTTATGATTGTAGGTTGCATTTCTGGTAGTACAGGCTCTTGTTCCTGATTGATGTTATCATTTTCCTTATTGTTCGGCACGTTCTCTTTCGAATTCTCTCCCATTCTGTTTCAAGTTATTATATTTGTTAAGAAATTACTGAGTAAAGTCTTAGACCCATTAAATTGAATAAACAAATAGCTTGTTTGGAATAGAATCTAATTAAATACTAGTGTCCCTAATAATAAAAAACGCCGTTTTATACATCACATGCAATTAGTTGATCTTTGTTGAGTTTTTTTAATATTAGTTTCAATGTTTAAATAACTGATTCATTGAAGTTTATTTGACAACGTTTGACAACGCTGTCTAAAAGATAAACATTAACACAAAAATTAACCAAGATTTTCATATCATTGATTTCATTATATTTTAAGGAGAAACGAGAACGATAAATAAAATCTAAGTCTCTTAATTTCATCTCTCCCTTACTTGCTGCAAAGCTTGCTTGCGTATCAATTTTATTTGAACACCTCTGTTTTTTATTTTTATTGTATAAATTTATCGATACTGAATATTTTTGGCTGTCAAATATTGTTAAATTAATTCTTTAAATGTTATTTAAGGGCTAAATAAATATTAAGTAAAATTGAAATCAATTTTTTTGCATTAAAAACAATTATTATGGCAACTGCCGTTAAGAACTGTCATCAGGAACTTCTCTTCCGGTCTTTTTATTCCTCCGTGGCATGGCGGATGGTCTTTACCACCGCTTATAGTGTGTTTTTGGAGGAATTTCTTCGCTAATACAGCGAAATGGTAAGTTTACGTTTCAAAAATGTGATATTATAATCAGTTAAATACTAAAGTGGTGAATTAACAGTGTAAGTGCGGGCATAAAACTTAATTTTTACAATACGCTTGATCCCACGTGTTGCATTTAAGTTCCGCGAAATATCGTCAATCTATTCTTTTTTCAACAACTTTGAGCTATCAACCGTCTAAGAACCTCATGTTTAATAGTAAATGACGAAATTTCTCGTAAAATACAAGGCTATTGTTGTTTTGTCAGAATACGGCATGTAACCAATGTGTTTGTCCCATGTCCTTGAAAGCTTGTGTATGTTAGCTAATATTTTCATGAATGTTGCACAAAATTTACAAATTTAATGTATTAACAACTTTTACAACGAATTATTTAAGTTTAAAATGTCAATAGTTTGGTTAATTTTTCGGTACTTTTTGAGGTTATGAATTTACAAACACCTTCAAAATCCTTTCAAATTTTTATATTCTTAACTTTGTTTATATCTAATACTCGATATTATCATTATTTTACGGGATTGGCACGAAAATGAACTGCATTTTGTTGTATGTGATGTGTTTTTACGTTTTCATAACCCCATACTCTTCCTGGTTGTACTTTCGTAGTCTTCTGGGTACAAGAAGGGGAAGATTAAACTTTCTTTTAGGAAACATTGCTCATACCAGTTTGAGTAGTGTGTCGACATTAAGAATACAATATTTCTGCAATCTTTTTTAACTAAACAGTATTAAAGCTTGTTTATTGTAGGTTTCCATTGTCAACACAAAAACAATATTTGATAACTTGAAATATATGAAAGGCAACCCACAATAATTCTAATAATATTGCATAATAATTAGTAACATCATTTACTTATTAAATACTTTAGCAGGAATTAATTTTAAGAACCATAGACATAGCAAATCTTTTTTTGAGTTCTAACACTCTTATATGCCTGACATAATCTCATAAAAAAAAAATTCTTCTATTCCAGAGTCTATCAGTTGCCCGACCTTTAGTGTCGGTATACTCTGAGAAGAGTGAAGTGGAGCAGGGCTCCTCTATCGCTCTCCCATTCGTGTTCAAGGCGCCCATCCGCCCGGACCTCGTCAACGATGTCCATGTATCTATGTCAAAGAACTCAAGGCAGCCGTACAGCGTGAGCAAGGAAGCCGGTATGTATCCACATCTGATGAAAATATACTTATTATGACAAATTATCTGATTTAAAAACTCTTATATCATAAGTAAAGTTTCATAACAAAATTTGCACTAAATGTCCACATTTGGCAAGCTGCAAGTGCTACCAAGTGTTACTGCGGATTAGTGCTATAGTAAATGCACAGACATGGCGTTCCGGAACAACTCTGTAGTAGTTACGGGTGCAGTGACTGTTGTATACTATTTTCTACATTAAATTTTTTTTTACTTTATATGTTATACATTTTTACGAACCAATTACCCGAAAGACTTTATAATTTAACATTGGTTTCCAAGACCAATGTCTCTGTATAAAACAGAGTCACTAACCTCTGTAAGCGAGAAACATATTGCATTTCCTTGTCTATACTCCTTATTGGATCGGTAAATCCTGATGAGATAGTTTCTGTTGTCACTAGGTCATCAAACCAGTGCTGAATCATGGGGAACCGGTCGTGCTGTAGCGCGTATTCCCCGTGTGCGTGGTGGTGGTACCCATAGGTAAGATATATTATAAAGAAATATTATTTTCATATATCTAGGTGGTTCAAGGTCACTTTGTTGTAACTGACATGTCTTATAAGCTATACGTCCCCGCTGTGCTTGCCTACCCTAAGTTAGGAGACTAGGTCATAGTCAATGCTGGTCCAGTGCGGCTTAACTTTATACATATCTTTGAATTTCTACAGACATATGCAGCATCACGATGTTTTCCTTTACTGTAAGAATGTCTGATATATGTTAATCGCAAAACACATTGATACATGGCATAATTTATACCCAAGAGCTGCAGATTACACATCAAGTGCTTTAACCCCTGAGCCTCCAACACTCTTGATATATGAAAGGCAAATTATCTACATCTTTGTCTAGAAATTTAATGTAGATTACTCACTGAGTAACCACTAAGTGGATACTGCTGACCATTAAACAACTCTGTGTGATGACTAGTTTCATTTAGAATGATACTATTGTGGTAATATTTGTATGTACATCAATCTTATTATCATTGTAACCTTTAGCATAAACAGCTGAACCGATTTTGACAAAGTGTCTTTCCATTGGCATTATTTTCCTGAGTGTCGTAGTGCCAAAATCAGTGATATTTTATTTGTGTAGGTCAGGTCAGGGTGCGTTCGGTAACATGTGTCGTGGAGGTCGCATGTTCGCACCAACCAAGCCATGGCGTCGTTGGCACCGCCGCGTGAATCTACGCCAGCGCCGCGCAGCTGCCGCCGCAGCCCTTGCCGCTGCTGGAGTACCAGCCCTTGTTCAGGCCAGAGGTATAAGCTCTCACTTAAACTTGGTTCTGTTCACAATCAGCACATTATGTGTCCCAATGGAGGGACTCGGAGCTTACCCTAAGTTAGGGGTTGATTATTTACATTATCAAATTGTTAACCATAGACAAACTGCAATTTATGTTTGTATTAACTGTGGGATCTTTGTTGAAGTTTTCAGGTTCCTCCTTTTGTCATGACACAGACACGTCTGAACACAGTCGCGGGCGACACATAGTAATAACTATAAATCCTCATCGGTATATAAATTCATAATAAATATTTGCACTAAATGTCCACATTTGGCAAGCTGCAAGTGCTACCAAGTGTTACTGCGGATTAGTGCTATAGTAAATGCACAGACATGGCGTTCCGGAACAACTCTTTAGTAGTTACGGGTGCAGTGACTGTTGTACAAAAATAACTTAAAAATTTTCCATGTTTTGACTTTAAATAACAACTAGCTGTCACCCGTGACTCCGTACGCGAAATTACTTACTAAGCAGGTTATGTGTTCTTCCAGACTATGTTCTATATCTGTGTCAAATTTCAGCAAGATCTGTGCAGCCGTTCTGGAGTTACCTACTAATATATATACATCTAAAAATTCGCATTTATAATATTACTAGCTGTCGTCCGCGACTTGGTTTGCGCAGTATTAAAAATAAAAAGTAGCCTATGTGTTCTTTCACAGTATATTCTACATCACCAAGTTTCAACCACATCCATGCCTTGATATGTCACCGAACAAATATCCAAACATTTTATTAAATAGTATAATATTGTTACAGGCCACATTATTGACAAGATCCCTGAGCTGCCCCTGGTGGTGTCCGACAAGGTGCAAGAGATCAACAAGACCAAGCAGGCAGTCATCTTCCTGAGACGCATCAAGGCCTGGTCTGATGTACTCAAGGTATGTGGAATATTGCATAATAATTTTAATATCGATTAGCTGTACACTGTCCGCGTGGCATGAAAGAAAGTTTAATTAGTTCCCATAGAGTTTTTGGAGTCAGAAACCCACGGTAAGTGTCCCTAATATAAATGATCAGTTTGACAAATACTGGTTCTTATAATTGGGACTAGAATAAGATTCCTATAACAACAGTCTATCTGAATTATTTCAGAATTGATTTAGACTTAGGAAGACAAATTTAAATTGCCCAAATTATATGTAGAGAAACCTTAGTCCTGACGGACGACCTCTAACAGTTCTGGTAAGAGAGAAATCTGTAAGTGAGAAAAATATAGTAATCTGCTAAGGTTTTAACAGTGGTAACACTTTAACATGTTTGCGTGAACTAGTCAGGCTCGCCCAGTGAAAAACTACGACCACACAGAAGACAGGCGTCAAGTGGAAGCAATTCCGCATACAGTCTGATGAGTGTGTGTCCCGGATGCCTAATTTAGTACTCTTTCCCTTCCCACCCTTTTTTCTTATAAGGAAAGAAGTGGAAGTGGACTAACCGGATGAGAGGATGCATGGAAAGTGAAAATATTTACTTTCTGTGCATCCTCTCCTCCGTTGATTAAAGGTAGGCAACGCATATGCAATTGCGTATGTCTATGGGCATCGGTCACTTTGCTATTTCAGCGATTTGAAGTGGCTGGCTTGTTTGCCACCTTGATATAAAAAAAAAATGGTCTCGCTTACATTAGTTTAACTGTACTTATATCTTAAACGAGTAAACATCTTTTAACAAACGAGGTGTCATTCGATTTGTATTCTTCCCCCGAGTGACATAGATCAGTCTAGTTTTTTTTTAACTTATATTTTTGTTATGTAGGTGTACAAATCTCAACGCCTCCGCGCCGGTAAGGGTAAGATGCGTAACCGTCGTCGCATCCAGCGTAAGGGACCTCTCATCGTCTACCACAAGGATCAGGTAAGTTATATTATAGTCTGAGTAGGAATTTAGAAAATCTAGCGTGGGGGCGCCTGAAACTAGCTTTACAGGTGCTTAACCCTTTTTAAATATGTTTTTAAAGGGAACTTCATTTCTCAGAAACCCACGGTTAGTCGTCTTTTCAATTGAAACTAGCCTGGATGCACCTTAGTCGCCTTTTTTAACTTATTTTCTTAGTCAGACCCTCACAAGCCTTACTTAATTCATTTAATATGAATTGGGTTACGAAGTTGAGGGTAGATTAAAATTAACACCCGAAGGAAACTTCAGCTGATTGTTGTCTTAGCTGATGTGTCGACATGAGGTGTACATTTATATATTTACAAGCTATCGCCCGCGACATCGTCTGCGCGTAATAAAAAAAAAACTAGTTAGTAGCCTATGTGTTCTTCCAGACTATGTTCTCTGTGCATGCCAAATTTCATCGAGATCCATTTAGTCGTTTTGGAGATACCTTCAAACAAAGATCCACTCATCCTTCTAACATTCGTATTTATTATATTAGTAAGATTTACAAGCTGTGGCCTACGACTCCGTACGCGAGGAATTAAAAAAACATAATTAGTGTAGCCTATTTGTTCTTCCAGACTATGTTCAACGTCTATTGTACAGCCAGTCCATTACAGTGGTCAGAACTCCATTATATTGACATGTTTTCAAACAGGGTCTTACTCGTGCGTTCCGTAACATCCCCGGCGTTGATATGCTGAAAGTAGACAAGCTGAACCTACTGAAGTTAGCTCCAGGCGGTCATGTCGGCAGGTTCATCATCTGGACCAAGTCTGCTTTTGAGAGGCTCGGTGAGTATACAGTGGTAGAGCGGCCATATGTCTATGCGTCCGCTCTATGTTACAAGACTGCAAAAAAGACTAACAACTAAATTTAGGGTAATTTTTATAAGTGTGTCTGAGGATGATTCCAGTCTTCTTTATCTTTCTCACTTTTATGTAAAAGAAAAGGCGGACAGGGGAATGTTTTCTGCACATCCTATCCTCTGTTAAGAAGTAGGCAATTGAAACCTTATAAATTCTTTGAATTTAATATAAAGATATGATTTTAAGGTTTTGGTCTTAACTAGCTATTGCCAGCAACGTGGACTTGATAAAAACCTTAAAAGGCTATGTGTTCTTCCATATTATGTTCTACATCTATTACAAGTTTCAGCGAGATTCAAGCAGCTGGTTCATAATATAATATTAATTAGATGAAGGCTTGTTTTTTTTTTATAATTTATGAGTTATTCCCCACAAATTTTTACTTGTTATACATTTTGTGTATCAGAGTTGTAAATGTGTGGGATAAATAATTTTGTTCCCATAGGAAGCATTGTATTGTTCAAGCAATGCAGTGTGTCGATATGTTGGAGTACATTTTTGTTAATTTTACTTAAAAAATATTGTTTTTTTTTAGTTAAATAAACTATAAATCAGATTGACAGTATCTTATGACACCCTTTGTAAGAATATGAATCGAATGACACCTCACTTGTCAAAATCTGTTCACTCGTTTACTATACAGGTGTTGCAACTAAAATTAAACACACTAAAAAATATCACTGTCTTGTTACATATAATAACTATAGGTTAATTTTTATCATAAATTAATTATCTTATATTTTTATCTAGACCCACTGTTCGGTTCATGGAAGACACCTTCAAAGGAGAAGAAGAACTTCAACCTTCCTCAGCCCAAGATGGCCAACACTGACCTTACCCGTCTGCTCAAGTCTGAGGAGATCCGTAAAGTGCTAAGAGCGCCCAAGTGAGTAAATATTTAACTAAAAACTAGCGATATCTCGCGACTCTGTTGGTATAGAAAAAAATTGTAGCCAATGTGTTCTTACAGACTATGTTCTATATGTATGCCAAATTTTAATATGATCCATTCAGCTGTTCCGGAGATACCTTCAAACAATCATCTAAACATTCGCATTTATAATATTAGTAAGACGAGGATATACTTTGAGTAAAGTTCTATATCAAGTTCTCACAATAATTAGACATTTCCATATACATTTAAATTTTCCTCTCTTATTTCTCTTTATCCATGTTTTTTGACCATTCTCCCACTTGATGTGTAGTTTCTCCCTTATAGAGATTGTCCGTTTGGTCCGATTGTACTATGATAAATATTTTATTTAAAAACTTTGAAACTGTATAAACATGATGATATTCTCTATCAGAGCATTGGGTTATGATCATCCATGATTACTCAATCACGTTGACAACAACTGACACAAACGCAACACAACACAACAACTCAATGATTCAACCAACACTCAACAATAATATAATTTCAGCAAGCGTGTGATTCGTTCAACTCGCAAACTGAACCCGTTGACCAACACCAAGGCGATGTTACGTCTCAACCCGTACTCCGCTGTGTTGAGAAGGAAAGCTGTACTCGACCAGCAGAGGAAGAGTAATGCACGTGCTCTGGCTTTGGCTGAGAAGAGAGGCGTAAGTAAACTTTTATTAAATGGTTGAAGTATCAGACTTGTAATCTAATCATCTAGATTCAGTCCTCATCAAGTATAATTCATTTCAAATTTCTTAACGGCTCTGAAATTTTCGTGAGACGCTGCACAGAACACAATTTTTGGTATCTTGGGCTGTAAATGTGGGGATAAGGTACTGTGCAGCAGACAATGGCTTTTGGCTACCAAGATTTTTGAATAGAGTTAAATTGTTGTGTTATTTTAGTTTAAAAATTCATATGTACATTTATCCAACATACTAATGACGAAGGAAAATGCAGAGATAGTAAACTGACGCGATTTAATATCAAATATAAAGAAAAAAGCTTAATTACTCGGGTTTCAACAGTTTTTTTTTTCTAAATTAATCTTATGATGATATTCTCTATCAGAGCATTGGGTTATGATCATCCATGATTACTTCACGTTGACAACAACTGAAATAATAACAACTAAACACAACAACAACTTATCATCGACCATCCATCTAACGACCACATAATTCCAGATCAAGTTGCCATCAAGTGATCCAGCAGTGAAAGCGCAGAAGTTGCGCGAGAGGAGACAAAAGCTGCTCAAACTCGCGGCCGCTAAGAAGACTAAGAAGCCAGTAGCCAAGAAACCCCCTCCACCACCTAAGAAGGTGAAAAAAGAAACCAAGGCCAAGGCACCGGCCAAGAAGTAGACAAGAAATATACTTTATAACTGAATTATGGTGTTTTTATTCCATCGTCACAAATAAGACCCTGTTGTTATATTTATTTGATATCTGTAATATTTTAATGATAAAAAAATATATAAAACCTACTTGGAATATGACATAAAAGAAAAAAATATGATTTGACAGTGCAAGGATCTTGCGATATTTTTGACAATGACAGGAGGGCGCTAGCGAGATGTCAATTTAGTTTGACTTGTTCCCACCGATTCAGATATCCCTGTTGGTCTATAATTTCTTTCGATTAAAAAACTTTCAAAGAATTCTCTGTAGTGAGTTACGATTCTGGATATTTTCGTGATTGTGAAAAAAAAAACATCACTATTAAAAGACATGTTTATTTACATATAAAATAATCACAAAGTTTCTTACGAGATATGTTTATATATTGCATAAAGTTTATTATGACATTAAAATAAGTATAAAGTTTACATAACTACAATAAAAATCACATTTAAATACAAATTTATTTATCGAGATAGTTCAAAGTGGCTTTAAACTTCTATAAATCCACTGGGCAGGTTTACATGGAAATTATAACGACGACAGTTGAGTTACTACGAGGCACAAAACACCACGACTTATAGCCTATCCAGTGGTTTTTTAGTATTGCCAGAATGAAATTTAACAGTAAAAAATATTTTTTATACCTCTATAAGTTAACAAGATAATTTATAGAGATCTTTAGTTCACATCGCACGCAAATATCTGTTTTCAGGAATGATTTAAGACCAATTAATTTATAAATACGCTCTATTCACGTTGAAATGTATAAATATCACAATATTATTGCCTTTAATATAAAATAATAGACATTTTTCTAAATAATCATATAAAATATTAGTTATTTTCTATATTCTATAAACTCCTTACATGCAATGACTTAAAATAATGTTACTAAAATGTAACAGGGATTAAGTGAAATGCATAAAAGCAATAGGTGCGATAGAGATAGAACATATTGCTTTGCTCCAGTGCTGCCAACATAAAAACTTAAAGTAGATTATAAATTCAGCTGTCATTTTTATAATAAAATTGTGCTTTATTATTAAACGATTATTATGCGATCTTTTTAAAGTTAATTCGTAAATAACTGAACTGTTTTAAATTTTATTTCTAATACAAAGTTTAATTTGGACCAAAGTTTACTACAAAATTTCGCCAATATCGGCTTTATTGGACCAAACGCATTCAGTCTATTCGATTTCTAAGTCTTCTTAGACTTTTAGATTCAATTTCGAACCTTATTTCATATGTAATTAAGTTCAATTTCGAAATATTGTAAAATCACGGACAATTTCAATGCAAATTCAACCTTTTAACACAAAATAAGGTTTCATTTCGATGAAATTATCAATTCTAATTCACTTTAACGCATTTTCAACCTTATCTATATATAAAAGAAAGTGGTGTTAGTTACACAATTTATAACTCAAGAACGGCTTTACCGATATGCCTGAAAATTGTTGAGGAGGTAGCTTAGAGCCAGGAGACGGACATAGGATACTATTTATTCATTTTTTTCGAGTTTACGCCTTGAAGAGCTGCTTTTTTAACTTATCTACATATTAAGTTTTTTTATATATTCACGCGGATGGAGCCGCGGGCAATAGCTAGTTACATATGAATTAAGGTTGAAAATATAAATAAATTAAAAATGTACTGCGTTATACCTACATATGTGTACATCATTTTGAACCTTATCTTATAGCCAATAAAGACTTATTTGATTTGATAGCTGCTCTTAATTTCTTCACAAAAGCTGCTGGCTGTATGAGGATGGATACTTCTGTACCATGCATACTTAAACGGTTCATTTCTTCTTCACCACCCTGAAATCATTTTACTAATATTATAAATGCGAATGTTTAAACCAGTCTTTCCCAAAGTGTGAGATAACGTCCCCTTGTGGACGCTGCAGGTGTCAAGTTGCGAGTTATAGTAAAAGTTTTATTTACAATTCTCCGTTAATATACATATATAGGTCACAATAATTAATTTAATTTGAAGTTATAGTGGTTTTTAAATATGTGCAAATATGGGGGTGTTAAAAAAATATTTATTCTCAAAGTTGGCAGTAGACAAAATAAGTTTGGGAACCACTGATATAGAACATAGTCTGTAAGAACACATAGACTACAATTTTTTTTCTAATCACAGAGTAATTATGTCTTACGTACCTTTAATAAATCTATAGGTCTGTTATTCACTTCAGTAACAGCCCATTTTCCCTGCGGAGGAATACCTGCCCTACTAGCACAAGATCCTCCCACAACTGATGATATAACACATTCACTGTCTAATTTTATACCTAAAAGTAATTACATCGTTTTACAATCTTACTAATATTATAAAACTGTTCAGTAGTTTTTGAGTTTATTAGTTAAATATAAATATTGTTAACTTACCTATATTTTCTCTATCTCGTTTACTTATCACGTATATCTTACCGAGAGGCACGCGATGGAATAATATGTCTACCTGTAACATATGATAATTATTTTTAAAATACACCGTGGTGTCATTAGCTCAAATAGAATGGTCCAGTAGACCAGCAGACTAGTAGACCAGTAGACCAATAGTTCAATGGTTAACTGGATTACTAATCAAATGTCAAATATTCAAACTTTCGTGAGACATTATACTAAAGTGATATATAAAGACGGCTAAACACTGACGTATATACGCCCGGTGGCGGCACCGACTAGTTTCGAGTGAGTACCACTCATCCTGATGAATCGCCCTCGATGGGCTCGAAACTAGTCGGTGCCGCCACCGGACAAATATACGTGAGTGTTTAACCGTGTTTATATATCAAATGACAAATAGATTAGGAGACCAATAGTCTAGTAGACCAATGGACTGGTATTTTAATTGTGCGATAGACCATCCAGTAGACCAATGGGTCAGTAGATCTGTAAACGATAAACCAATGAACCAATAGTGTAATGGTCTGCTACTGTAATTGGCTAGTAGATCAGTGGGCAAACTAGACAGGCATATTGGTCAGTACACCAGTAGACCATTGGACCAGTAGATTAATGTGTTAATATAACAGTA